>NC_069113.1:38488559-38855225 GCF_025612915.1 Magallana angulata | reverse complement strand
TCATGGCGATCCCTCTGGGTCCTTAAATAATGTAAAACTCAAAGTTGCACGCAATTGAGTCTCCTACAGCGCCGTAAAAACGCAACGACATCTGCATATGTCCCAGTGGGATCGCCAAGAACATTATAGAACGCCATGCGACGGCGCGCACTTTGGACATGCCGTGGCTCTGCGTTCTGGTAAACACGCAGTAGAAACGGGGTGAGCTCGCCGTGACAGCGCTGTAAGAAAAATAATTTGCTCATATTTGGTAACTTTCAAGATAGGTTTTATAGTTAAACTAAAAGTTGTCTAAAACAAGATGGCTAATAGACATGTTTTAGAAAAACATCTCCCATTCCTAGGGGCAGACAGAAACTCTCCCTGTGGACTTTTAAACAAAAAGAGAATTCCTACATCTATTCAAACTTCTGCATTTTTAACCCGTTTAATTACAACACCAACTAATATCTATACCAAAATCATTTTACATGTCCTGTTTATTATTGATTTTGGTAAGACAATTTATACTTTACTATTAATGAGTATTTAAAAACTTCAAAAACTGTTTTTGTTACAATAAATAAAAGTATTTGCATATTTGTTTTTATCATAGGACTTCTTCAAACATTATATTTTATGATTAATAATTTCATTATGATAAAGCAAGGGAAGATAACTCCATTATGAAGAAAGAGAAGATAACTCCATTAAAGGGACTTGGACACGATTTAACTTTAAATTTTCAAATTTTATTTTTCCATTTTAATGTTTATACTGATAAATATAGAAGTTTAAATGCTAATTCAAAATTAGAAAGTCAAATTTCAAGTTATAAGCAAGATACAGAGTTCATAATTCTTTGTTTTGTAAACAAAGCAGATGTGTGAAAGCAGAGAAGAAGATTTTTAAACATTATATGCATTAACACTACATGGCCATATTGCCACCCGCTACAGCCTGTGCCCCTGTCCAAGGGGCCATGGATTTCACAATTTTGGTAGAGGAGTTCGTGGACTTCATAACCATGATTTTAGTTTTTTCCCACATGTATGGAAGTAAAGAAGAAGATTTTCTAAGATTTAATACATTTTCGTCTTATAACTACATTGACCCTAACCATGGGCCCCCTGTCCCAGGGGTATTGCATTTCTTAATTTAGGTAGAAGACTTCATGGACATCACAGTATTTGGCCCCGCCCTAGGCGCCCTGGGGTGGTAGAGCCATGAATTTCACAATTTAGATTTTTCTTACCATAGAGATGCTTCGAACCAAAAATGGTAACAATTGACCCTGTAGTTTTCAAGAAGTTAAAATTGTAAAAATGTTAACGCATGACGACGGACGAAGACCAATTGCATTAGGTCACCTGAGTGACTCAGGTGACTTAAAAAACTCAACGACAACCTTAGCCTGGTTATCAGTATAGAAAAGAGTGTTTATGTTTAAACACTCCCAGATTTTTATCATACCATTGGAGAAATTATTGTTGGCCAGTTTGTTTTTTCAATATCACGGTAGTAAATTTATAACAAAACGTTAAAAAAATTATTTTTCCGTTCTAATACGTTTACTTCAAGTTGTTGAATATCATGTTTTCGAAGGAAAGATGAGGGGTAGGAGTCCTTCTTCCTGTAATCAATTAAATAATGTACCGGTAATTGACCTGTATCATTGTTAACCCACACGTACCCCAAACCCCGTTCTCAAAGACGATAAATAAAATTCACTAGTGTAAACAAATTATCTGACTATCAAAAAATTCGAAATTCAGTTCCACAATTTATAATTTTTACATATTTTCTCAAAGTGCGTCAAGTGTCTTGATAAAAAAATGTTGATGACCCTTCATAACGTGCTTTGAAATTTTTCTTTCAAAGTTAGTTAACTTGACGTTGAAAAAAATTCAAAGTGCGTAATTTTTTCAAAGTGCGTTTTCACAGTCGACCTCTACCTATATACTGTAGATCTCCGTGGACCCACTAAGCCAAACATTTTGTTAAACAAAATGAACAATAGAAGATGAATTCAAATGTGTATATGTAAAAGATGGTACGAATTTAAAAAATCCGGATAATTTAGAGTTGTCGAACATGACTGAGGATCGAAGTCGTTAATTTTGCTGAAATTGGTTAATTATTGTTTATTTGTTAATTTGCATCATATACATGTAATTAACTCGTTGTCTTTAACACTGTTGTACGAGGTGTATTCTGAATAAAAAACATTATAATTACTATACGACCTGTTAAACGCATATTATTCTGGTGTGTCGGAGAGTCATATTCGAAAAAAAGAATAATTCATTGAATACAGTTGAAATTCCTTAGTTCCTTCAAGCTGATTTTTCCCGGTAAAATGTTTTAATAACAAAAAAGACAGAGGTAGGGAGAGTGAGCTTTGAACATACAGTAAACAATTTAATTGTGTAATCATAAATCCAATCATTTTTGTTAATACATAGCATCTAACCGATGTGGAGTACCTCACGAATACTGGCTGAACGGCTACGATACAGATAACTCTGGGACGTTTACGTGGATTGACAGTCAAACTCCGTCAACTTACACAAACTGGTACACTGGTGAACCGAATGATTCTATAGGCATTGGTACTGAGAATTGTATTGCATCATCTACTGGATATGGAGGAGTGTGGGTTGATATTCCATGCTCAATGACAAGACCGGTTGTTTGTGAAAGAAATTTTTAGAAGAGATATATGAAGTGACCAATCACGGAGAACCCAAACCATTGTTGAACATGTAGAAAGAACAGATTAGTTTATTCAACTAGACACGATCTCGTTGCGAGCAACGAGGAGGTCTTCCGTCCGATTTTTAGAATACGGAATTACCTTGCTCTTGATCTTCGTCAACGAAACGTATCTGGAAATGGAAGCGGAGTCTAAGAGTAATAGGTGAAAGACTATCTACCCCTTTTGTGTCCCTTTTTTAAGGGATCAGCTCCTTTTCATTCATTTTAGTTAAAAGGTATTTTTGTGTACTGCTAATAAGTGTTTAGAAATTGGTTATCGTTTTTGAGATATATGTGGAAAATCGTTTCGATATCTGGTCCAAAACTCCTTTTAGGGTCAAGATAACAAACAATATATGGTTGTACATTATTATGAGTATCTTTTGTTAAATACTGCTTTTCGGAATGTCCTCCATTTTGAGATATTGAGGATCAGAGGTTTGGACTTCTGGTCCCTTAAAATCCCTAATTACGTAACGTAGGAGTAAATGATCATTGCCCTGTATAGGTAAATAAAAATATTTCACAGTAAATATTTATCATAAAAAGTCTTTAGAGCCCCCTCAGCCCCTTATTTGAAGGGCCAGCCCCTTTTTTATGATTTCATAAGAATGTGTTTGTCAATTCAAACACATTTTGTTCAACAAGTGTTGGAAATTCTGTACCGTTCTGTAGATATCTGGAGAGGGTCGATTTAGGGGCCGACCCTGTACTCCTTTTAAGGACCGTATCACACATAAAATATGGTTGCATATTGTTAAGCTTAATTTTTTAGCATCTTTTGCTCAATATTGCTTATCAAAATGTTTTTCCATTTAGAGATATTGAGCATCAAAGTGTTGGACTTCTGGCCCCTTATAATCCCTTATTACGTGATATAGGATTAAATGATTGCCATGTATAGATGAATAACGTTAGAATAAACATAATTGTTTTTATAAGGTATCACAAAATATTTTACAGTAAAAAGTTATCATCAAAAGACTTAAGAGCCTTATCGGCCCCTAATTTGAAGGGCCAGCCCCTTTTTCTTGATCTTATATAAAAGCTCGTGTCAATTCAAACACATTTTGTTCAACAAGTGTTTAGAAATTATGTACCGTTCTGGAGATATCTAGAGAGGGTCGTTTTAGGGGCCGACCCTGTAACTCCTTTCAGGGACCGCATAACAAAGAAATTATTGTTGCAGATTGATAAGCTCAATATTTTGAGCATCTTTTGTTCAATATTGCTTATCAAAATGTTTCTCCATTTAGAGATATTGAGCATCAAAGTTTTGGACTTCTGGCCCCTTAAAATCCCTAATTACGTAATATAGGAGTAAATGATTGCCATGTATATGTGAATAACGTTAGAATAAGCATAATTGCTTCTATGACGTATCACAAAATATTTTACAGTAAAAAGTTATCATCAAAAGACTTTAGAGCGTTATCGGCCCCTAATTTGAAGGGCCGGCCCCTTTTTCTTGATCTTAAATGAAAGCTCGTGTCAATTCAAACACATTTTGTTCAACAAGTGTTTAGAAATTATGTACCGTTCTGGAGATATCTAGAGAGGGTCGTTTTAGGGGCCGACCCTGTAACTCCCTTCAGGGACCGCATAACAAAGAAATTATTGTTGCAGATTGATAAGCTCAATATTTTGAGCATCTTTTGTTCAATATTGCTTATCAAAATGTTTCTCCATTTAGAGATATTAAGCATCAAAGTTTTGGACTTCTGGCCCCTTAAAATTCCTAATTACGTAATATAGGAGTAAATGATTGCCATGTATAGGTGAATAACGTTAGAATAAACATAATTGCTTCTATAACGTATTACAAAATATTTCACATTAAAAAGTTATCATAAAAAGACTTTAGAGCCTTATTGGCCCCTAATTTGAAGGGCCAGCCCCTTTTTCTTGATCTCAAATTAAAGCTCTTGTAAAAATAAATTTTAATTGCTCTACATTTAACAAAATATTTTCGAGAAAAGAGATAATTAAAGAAAACCAAGAAAAATCACTACATTTTTTATTTCTCAATTTTCGGGTCCAGGCGAGCTTTGGCGCCTTTAGTGCCAAACATAAATGGCTCACTTTAGACAAAACTACAATCATTCGTCTACAATTCCTGAAAATTTGAATTTGATATCTTTTATCGTTTAGGAGGAGTTCGACGGACAAGCTGACCCTCTAAAAATCGCTAAAACGTCAATATCTCTAAAACGGAAGTGACGTCATCGAAATAAAAAATTTCCAATAAGGTTCAGATCAATATCTATTAGATCTGAAAGTTTCATGAAAATCGGCCGAGCCATTTCCGAGAACTCGCGTGCACAAAATTTGTAAGAAAAAAAAACAAAAATAACTAGACACGATCTCGTTGCGAGCAACGAGGAGGTCTTCCGTACGATTATTATAAGGATATGTGACGTCATTGACTTTGATTTTCGACAAGAAAACATGATATGAAAAAAGGAATGGAGTACTAATTTTTTTTTTTTTGGTATCTCTTTTTATAAGTTCTCTGACATTGCTTTTTTAAATACTTGCACTCTTCCAATTAAGATAGAAAAGATGAGAAAATCATTATGTTGTTAGGATATATTAACGTATTATACCTAATCTAGCTTTAATAACCTTTAACAAACTGGCTCTGAGTAAAAGGATATAGGTAAAATACTTTAGAGCCCTTTGGTTCCCTAATTTAAGAGGCCAGCCCCTTTTTCTTGATATCATTTGAAAGGTCATCTAATTCTAAACACATTTTGTTCAACAAGTGTTTAGAAATTCGGTATCGTTCTAGAGATATATGAGAAAGAAGGTTTATGGGGCCGATCCCTTATCCCCTTATAGGGGCCGTTTGACGAAATTTTGAAGGTTGCATTTCGTTAAGAACATTATTTTGAACAACTTTTCTTCTATACTGCATTTAAAAAAAAAATTCCTTTCTGAGGTCTGGTTGATCAAATTTTGGGACCTTTGGCCCCTAAAAACCCCTAATTTCATAACACATGATAAAATCCTTACATTTCTTGGATACATAACTGTAAGGTAATCACATTTGCTTCTAAAACATTTCACAAATAATCTCTCAGTAAATGGCTACAGATAAAAGACTTTAGAGCCCTTTTGACCCCTTATTTAAGGGGCCAGCTCCTTTTTCTTGATATCATTTGAAAGGTCATTTTATTCTAAACAATTTTATTCAACAAGTGTTTAGAAATTCGTTAATGTTCTGGAGATATATGAGAAAGAAGGTTTTAAGGGCCGATCCCTTATCCCCTTATAGGGGCCGTTTGACGAAATTTTGAAGGTTGCATTTCGTTAAGAACATTATTTTGAACAACTTTTCTTCTATACTGCATTTCAAAATATTTTTCCTTTCTGAGATATGGGTGATCAAATTTTCGGACTTTTGGCCCCTAAAAACCCTTAATTACATAAAACATGATAAAATCCTTACATTACTTAGATACATAAATGTAAGATAAACATATTTGCTTCTATAACATTTCACAAAATATCCCTGAGTAAAAGGATATATGTAAAAGACTTTAGAGCCCTTTGGTTCCCTTATTTAAGGGGCCAGCCCCTTTTTCTTGATATCATATGAAAGGTCATCTAATTCTATACATATTTTGTTCAACAAGTGTTTAGAAATTCGTTAGCATTCTGGAGATATATGAGAAAGAAGGTTTTAGGGGCCGATCCCTTATTCCCTTATAGGGGCCGTTCGACGAAATTTTGAAGGTTGCATATCGTTAAGAACATCATTTTGAACAACTTTTCTTCTGTATTGCATTACAAAATATTTTTCCTTTCTGAGATATGGGTGATCAAAATTTTACACTTTTGGCCCCTAAAAACCCCTAGTTATGTAATTCATGACAAAATCATTACATTGCGTGGATACATAAATGTAAGATAAACATATTTGCTTCTATAACATTTCACAAAATATCCCTGAGTAAAAGGATATATGTAAAAGACTTTAGAGCCCTTTGGTTCCCTTATTTAAGGGGCCAGCCCCTTTTTCTTGATATCATATGAAAGGTCATCTAATTCTATACATATTTTGTTCAACAAGTGTTTAGAAATTTGTTAGCATTCTGGAGATATATGAGAAAGAAGGTTTTAGGGGCCGATCCCTTATTCCCTTATAGGGGCCGTTCGACGAAATTTTGAAGGTTGCATATCGTTAAGAACATCATTTTGAACAACTTTTCTTCTGTATTGCATTACAAAATATTTTTCCTTTCTGAGATATGGGTGATCAAAATTTTATACTTTTGGCCCCTAAAAACCCCTAGTTATGTAATACATGACAAAATCATTACATTGCGTGGATACATAACTGTGAGATAAACATATCTGCTTCTATAACATTTAACAAAATATCTCTCAGTAAAGAGCTACAGATTAAAGACTTTAGAGCCCTTTTGACCCCTTATTTGAGGAGCCAGCCCCTTTTTCTTGATTTCAAAGAAAAGGTCATGTAAATACAAACGTTTTTTACATTACATATGTTAACAAAATATTTTTCAGAAAAGAGATAAACAAAGAAAACCAGAAGAAATAACGACCTTTTTTTAATCTCAATTTTCGGGTCCAGGCGAGCTTCAGCGCCTTTTGAGTCAGACAAAAATGAATACCTAAAGACACATCTACAATCTTTCGACTACAATCCCTGAAAGTTTGAACTCAATATCTTCAATCGTTAAGGAGAAGATCCCAGGACAAGCCGACCCTCTGAAAATCGCTAAAACGTCAATATATCAATAACGGAAATGACGTCATCAAAATAAAAAATTACGTATAAAGTTTAGATCCGTATCTATCATATCTGAAAGTTTGATGAAAATCGGTTGAGTCATTTTTGAGAAATCGCGTGCACAAAATTTGTTGGAAAAAAAAGAAAAATAGCGAAGAAAAAGAAACAGAACGAAAACAATAAGGTCTTCCGTTGGAAACGGAAGACCTTAATAATAATAGGGAAGAAGAAACCGAAGAAAAACAATAAGGTCTTCCGTTGGAAACGGAAGACCTTAATTAAAGTTACAATTAAAGAAGATTTTTATATGTATTGCTGCGTTGTTTTCGCTATAATTTACTCACATGAAGTACTCCTGCATCATGTACAATTCTTAGAATTTCTTATAGACAACTATATATTTTGGGTTTACGTTTTGAAATTTTCTGGCCAGATGAGTTTTGAATTTTTTTCCTAGTGCTTTTGTAAATGCGCGAACCATATGCTTAACATTGTCAGACCTTGCGGGACTGGATACACCAAAAGCATCAAAGATACTGTTTTTTGCTGCTGTTGCATAGTTAATGTTTGACTTTGGCCTATTTGAAGTCTCCGCTAAACATCACAGGTGCTTGTGGACTGGACCGTGCACTACCCCCCCCCCCCCTTTCTATTTTTTTTTCAATTTTTGTTTAATTTCTTTTATTATTTATCGTTAACAACCCCTTATATATGTCTCCAGTCGAAAAATAAAAGAAATATCACGACTCGATAGCATTTTATTTCCACACTCGTTTTCCCTATATATATAAAGGGAGATGGTAAGCAACTCCCGTTTGTTTACATTGAGGTTCCACCTGGGCTGGGTAATTCAAACGATTACTACATCAAAAATCGATATAACTCGCGACCACGATATTTTAAAACGTTCCAAATAGACGCTACGGAAGTTAGCTGCACAGCGACATCTATGCTAAGAACGATAACTCTTCCCGTGTTCCGAATGTCATTGACTTAACGGTAACGCACGAATGGCCCGGAAATAAATTCAGGAAAAGTGTTGGCGCAATACACAAATACATATTGACGAAAATGGATGGTCGTAACTTGGTCATCACTGGGCAAGCTGGGACAGGCAAAACGTACATAACGAAAGAAATCGCAAAACATATTAGATGTACACAAAAAAGTAATAATAGTCTGCTCTACAGGCATTCCAGCTACACACTACCAGGATTTGAAAGCCCAGACAGTTCATAATTGCGCTGGCATAGAAGATGGTAGACATTCCAATGCTGAAAATTGCATTTAATCAATCATGATGAAAGATTTCAAACAGCTAAGAAAAACATACAGTCAGTAGAAACACTAATTATATGTTGCCATGGTTCAATGAATTTTTTCCTCATAAAATTAATTTAAATATAATCCATCGCCTAGACGAACCAAATTTTATAAAATGTGTAAATGAATTAGAAATTGGTACTCCATCAGATGAAACAGTGGCTTTTTAGAACTCTTTAGACAGACCTTTGGAAAATGAAGATGACTGTGTGCATTTATTTGCCAAAAAAATTGATGTGGACATGATTATTTATACAAAATTGCAACAAATTCCAGGTGAATTAAACATTTATAAATCAAAAGATAAAGGCTCTGAATCCTATTTGAACCGGTTTCCTGTCTCCAAAAATTTGGGACTCAAGATTGGCTTTCCAGTAATGATAACTAAGAATTTAAATGAACATTTAGTTAATGGGACCCGTGGAACTATAACTAACTTGAATGTAAAAAATGTCGATGTAAAATTGAAATAAAAGACAAGATCCATACTGTCTATATTGTATCTGCAACATTCACCACTTATGACCCTGTTGATAAGATTGTGCTTGCTACACGAATACAGATTCCAATAAAGGTGGCTTATGCTTTAACAATACACAAGTCACAGGGCATGACATTGAAAAACGTCAGTGTTAACTGTCAGTCTTGCTTTCAACCAGGGCAACTAGGTGTTGCATTTGGGCGAGCTGTTTCTGTTGCTGGATTAAAAATTGTGAATTTATCATGCTGCAGAAATAAAAATGAAATTGACAACAGAATTCAAGAAAATTCAGATACTGACACAGGGTTTGAAATTGAAAATACAGATAATTCTGCACATGATGTTAAATTTCTTGATGAGGATTCTGATTTTTCAGATTCTGAAATTGATAAACTTGAATATTTGGAAAACATTGTTGACAATTCAGGCTGCAGAGTGTTTCAGTTGCAATCACTTATTACTGCTTTGGAAAATGTTTCTTTGGAATTTATGGATACCCAATTTGAAAAACAAAAAACTGACTTTAAGCAAAGCATCATCAGTAATTACAAGTGATTTCATGACTGGTTTACAAAGCAGTCTTCACATATAGATGACATCGGACTGGTATGTTTTCCTGAAGTAGAGAACATGTTTTCACAGAAGCACAGAAATGAATTTTTGATCAAATTCAATAAGTACATGAACTCAGAAGAATTTGAAAATGGCACTATGAACCTATTGAACTCATAAAACCAGGATGTGAAGGGACCTGCTTTGCGATTATGGACATCAGTTTCTTTTTTACCTTGAAAGAAGCTTCTTCCAGACTTTATGTACTCATCTTCAGTTAACTCCCCAAGAACCTCTGACAAAACCTGCTACTGATAAAACCTTGGACACTGCAGGCAAAGGTTAAATAAGATTTACAGTGGATATGTCATAGCTAAATAAATAAATCACTCGCTGTGGCCTTCAACTCAACATTCAGTATTATCAATCAACGATTGTTATTTCCATACTTATGTCGACTCGATATATCCCAGTGAACTTGAAATATAAGATACCACAGAGTCTGCGTCATCTGTTTCATATTTGGATATTTTACTTGAAATGGACATCGATGGTAACCTAACGACAAAACTTTAAAATGATAGACGCGATGACTTCAACTTTTCTTTATTCAACTTTCCTTACTTATGGACCAATATACCTACATCATCTGCATATGGTGTTTTGTCTCTCAGTTAATTCGATACGCAAGGGCATGCTCTTCGTATGAACAGTTTCTAAGGCGAGGCAAGCTACTGACAAACAAGTTGATAAAACAGGATTATCAACAGTCTCGTTTGCAGTAATCTTTTCGTAAGTTCTATGGTCGATACAACGACCTTGTCAACAAATACAATCTCCTACTGGGTCGCACGCTGACTGACGTTTCTCATACTAATACTTTTGATTTCCACAGAGAGTTAAGTCCTCTATGGCGCTCTTCAATCAGCGGAGTGAAAAAACGTACAGATCTCGAGAGATTTTCGGGACAAACATTCCTTGTTGCGAATGACGCTACTGCAGTGTACGTATGCCTGCGCGACATTGTATTGCTGTCGGTTGTACTGCCGATAGTCGAAGCAGCTCAAATTTACTCTTCTACCAATAATACCCAAGGTAGAGAGCGAATTGAAAAAGTGGCTTAGTTTGATGAGGCGAGAGGTATTAAAAATAGACAGATTGTGCGATAACAGACACTATGTTGTTTGCTCCAAACACTTTGTTTACACCTTTCCAACACAGCAAAATCCTTACCCAACTTTGTTTACATATAATAATTATAAAAAATCAACTCCACGGAAAACGAATAATTCTAATTCAAGCAGGTCACCTCAAAAAACGTCAAACAGCATGATCAGCCATCCATCAAAACTGTTCACCTAGTCAAATGTGAGTCAGCCACCGACAAAACACATATATGTTATCCGTATGTAGTAGGAGAATTAGACATTCCACAAACAGATGTCAACAATAACAACGGAATAAAACAGGTTCGTTAAACAATTGCTTGTAAATAGATTATATTTTATATATATTAAACAATAAAAATTAACTAATAAAATATGCATATATTATACATGTATATACATAATACAATATTGTTACTATTTTGTACATGTATACCAGTTCTTTATTGGATTGTTTAAAATTATTTAAGAGGTTGGATGTGATATTCAGTGTCAAAATATACAGCATGACCATCATTATATCTGCTGTTACTCAGAGAAGAAGTATAATAATTGTGGGGAACAAGAACTTTTGGAAAGAATAACATAAGAGGTGAGTTGATACTGACAAAATATTATACATGGTTTTTTTTCTTCAAAATTATAATTATGAACATAGGGTTCAATAAACATTTTTTCCCTCACTTTTTTAACAAATAGGCTAGGTGTTCGGGGCTAGAAAAAGAAAACGGGGAACTGAGAGAGGAAAATCAGACATTGCAAGCCCTGAAATTGCAGAAAAATGACTTCCAGAATGATCTTATAGGAAAAATTATCTAGGATGATAACAACACCAAACACTTTCTTAGACTGCCATCCCTCAGCTTTCTCACATTCTTCCTTCAATTTTTGGCACCATATTACAATCAAGTTTCATTTTGGAAAGGAGCTGGGAGGTCAGGATCCAAGAAGTGGCAAGAGAAGAATCAACAAAAACCTGGCAAACAGAGAAAACTAACCATGAAGGAAGAGTTCGTATTGCTTATGCTAAACTTAAGACTCGGTTTAGACAATGCAACTATTTCTGTTTTATTCAATGTGTGCGTTGGATACATATATGTCTCGACCTTGTTCGAAATTAGATGGATTAATTTTTTAGCTCAAATTTTAAACCCTGTTATCAAGTAGCCATCCAAAGAAAAGATTTTGAGACACATGCCTTTATCCTTTAGCCACCAGAGCCTTAAGAGGGTTATGTGACTTGTAATTACTTCAAGTATTTGCCTGAGCTGAACAGTTTTTGGGTTTTTGAATGAACACTTCTATGCAGTCAATTATTGATGTGGTATTAGGGTATTTTAGCTTAAATATCCGACCCATTGGAGCTTTTACATTTGTTTCAAAATTCTGGAGTGGTAATGTCAGTGACAGAAAAATTACTGTGGACAGCAAATTTCTTGACCTTATTTCTCCAGGAGATGAGGTGATGGCAGACAGAGGATTCCAAATAAAAGATCTTCTTACCATGAAAGGAGCATATTTAAATATGCCACCTTTTACCCATGAGAGAAGAAATGGGAAGGGAAGAGTACTCTCATCTAAACAGATTCTTGAAACTCGCAAGATTGCTTCTCTTCGCATCCATGTCGAACGAGCTATCAGAAGACTCAAATCCTACACAATATTAGCAGGAATTCTCCCATTAAATATAAAAAACTTGTCATTAGTCATGCTATGAGTTGCAGCGTCATTTTGTAACTTCATGCCACCTTTGTCAAAAAAAATTAAATAAGGCAAATTACTGTTGTTTACTTGTACCGTTAATTTGATGGGCGGTTTTCTTTTCCAGCAACATAAATAATTGTATAAATTCGACTAAGTGCTCTAAAAATGTTTTAAGCTAGTGCATTTATTCATGATTGCACAATATTTCAAATAATCATATGCCTTTTAATTGTTATGTTGAAAAATGATTGAGATAAATGCATACATTTCAAGAACTTTATATATTGCTTATGATGAACAATGAATTGTGAAATTATGGTACAGTGTAATCCATACAATGGTTTTTGACATTCATCAACTTTTGATTTAGCACAATAAATCAAAAACCATAATCATTTACCTTATTCAAGTTTTCTGATGCATATACATGTACTTAGACCAATTTTGGTAAAACATATTGCACATAAAAACTTTTGAGTTTTTCAAATAACAGTTCCCAATCTGCGAAACCTGAGAAATTAACTCTTTCTACATAAATATATTTTTGTATGTACAATACAAAATCACAGTAAGATAACTTGCAGACTGCCATTTGGCCAATTAAGCATTTGGACATAATAGGAGGAGGAAATACTCTTTTTCAATGCAAAATTACCATTGACAATTGCACATGATGAATTTTTGGACATAGCAACCTGACAAGTTTCATTTTGTGAACTATGTAGACACTTGATTTCAACAAGACCTTTGCCACAGCATCTGTATTTAGAAATACCATCAGGGGATGCAGCAAGAAAGGGGAAATCTTTAAAAACAAAGATTCCAGTCTCCAAACACTTAAATGAAGGATAACAACATGTCATGTGATCTACATACTTCTCACGTGCAACAGATTCATGATTTTTTTTCCATATTCAACTGACTTCGAAGTAAAATTATATTGACCCATAATACTGCGCACAATATAATTGTCTGCTTTATCCCCTCTATAGTGATAAGCTTTTGAAAAAACTTGAAGCAGTCAATCTTCCCTTTCTTTGGTACTGCCACATAAGGTTAATGGACTGCCCTTTGGTAAATTCATTAACTTTCTTAACATAACAATCGTCCACTCTCACAATTTCTTGACCAAGCATTGCCACTAAATCAATAATATTTTTGGGTGTGTCTTCAATACACATGGACATGTCATTGTCATCATCAGAGTCTGGCATTGTATACAAAGCCACTGCCGATGTTTTGCTCTTCTTTAGGACTTGAACAATATTCTTTTCCAATGACTCCATATCCAAATCTGAAGACTTAAGTGGCGAATAACCAGAATCTTCAGATGGACGCAGTTTAACCGGTACATTCACAACAGTCATGTAATTTATATGGAATTATTATAACGCATTATAAGTAAATTTCTAATTAACGCACATTGTAATTGCAAACATTATGTTTCTGTTGTAACATTCATATATTGCTTATATCGATTTTGACAACAAAATTTCAATATTTCAATGTCAATAGAACTATAAAATAGAATGCTTTACGAAGTGTACAAGTACCTAACATTGCCATCGTGACATCATGAATGTGGCCGGAACAATGTAGCTTGTAGCCATTGTCCGATTTTCTCCTCCGCAGGCGTTCTTCAGACCATTCGCAGTAGTTCTGGAGAAAAGATATCACATCAAACGTATCAATGACTGGGATGGTAGCTGGGATGGTAGCTAGATTCTTCAGACGATTCCAGTGTCGTAACATGGATGTCGATAAGTTTTACCCAGAACCGTAAGTCTCTCGATTAAAGCCTCTTTCTCGCGTTCTGGTCGATTCCGGGCAAGTTAAGAGCATCAGCGCTTTCACATAAGTCAACTAAATCTTGTTTTCTTTTGTTCGAAAAAGGAATGCCTTTAGTTTTTAGAATATGCTTTAGATCGGCGCAATGTAAATCTTGATTGTTGCTGTTGGCGTCCATCACGACAAAAATTTTTCCCAGACGACCCTACTAATCGCGCCTCCATGTGAAGAGCGCACAAATGGAAATCGAAAGTATTGTTAGACCGTTATTAATCACCTAACTGTCTACGGACTTTCCCGGTTTTTTTCTCTCTCGATTATATTACATCTCCCGATGATTCGATGATTCGATGATTCGATGATTCGATGATTTAAGTGTTTGCTTCCTATTTCACTCTCCCAAAATCCTTGAGCTTCCTTGTCATTTAGAATTGCACTTCAGTCAACCTTGGAGGAATCTGTTATTAGCTGTGCGTCGATGGGTTTTGTTAGGAGATTACAACCCTTTCAATTGTCAAATACGTCTACCATAGAAAATCGGATGTTGCAGCAGCTGACCACAGCAACAATGAATCCCACGACGAATTTGTATGTAGAAGTCTGTAGGCCGATCGTAGTTCCAATTTTCATCGTAACACAGCTTTTGTTGTGGCCACACACTGTCCATTTATGCAAGCAGGTGCCATGGCTCGTATAATGTCTTTTGACAGGGCACGGCGAATATCTTACCTTATTTTCTTAATTTATGTCTCAGGAATCTAAAGCCCCTTTCACAATTGGCGCACGACCACTTTACACCACTTTGCAATCGAAATTTGTTCGCGTCGCACGAGCTCTCGCATACGTTGCACGAGCCCTCGCTTACGTTGCACGAGCTCTCGCTTTCGTTTCCTACGTTTTACTGGCCGCATCAAGTCTCCTCTGAATAGTGGACATGCACACTATTCAAACACAACCGAACGCGATCCAAATTATTGCAGTGCAACGCACGAACATTAGTACGAGCGTTTTACAACGTTTTGTGTAATCGCAAGAGTGATACACGATTTATAAAGATCGTAAGATAAATCGCTGGTGTTTATGCGTCTGTTTTGCGACCGTGAGATTGTTGCTCAACGTGTCTCATGCAATCTTGCAACGTTTTAATATCATTGCACGACTAAACAGCCTCAATATGCCATGTTTTGCTACTAGTTTATATACCATGTATAAGTTTTTCTGTCTCAGAACAAAATTTACAATATACATTTGTTGCATGATGGTGACGGAAATACATGTATCAAGATTTATTCCCTCAAGAAAAATTATATTTCCTGAGGGCTTCACCCGAGAGAAATTTTTTTTCTTCATGGGAATAAATCTTCATATTTCCTGAACATTAATGCAATAAACATTTTATTATACCACGCAACATATGATTACACAAAATACGTAGATTTCTAATAATGTTTGACTTTTTAACAGTCGCAACATTAACGTTGTGATTGTTTGATTTCCCATGTAACTGTCTCACTTTTCTTTCATAAATCATTGATAGTTAACATGGTTCTGAGATATAAAGACAATCGTATGATAAAATATTTTTGATTTAATCATATTTGTCTACATCGTATGCTAATATCGGCTTTTTCATTCTTATGACATCGCCCTGTCACGTGACTTTCTAGACCAATCAGATATAATAGTAAGAATAATCATAATGAGGTGTAATAATAAATGCTGCTGCATATCTGTATTTCCTTGGGCGGCATCTTTTCTCGCTTTCAACTATGTCCACTGAATATGGGCGGTGTATATACCCCCTCTGACTCGCACGATCATTCGTACCATGGAACGCATAATCGCACGTCCAATCACATTAGCGCACGTTCAATCGTCCGATCACCTAGTCTCTCGCGCGTTCCTATCGTATTATCTTCCAACAGTTGCTTTCATTGTACAACAGTCGCATACAGACGCAAGATATATCGCAAGATTCAATGCGTTTACATCGCACAACGCTTGCTTAGATCGTGCGAAATTCGTACGAATACTTTTTTCATATGCGATTATTTCGGCAACAACTAAAGATTCATATTTAATTTTTCAGTCGCACGGATTTTTGGTCGCTTCTGCTCGTGCGCCAATTATGAAAAGAGCTTTATGGATCACCGATTCCTTAGAAGTGTCAATCACATATCGTAAGTAATCTTTGACATGACCAGATTCAAGACAAAACTTTTCATGATTTATTTGAAAACCTAATGAAATTAGAGTGTCTAACACATGCTTTACATGTTCGAATATGTATACACCAGGTGCACAAATTAAACATCAGCAACATATGCCAATAGACGAATGTCAAAACACCTCAAGTATTCTATAACAGGGGGTTATATTTACAAAAATAAAAAGGAATACAATGTAAACCAAAGTGTAGTACAATCCATATATACTATTGTTTTTCCAACAAAAACCTAAATACTTTCTGTCATCCTCATGAATGGGTACATGATAAAAATTATCTTTAGATCCAAGTTAACAAGCTTAAAACAATTTTGAACTATTTGTGGTAAAGTACTAGTATATTCATATCTACCCTTAGGGGTCTCACAACAAGTATTTGAATATCTCAGGCCAGTGATAAGTCTTAAATTTCCCTTTTTTTGGACACACAACCAATATCTGACACAGGTTGGGGTGTAATTTACACGAGATATGTAGCCTTTACAGGAGAGTTCTAATGAAAATATTTTGGCTTTTAGCTATATATATGTCTGTTGACAAGATTCGAATACTTTTTTTACCCATTCTAAAAGAGTGCCAGACACAGGCAATATTGATTAAGTATCAATATGCTTTTACAAAGCAGACATCTACAATTAATATCCTGTAAAATGTGTGGAAATATAACAGAATTCTAATTACCAACATGATATACAGCATTTGATGTAAACTCATGGCCTATGTAAAAATGCACAGTTATATGAAGGCCTACATATCATATAAAGTAAATAAAACAACCATTTACTATGCATACATAAATGTACTTGATCTATCCTGCGTCGGACGCAAGTTTGCACTGGACTGAGCGTTGGAAATACTATTATTATGCCTATCACGGTAAAACCCAGAAGACGGAAAGAAATCACGTTCGCCTCCACATGCGCGATAATAGTCTGGTCGTCCCGAGTATCCTGTTCCCCGACCTCAAACGTTTTGCCTCCGAACGTTGGCTGTCGATATATGGTAGTGGCCTTCTCCAACAAGTCGAGAGATTTTGGCGCTAACCCCGGCGTATTTTTTGGAGTGTGCGATACAGCCTGTCGACTTCTGGATTAAATTGCCCCTGTACTAGTAAAGGACAACGCTTTTCTTGTAAACAACGAATCTGTGCGACCCTAAAGGTGAAGGCCATCACCTTCTTGAGTTTTGCTGGCATTAGTTGCTTCAGCTACAGAACATACAATGCTCTTCAACAGCTCTACCTAGTTCCTGCAGTTGAACAAGTATGGTTATTTCCCATTTCATACCAGTGGTGAAATATTGAACATTGCATGTAGTCACTATTTGTTTTGGGAATTTTTCATAAATAACACTAACATGAAAAATTTTCCACAATAGGTATGGCTTCAGAAGCATCAAGAATTGCTTGAAAAGATTATAAACAGCGGTGTTCCTGTGAGGTTGGGCAGTGATGCTCGCTGCTGCTCTCCAGGACATACAACTAAATTTGGGTCCTACTCCATTATGGATCTCAACAGTTCCAAAGTTGTAGATATTCAGCTTGTCCGGGTACGAATTCTTAAGGATTTAAAAAAAAAATTTGTTTGCAATGTACTTTTAAGTTTATGTATGGTACATTGTTACAAAAAAACAACATTAACGATCACTGCGAAAGAATGATAATACTTGTTAGGTTCCGAATTTCCTTTTGTGAAATCAAGGAATATCAAATAATTTGAATAAAGCCTTTGCTGTTCACGCAGATCGACATGATGTAAAAGAAAGAAACATGTACACACGTACACCAAACTTAAATAACAAAAAATGTCAACAATTATTTTAAATTTCCACAATTATTTCAAATATAGCAAATATTTGAACTAGCATATTTCGATAACTTTTACATAAATGAGACCCCCCCCCCCCCCCCTCAAAAAAAAAAACCCAACCAAACAAACATACGAATTTGTCAATATACCTTTAACAGTTAATCCAAAATAAAGAGTTAACTCCAAATAACGTGTTGAATTAGTAAAATTCAGGTAAAAAATACTATACGTTATGAAAATAGCGCCCTTTATGTTTTCCACTTTTCGGACGACGTTATAAAATAACGTCAACTATTTTTGACGCTATATCTCTGACGTTATTTGTGACATTATTTCTCTGTTTTGTCAAAAATGCTATGACACTTTTCTCATGAGCGCGATCTGTTAAGTTACTTTTTTCCTTCATATTACAATGAAAATGACAGCTTAAAACATGATTTTTCATTGTGTTTACCTCAAATATGAGTCCTTACACACTCTTTCAAACAGAGCGTTATTGTAGCATCATTGAAAGAATTTATATCTTGAAGTTCATAAACATGGAGGCACCATTCATTTTAGCCACGACCACTAAGTTCTCTTAAGAGGAAATTTTTAATAACTTTCCCGTTTGTTGTTCTTCTATGGTATTGCTGGCCTAACAGTCAGCGTGATGCAGTTAGTTAAAACTTTTGGTGCGTTTTATGGGCATGATTTTATTCCAGAGATGTACTCATATGAAAGTTGCACTTTTAGTGTTCCTTACTCTTTTTAATGACATCAACGCTATGCATTTATCGTATTATCAGGATAAAAAACACGACTGACGACACCCATGATCATCTTTCTGAAATCTTGCTGCATCATGCTAATCTGTAACTCTTTTTAGAATAACATTAATCGAAACCAGCATCATTTGGTCGGATCAGTAAGGTTGTAGATACATGTATATCATGTTGTAATTTTTTTTTTAAATAAACAGGTGGCGGTAAATACAAAAATTACAACATAACAACTTCATGGTAAATTGAAAATTTACATGACAGATGACGTGTCAATTTTTCCTTTCTTTTTCTAATATCGGCGTTCGTTGTCTAAATATTCCACCGTATAAGAATAAATACATGTAGTCCAATATAGTATTTTTTAGCAATGCACTTTTATTTATGTATGCCTTAGTGGCTGTATATTGTACATACGTATGATCTGTAGAGATGTTGTTTGGTTTAATTTCCCGATTATAAATTGCATGGGGCGAAAGACAGTGCATGTAATATTAATTTTTAGGAAAGTATACACCATCTGAATAAAATGGATTCCTTTTAGCATGATCAACACAAATAAAGTATATAACACTACATAAGATTTTCCGTTCTGTCCCGCTTTCCGTTCCGTTTTTCGTTCCGCGTTTTAGCAACACCCCTATTTTTAAACATGAACGTAATATTTGATATAAAATCGGACAAAGCTGCGTTAACAGTAGTTTGTCATTTCGGTAGCAGTTATTGACTTCACTTTTGCCTCCATAGTTGTTTTATATATTAAAACAATGAGATGTTGTGATTAGTATGCGGTTCCTCCGGGTCACTGGATGTAGCCAAAAGATATCATCCATTGATGTCAGGGACTAAAAAATGTTTTATTGATTAAATTTCATGGATTTATTAATTTTTAAGAGAAAAAACAGTTGATGTCTTAAAACATATAATTTCTGAACAGCTTTCGTATGTTTGTATTTAGATATAATTTCAAAAAGCCGATGGGAACAATTTTTATTTACCGATTATTGCGTTTATTTTACAGAGTCATTTAACAGTATAAAATAAAGTAAATATACGGTTTTTTTTTCATTTTTGATGCTTGTTTTACTAATTCGATATCGATTTCTTACGAATTCAAAATTATTATTAATTTATTGTTTGTGTTTCCATTTTTAATTTTTCACACTGTGAGATATCGATAAAACGTCGCTAGAATAGCAGACATTAAACACTAATTATTTCAAACTCATTGAAAAAAGTAAACATGCAGTTTAAATGATTAAAAAGCAATCTTTATGCTTTTATATCTTTTATATTTTTGATTGCTGAAGGCGGAGGTCTGAAATAAAGCAATTTGTTTTCATAAAAGGAACCAAAAAGTAAAATAAGCGTGTAATTGTTTTCAAGTTAAAATGAATTTAACTAAGAGAGCAAACATTTAACAGCAATATTATATGTAATCGCCAAACTTTATCGAAACATTCTTCATATGATTTCTTGACACAATATGATGAATAAAAACCCGCCCAAAGTATTGAAAACGCTTCAGAGTCAAACGTAAAATATTTTTTAACTTTAAAAAATGATATCGCAAAAACATTGTGTACTATGGATTTATTCCTTTTTTTCTTTTGTAAGTGTGGATTATTCATAGAAACTCCGTTATAAATTTTCAATTTTACAAATCTTAAAATACATGTTAAATTCTTTTTTTTTTTTTTTTTTTTTTTTTTTACATCTAATGAAAGACCGCTGTTACTACCACAGCGTACTCTGAAACAGGTTTGCAGAGTTGACAAGGTTTAAATCGCAAATAAAATGCAGTTTGCGGATACTGGGTAACATTTTACACAATGATTTACACACAAACAAGTTATAAAAGATTTGCAATTGTTAGAATAGTAACTGAAATATGAAAGCATTTATTCGATTCCATACATTTGATTTTGAAAGAGCTGAGGTTTTCTCCCTAATTTTTGTTTAACATGGCAACAAATAGCTTTTCATATAAAATTTATGGTTTTTATTCACTTCAGGTCTTACAATGTATGCAATGTATGTTACATTATCTATGCATGTCGGCACTTCTTCATAAGTGTGGTGTTTTCAGGAAATCAATATTTAAAGGTGTGGAATTTCTAGTAAAATATATGTTTATATTATTCGACCAATCACAGTGCATTCATTGAAAAAATATGGTATGACGAAACACAAAAACCAAACACAATTAGTAACAAGGTCATTTGTGTGTGTGTTTTTAAAATGAAACGCACTACATACTTTGTTTTTTTAGTAAATCTTTTGGTACAAGGAGATTTCAATTCTAATTTCATGTTCAGAAATCCGTCTTACGATAACAGAGGAACTAATGCAGTCCATATTATTTCATCATCAAATTCTAATAGTCGTTTAGCCTGTGCATCTCAATGTACCGCTTGGGGTGAGTGTAAATCTGTGATGTTTAACATCGACACCCATGAATGTCAACTTCTGTCTGTCCACATGGATGACCAATCAGACGCAGGACCACACAGTTCCGTAGGATGGCTGTACTATGAAAAGGAATTTGGTAAGTACTTTTCGACATTTGTCCCCATGACGGAAAAAAATTTGGTTTGTCCTTTATTTTATTTTAAAGAAGAAATCTCGATATAACAATAACACAATATTTCCATAAGTTGTGGAAGAAAAAGAAAAAAAAATCTGGTAAAAACCTACTTTAATATTAGATTAACTACTTGCCCGAAATAACAAAAATGAGAGCAAAGTGATGGACATGCTTTAGCGGTCAGTGGTAGTACTTGCAATGATATAATATTAGCATGCGTGGATCAAGAATTTTTTTTCTAAAAGAGGGGGGGGGGGGGTCCGACGGTTAATAGAGTTTACCAGAGGGAGTCTGAGGTTTATTTTTGGTAGTTTTGTAATGTAAATAATAAGACATTTGAATTTTGCAGGGGGGGGGGGACTCCCTGACCCCATTTTAGATCCGGACATGAAAAGTGAATATACTTAGCGGGAATTCATTTAGAATATAATAAGAAATTCAGATTTAATTTGCTAAAAGTTTAAATTGAACCAATTTTTTTCTTGAACCTGCGATTTTAATTTTGATGAAAAAATTGTCCGGAACGGGTTATCCAAGAACGCGGGTTGACAATCAACGTCGTTGTGGAAAGTGTAGGACGAGTTCATCATGCATCAGGCAGATACATTAGATCGGCAATTGTGGTTAAAAATTGCAAATAAATATGCATGTCCTCGCTTTTTTTTTTTTTAGATGACATACATTTTAGAAGTCATATATTAATTTGTGAAGCATTAACAGATTGAGTTGAGATTGAGTACAAAACAGCCCTTTATTTGAAATTTACATAAAGAAAACATATTTAAGAGTGTATGAAAAATTATAGTAAAATTAAACACAAAGAATAAATTTAAAGAAATACAACGCACTACATCGCCGTCCCTGTTTCGAAATAAGAATCCTTCAGCATGACTATGTGATTGAGGGTTGACATTTTGTAGATAATTAATAAATAATGCAAAAATAAAATTTAAAAATTATGTAAAGGAAATAATTAAAATGAAAAAATTCGGATACGATTCATACTCAAAATTCTGTATAATTAATCCAAACACACTGTTGTGTTAAGTGTTATTTCTCATAAAATAAATCTGACCTATGCTAATTTAGCAGTTTTGTTTTTATTGCTCTATCTGATTTTGGACATATTCATTATTAGTTGATAATCTTGAATCATATATTTAATCTTTTCTTTCTAACTATAAATATGTTTAATTCATTTAACATAATGTACAAAAATGATTTTAAACAAAACTTTAAGGGCCTTTTGTATAGTATATCATGCATCAATTTAATAATAGAATTGATATACAGTATTTGATAGATTTCCAGTAAATACATGTTTAATTGCTTTTCAGTTTTAATATGCATAATGTCTTTGCTATTAGTTATATATCACTTCACATAATGAAGTTAACAAAATGAAGTAACAAAATGTTTTTCTACAGATTGTACAATATGGCACCAACGTTTCGGTCATTGGTACTTGTTGGATTCTAATTACAGAACATTTAATGACTCACGGGTAAGTGGATATTTGAACACCTAATTTGGATATTCCTTCAAATCTTGAAACTTGATTTCTAGCGCTTCTCAGGAAATTTGATCCCGTACCAACCAATTTCATATACCGGTGAACTTTTCAAAATTGCTGTTTATTATTTATATTTACATTTGAAAAAGGCAAATCGTCCAGAATTGTTAAAATTACCGCGATTGTTTACATTTATCCAACCGGCAAACGATAAGCGCGTGCGATGATCATTGTGACGTCATGAAAAAGTTTTCGCTATTCTGTAGGTTTATAAAGGAAACATATTTGCAATTGTTATATTCAGTAGTATATTCTCACTATATAACTCTATATAGTCGAATAGTCAATAATTGTAATATTAGCTCGTCCGAAAAATATTTACCGGTCAATATTTTTTTTATATTGACCGGTGTAATGAAGAATAATGACCCCCGTAGAATAATGACCGGGGGTCATTTTTCTACGTAGAATAATGACCCTCCGGTCATTATTCTACGCAGAAAAATGACCCCCCGGTCCGGTCATTATTCTACGCAGAAAAATGACCCCCCGGTCATTATTCTACGTAGAAAAATGACCCCTTTGCCTGAAGAATAAGTGTCATTTTCATAAAAATGAGCACACTCCACATGAAGAAAAGTGACCCCTGTTGAATAATAACCCCCTTGTAGATTAAAGTTTTTCAGTATATTTTTTTTATTATTTGTGAAATAGTCCTTACACTATTGTAATTTTTACTGCTGCAGTTTACAGAAAGTAACAGAAATTTTAATTTATATTCAAATAAACTTAAAGTGAAAGAAGGGGTATATGGGTATATCTTAGAAAAAAAATCCTTCCGTTATAACAAGACATTAACGTATTGCATCGGGGTATGGTTGTCATCGTAAAGGGGCATGGTCACGATTTTAGTCAAAAATTATTTTTCCGATTTTAATGTTCACAATGCTTTGTCAATAGGCAACCAAATTTTGAGTGTCATTCGTTGAGTTTTAAGCAAGTTAGGGAGCTTACAATTATTTGCTATGTAAACGAAGCTTTTGTTTACATTTTAAATGTTGAAGTAAAAATTCCAATTCTAGACCTAATGAATGTGTTAAACGTAAGGAACTGTTTTTTATGCTTACAATGAATAAGACGATAAACAAATCAGCTTGAAAAGATTTTTTACTGGTATATTGAACCTATGTAAACAAAAACGGGGCACGAGCCTTGTTTACATGACAAAGAATTGTGAGCCCTGTATCTTGCTTATAACTTTACAACTGACCCTCAAATTCCATTTGATCAGTAGAAATGCTTTCCTTAAGCATTGTAAATGATGAAAACAGAAAAATAGAATTTGACCAAAATCGTGATCATGCCCCTTTAACAATTACAGTTACATATATCTATGGTGTTCCGATAGGGCCACTTCGACCTTAGGGCGAAGATGCGAAGTTGCAAAGGCGATAGTGCGAAGGCGAAGGAGCTAAAGTCCGAAGATGCGACGACGAAGCGCGAAGGTGTATTGCCTAAAGTGCGAAGGCGAAGGAGCGATACTACTATCGCTCCTTCCCAACTTCGCACTCTGGCCTTCGCATCTTCGCACTTTCGTCGTCGCCTTTTTTGAATGCATTAAGCAGGTTTCTGTCGATTAAATAGAATTTAATGCAGGCACCGTACTTGCCAAGATTTTCGGATTAATCCAGGCTATTATTGGTACGCATGTGCTAGGCCATCGCGCTTACTATGAATGTTTATAAATATTTTAATGTGTACATGTAACGTATATGTTTACCAGTGCTAGCTATGCCTAATCATTATCTACTCCACACAAAATTTAATGTCCACCATAATTTGTACATATGCACTTCCAGACTCCTGTCACCTACCAGCCGTCTGTTTACCGTTGACCAAACACAGTAACATTCTAAATAATTTCCTTATGCGACACTCCTTGCTCATGCATGGATCTATAGGGGGAGAGGGGGTCCGTCCCCCCGGGAACTTTAATATGAATAATTTCACGCAGTAAAAGGGGAGAGGGGTCCGGACCCAATCCCCATGGATAATTTAATTTTATTAATTTTATAAAAATAAAATTTCCAAAATATGCCTCAGAACCCTTAAACGATAGAGAGCTCTGCAAGTATAAAACATAGGTAATCACAGATTTGAAAGCTCACCGAGACGAGCCATCACCTTTATGAGACATCACCTTTATGAGACCACCTTTATCATATTATATGAAAACCATCCTTTATGGTCTTGGATATTCATGGATTCTGTTTTGACACAATATCGTATATCATCTGTTAAAAAATTGTATGATAATCATATGATCATATGTTAATCAATACAATAATATAAAAATTGCATCCTATCATACTTACAATATATATCATATAATACCATAAAATACCGTAAAAATTCTGAGATATAATATTGTAACGTATGATTTGGCATTGTATTGTGTTGTACATTATTGTATTTGATCAAATAATACAATATCATAAAACATAATACAATATAGTATTATATGAAAAAATATCATTTTGCAATAATACATCATAACTTTGAAACATATGTTATTATATTGTATGATTTAGTATGATATTGTATTGTATGATACTGTATCATATTTGATAAATAATATGATATTATATTATATGTTACAATATAATTTGATACAACATTGTATGATATCAAATGATACAAATAAATATCATTGGATAAAATAAGATATTATATAATACAATTAAATTAAACATATTGTATCATGTGATACAATAAGATATATTACACCATCATAAAATAAAATTTCATGTCATATGATAATATATCATATAAACCAATATCATATTATACAATATGGTATGATATGATATTTTATAATATTACAATATCATATATACAATTTCATCTGATATAATTCTGTATTACAGAAACCAACATCATATTATACAATACTGTATGATACAATATCATAGAATATACAATATTATATCATATGATGCAATATTATATATTGCAATATCATAGGTATTAGTATCATGTGATTAAATAAATAATGAACAATACAATATAATATTATACAATATTGTGTCATAATATACAATCCTATATTTACATTTACTTTCTATCCCCTATCAAATTGCATTGATATATTTGAGTGATATTTTTGCATAACACAGAAGACCTAATCACCAAATCTGGTGCGTATGAATACAGTCTTCCTGTATTTCTCCAAGATCATGACTGACTCTCCTCGCAACTTCAAGCCAGTTCACGACCTGATATTATACTTACGCTGATGAATATTTCTTGATGTAAATATATTTTAACAGTAAAACGAATTCAATTGATTTTCTTAGTATACCAAAAATAAATTCATCAAATTACAGAAGGAAAAATAAAATTCTCTTATAAGTTATTAAATCTCTGTGCTCTATTTTTGTCAGCATGATTCGGCTGTTCCATGCAATTGCTCTTCCGTTAATTGCACATTACTCGTTGAATAAGGCAGATATTTTGAAAAATAAATCATGTTTTTAAAAAGAGATTAAATGTTAAAAAACGTAAATATAAGCGTTGAATCATTATTTTTTGAAAGATGTGGTCTCATAACTGCAACGGTGTGTGCAAACAAATTTTCATAACGCGCTAGCGCGCGTTACTCAATTTGTATGCACACACCGTTGCAGTTATGAGGATGCTTAAATACATAACAATATCATGATACAATATCATATCTTAAAATATAAAAAAAAAAAGATACAATATTATATCGTATCATATAACGTTTTACAATATAACATATGTTATTGTATTGTCTCCTATTAAACAATAGTGTTTCATATCATACAATACTATATCATAGGAATCATGTTATATCATTTAACAACAACCACATCTATCTATCAAGCAGGTTTGAGTGAGGTAGGAGATTTCTTTAGCATCCTTGATAATGGAGATCAGGCTCTGCATCTGAAGCAACCTCTGCGTTTCATTTATAATATAGTTAAATCATATAGTAGTATCACTTCTTCGTCTTCGCATCTTCGCGCTTCGCTGTCGCATTTTCTTTATTTTTCATATTGTTTATGAATTATCCTTGCATTGAGGATTTCCACTATCACTTTGGATACAATAAAGATCGTGTGATCAAAATCAAGGGGGATATAAACCCCTAACATATGCCCTAACCTTTTATCAACGCTTTTAGAAACAATCTTTTCTTACTATAATCGATCAGTGTTTATTATCTATTAAGATTTACTATAGTCAGGTACTCTTCACACATTTGCTATAAGAGAATAAAGTCTATTCATGATCACAAATACAACATTACAACAAATGTTTAGAATATGATGTTTATGTATTACGTAGAAGAAAACTAAACAAACGCAAAATGATTTTTTAAAAATCACTTTCCTCATGAAATGTAAATAAGAAGTATTCATATACCTGCCCCTTAGTATTTTTCCATAAAGATATATACATGTATCATTCTAAGATTGACAATTCATTCACCAATGAATATTGCTTATATCATTACATGTACAACAATTATTCTTTCATGATATTGTTCGTTATTTATCACACAATATCCTCATTGTGTATGAATCTTTCTATATTTGCGTCATTTCCCGCCGTGTGTCGACGAGAGAAGTGACGTAACTGTTAACAATCAATTTGTGGCAATGTAAGAGTGTTTTGTGTGTGCTTGTGTGCGGATATGATAAACTATATACAGCGATATATTTACGGGGTAACCAATACGGGTGGGGGGGGGGGGGTCATTTTTCTATGGGGGTCACTTTTCTTCATGTTGAACATGAAGAAAAATAACCCCTGGGTCTTTTTTCTTCAGAAAAATCCAATTATTCTTCAGCTAGGGGGGTCATTATTCTACGTCGAAAAATGACCCCCGGTCATTATTCTTCATTACACCGGCTAAGAATAATATCTCGAGAACATTCCCTCTATTTTAAATAATCCCCTCTGATTTGTTGATTCGTAAACGATGACGTAAATAACTCTTCGCGACTCGAAAACAAGGTGACGTCCTAATAGACAGTCAGTCAATGCAAGTAAACAACGGACGCGCAATGCAACGGTTTGCTATCATTGCCTGACGTCATGACGTCAGGTCATGACGTCGGGCATATCTAAGGTTTAAAAGTTGCAATATCCGAAACAGTGCAGACAATGGGACAAGCAATATCATGATATTTCACAAAAAAGATTAACAGATGCATGTTTAAGATGTCAGCATTTACATTCACAATTGATGAAAATGTTATATGGCATGTACAATGTAATAACAACAGCGAGCAAGATTTTTCAAGTAAAAGGGACGTTCACCATGCAATGCACGTGTGTAATCCTGATTTAAAAATAGATCAGCATTCCACCATATTTAAATGATGAGAAAGGGGGAGTGGGTCACGCGGGCATGTTAAGGCTTCCCGATGCGATATGTAGAAAGTCACTTGTCTGTACTTCATACGATATGACGTCATAATTAACTTTGACGTCACGATCTGCATTCCTGTCGATAGTTCTCAGGGAATGTATCTTAACGTTAAAAGTGAATTATATCAAACCAGTATAATACCGCATGTTTCCTTTATATAGATGCTGCAGTTAATTCTAGACGTACAGAATTCATTCATATTAAAAACCAGTATCAAATAATCGGCAGTTTTAAAGCTTCATTTTAAGTAAAAGACTATTTATAAACTAGTGGTTTGGAGACTCTCCCAGCTACGTGTAAACAACTGAATGAAGAAATTTTAATGCATGTAAAACCAGCTTGGCGCAGGTGAAAGATCAACACAATTTTAGAATATTTTACGTAAAAGTGGTAGAGAATATAAATACCAATGTGAATCGTGCTGCGGAAACCTACGGATTTACCCCAATTTTTTGTAAATCGCTTTTGATTAGAAAAATGTGCATTATTTTGATGATTTTGTGGAATGTTTCAACAATATCTTCTATAAACGAAATATCTATTTCTTTCCCAAGCAAGAACTTCAAAGTTTATGACTTAACAAAGGATTTTTCTTAAAAATATGTATGATTTAATGTCATTAATCACCTGCGCCGATGCGTTTTAACTAGATCATTTTCAATATTAGGATTCGCCTGTCACGTGATTACGAAGTACATATGACGTCACAAAAATGCATCAAATATAATGTTTAACATCGATGTCAATAAATGTGACATAGATTTAAAGAAATACTCCCGGTAAAATTATTTTTGCCATGATTCAAATAATATCGTTTTCCAGCCGTATTTTAGCATCGGGACGCCTTAACAATGCTGCGCAGTGCAATTAGTTGTAACATATTGTCAATTACGGTACAATGTAAGTAATAATTGGTGTTGGATTATCATTATTACAAGAAAGTCATCAGTTTGGATTAAAACAAATATATATTTATACAGCTGGAATGTTTACTGGAGGAACTAAATCGCCAAAGCGGGTTGTGACCCGATTTTTGTTCAGGTGGGCGATTTTATATATCTTAAAAAGGGGTCATCGTAACTCGCGTGTCTTACTAAATGTACATTACTACATTTAACAATTACTAATCAAGTGTGTTTCTTAATTCGATATATTTCTTCCAAAACATCCGATCCAAAGTATGATATACATGTATGTAGCTGTTACAAAACAAATGTCAAAAAATTCATCTGACCCCCTCCCCATGGATCTTTGCCTTATTTGCGTAAACGGTAATAGCAGGATTTCGCGCCATAATGTCTCACTCATAGTTTTTGAGCGCCGATTAGTTGACGAGTCAGTTGGGATCATGCGAATACTAGTACCCCAGAGCACACCATGTGTTTTCATCACAGGCACGTAGCATCGGAGGTGTGGGTGAGGGAGGCAGCTTCCCCCTCCCCACTTTTTTGGCAGATGGCACTTTTCTTTACTTTATATGATAAATGGAAATATCATGGATTTGCCTCCCCCTCCACTTTTCTAGGAGCATGCAATAAATGAAACTGCAGATAAGGAGTTCTATTTGAATTGAAGTTACAGTTAGGGTTTTTTCCCATGAATTTGAGAATTCACCCTTTTTTTAATTGCTTGTCAAGATGATTTTGATGAAGCTGCCCACACACATTCAAAAACAACTAGTGGGTATTGTTTTTTTACAAAAAAAACACATGTCTCCCCTTCTCCCCAAGGATTGTTATATGGGGCAAATTTAACAATTGAAAAAGAATGATGTCAACTATATGTTACCCAGACCCAGACAAAATTTTATTATCTTTTTCTTAATTTGACCTTGAGTAAAACATGGTCAAGGTCACCTAAGTGTATTATTATTGTTCTTTGTTTAAAGTTTGAAGTCCTTCTGTCAAAGTATATTCAGGAGTTGAACAATGAAGATTTTCTATTATGACCTTGAAATAAAAATTCTAGGTCAAGGTCAAAAATGTTAGTAAGGTTCAACTAGGTTATATACCATCTATCTATGATACAAGTTAAAAGTCTGTATGTTAAAGGAGTCTTGTGTTATGGTCCGGACAATATTTTTAATTAAAAGCTTGACCTTGAAGAGCAAAATAAGTCAAGGTCAAAAAATGTGTGCACTCCTTCCCAATACAATCTACCTATGTTCCAAGTTTGAAGTCTTAATGTCAAAGGGTATTAAAGTTATGACCCAGACAAAATTTTATTATTTTTTTCTTAATTTGACCTTGAGTAAAACAAGGTCAAGGTCAAATATTATTCAATAGTACACCTAAGTGTATTATTAGTGTTCTTTGTTTAAAGTTTGAAGTCCTTCTGTCAAAGTATATTCGGAAGTTGAACAATGAAGTTTTTTCTAATATGACCTTGAAATACAAGTTCTAGGTCAAGGTCAAAAATGTTGGTAAGGTTCAACTAGGTTATATACCATTTATCTATGATACAAGTTAAAAGTCTGTATGTTAAAGGAGTCTTGTGTTATGGTCCGAACAATATTTTTTATGAAAAGCTTGACCTTGAAGAACAAAATAGGTCAAGGTCAAAACTTTTGGTGGCGTGCACTCCTTCTCAATACCATCTACCTATGTTCCAAGTTTGAACTCTTAATGTCAAAGGGTTAATAAGTTACGGCCTGGACAAATTTGGATGAAGAAGAAGAAGAAGAAGAACTAGAGCAAAGCTCGTTGCAAAGCAACGAGTGGGTCTTCCGTTAATGTCCAGAGAAAAGCTAGAAGTACCTGTAAGAAGCAGAGTTCTTAAGCCAAGAACAAGAGTAACTAAAACAATAAGAAAAAAATCGAATAATTCTTGGTACGACTTAAAAAAATCCGAATGATTTTAAGTATGATTGAACAATAACCTTTCCGATTTCAAGAATGTCTTAACAAAATAAACCTGAATGTGTTCATGTACGACTTGACACGATTATTTTTGGTACGAATTAATTTTACATTTAACTTAACGCTATTTTTTAAACCAAGAACGCGGAATCAAAATTTCCGGAAAAATCAAATTTTAAATCCCAATTTCTCTGTAGTGCATGGTCCGATTTTATAACGAATTTCAGCGTTAGATTAAGATAAAAAAAAGTTCTTTGTTTTTGCTAAATGAAGGATATCAAATTATCGCTTAGAAAAAAGTTATCATAAAAAGACTTACTAGCCCTTTTAGCCCCTAATTGGAGGGGCCAGCCCTTTTTTCTTTATATCAAATAAAAGGTCTCACAAAAAGATATTTTGTTCACATGTATTCACGAATTGTTTAACGTTTTCGAGATATCTGAACAGCTGTGTTTTAGGGGCCGACCCTTTAACTCCTTACCGGGGCCACCAACAAAAAATGTTTAGTTGCCATATTGTTAAGAACATTATTTTTAACATTTGTGTTCTACATTGCGTTTAAAGATATTTCTCCTTTTTCAGATATTATTTATGATCAAAGTTTTGAACTTCTGGTCCCTTGAAACCCCTAATTACGTAATATATGACTTAGCTATGGTACTGTAAAGATAAACAGCTGTACAGTGAACATTTTTGCTTCTATAATTGATAACAAATTTTTGTTAAGTAAAGAGTTATTGTAAGAAGATTTTAGAGCCCTTGTGGCCCCTAATTTTAGGAGCCAGCCCCTTTTCCTTGATATCAAATTAAAGGTCTTGCAAATATAAGTATATTTTGTTCACCAAGTGTTCACAAAGTGTTAACCGTTCTCGAGATATCTGTACAAATGTGTTTTAGGGGCCGACCCTTAAACTCCTTAATGGGGCCATCAAGAAAAAAATTAAGGTGGCATAATGTACAGAACATTATTTTGAGCAATTTTTGTTCTACATTGCTTTTCAAAATGTTTCTCCTTTTTCCGATATAAATGATCAAAGTTTTGAACTTTTGGCCCCTTGAAACCCCTAATTACGTAATATATGACTTAGCTATGGTACTGTATAGATAAACAGTTGTACAATGAACATTTTTGCTTCTATGATTGATAACAAATTATTGTTCAGTAAAAGGTTATTGTAAGAAGACTTTAGAGCCCTCTTGGCCCCTAATTTGAGGGGCCAGCGCCTTTTTCTTGATATCAAATTAAAGGTCTTGCAAAAATAAACATTTTTTGCATTACATTGTTTAACAAAATATGTATAGATCAATAGATATTTCAGAAAATGTTCAAAAATTTCGTGGAAAAATTTGGTGCTTATTTTCAGAATCAGGCGAGCTTCAAAGCCTTGCACAATTTGCCTAAGTGAAGGCAATGGGGTACATCTACATACATTTATCTACAATCCCTGAAAATTTCAAGCTTTTATCTTGATTAGTTTCGGAGGAGATGCGTGGACAAAATGACCCCTAAAAATTTATAAAATCGTTAATTTCTGAAACCGGAAGTGACGTCATATGTTCAAATTTTGATAACCTCGAGGATTTACGATACCAAACAAGTTCTGAAAATTTCGTTGAAATCGGTTGAATAGTTTTTGAGATATAAGCCACAAAAAAAGTCAGAGGAAGAATAATAATAATGAAAAAGAATCCGAAGAAAAACAATAGGGTCTTCCGTTGGAATCGGAAGACCCTAATAAGAATAAGAAAGTCGACAAAAACAATATGTCTCCCCTTTGAAAGGGGAGACATAATACGTGTTTGTTTACCCTTTCATATTTCATATGGTTGGAAATTTTTTAAAAATGCATTTCAGTTGATTTTGCATCTTAATTTAACAAATATAATTAAAAAAAACCCCGACTATTTACTCTCAAGCTTTCAAGCTTACATGCACTTATATGATATGACTTTGTGTACATTCCTAAAAATTTGAGTTAATAAAATAAATGAATTTCAAGTGATGTATATGTACATGTTCTAGATCGAAGAAAAGACTGACATTTCGTCTTAAATTTGCTCGTTCCGTTTATCAATTTATGATCAGCAGCGAAAATTAAAATTCATTTCTGATATGATATGATAGCCTAATTGATACATGCATGCTTCAATTGAATAGTTTTATTTAGTCAGGCAAGCTTTTTGGAAAGCTATTACTTGTAACGGATATAAGGAATTGCGTATTATTCTGAAGTAAAATTAGGTAGAACATCTGTATGTTCATTCTTACGGTCGGCATAATATCACCAGTGACCATTTGATGCTGAGGATATTTTAGACATGAACTCTGCACAAAATTGAATTCGTGAATTCTTTGTTGAGCTGAAAAAAATTACGGCGATCTGTTTTCAATTACTTTCTTAAATTTTGGTTTGTTTTTCATATAACAAAACAAATGTTGACTTTGTATTCGGGCAACATTGATTACATTAGCCCCCTTGTGACGAAATCATAGGATAGCAAGTGTAAATGACAAAGTAAAATATAGAATTAAACATAAAAATGGATTAGTCTAATCACCAATTAGAATTTTAACTAGACTCTTGTTGCTATAGCAACAAAAAGATCTTCCGTTCTTCATGTATTAATCTGTACAAAAAATACATATCTCTTGTAAACAAAAAATGGATATAATATACACTGTAAAGGAATTCCCAACAAAACAAAAAGACAAAATGTCTTTCTGAGACGACCGGATGTTACGCCAGATCATACAGAACAAACTAAACATATCTTTTTACATTTTTTTGTTTTTTCTCAAAGTTTGCATGTTCAAGTTTTTGTTAATCATAATATCTCGTTGAGAAAAGGTTTTTGTCTCGGGACCGGAAACGAACAAACGGAAGTGATTTAAGAAACTGAAAGTAGATATTTTAATTAATTAACGTACGGCACGTTACTGTTTCTCAAATTGAGTAAAAACGTTAAAAAAATCTTAAGTTAAAAAAAAACTTCTATTGCTTGAACGCTTCGATAGAGAACCGGAAGTGACGTACGACCAAATGAAACCCGTTAAACACATGTTCAATCAAATGTCCATTATCCATGTAAGGTTTGTGTCTCGATCTTTCACCGTTTCTGAGATCTTCTGGGTACTTTGTTTATTAAAAAGAAGGCTACCTGAGATATTTGAGATATCCCAACGGAATTAGAATTTGTTTTGTTTCTTTACCATGTTAAGTTGACCTTTTGTATTTCTATAGCTGAAATTTTACTACCATGCTAAATATCAAAAATATTTTTTTTAAAAATCAAGATAGGGTGTACTTCCTGTGACGACCGGAAGTTACGTCGGATTAAACAAAATAGCGCTAACACATGTACATACATAGGTCTATCATCCAACAAAGTTTGGTTGTTCAAGTCGTTACCGTTTTTGAGATCTCGTCGAAATAAGGTTTTTTGTCTCGGGACAGGAAACAGACAAACGGAAGTGCTCAATGTAAATTTTATAAAATATGTCTTGTTTACTTGCCTTTTGTACATTATTTTTCATCGAGCTTACTACATATATCAAAGGAAAAAAGTTAAACTGACAAACAGCTCGATTTGTTTGAACTCTTCCTGTGTGGACTGAAGTGACGGCAGAGAAAATGAAACCAGTTAAACACATTTTCAATCAAATGTCTATCATCCGTTAACAATTCCAGCTTTGATCACTTATAGTTTCTGAGATCTTGTGGGTACAAAATGTGTTTTAAAAAAGCTACCTGATATAATTGAGATATCTCACAGGAAGTAGAATTTTTTTGTTGATTTGACATGGCATAGATAACTTCTGTATAGATTTGTACTTATATATTTAGTCTATTGAAAAGAAATTTACTGCGTAAAAATAATTATTTTGAAAGTGCTTCCGGTGACGACCGGAAGTTACGACGAACAAAACAAAATAGTTTAAACACATCTACAACTATAGATCTATCATCCCACAAAGTTTCGATGTTCAAGTGTTTACTGATTTTGAGATCTCGAGGGAACAAAGTTTTTTGACGCGGGACAGGAAACGGACGACCGGGAATAAATTTTTAAAAAATTTAAAAAACGCCTCGAGATATTATCATTCTAACAATCACTTTAAGGTCTTCCGTTGGAAACGGAATACCTTAATAAAAAACCTTACAATCACTATTAGGTCTTCCGTTGGAAACGGAAGACCTTAATTAAATTTTTTTTTAAAGCGCTAAGCATAGCTGTCGTTAGACTTCTTCTTCCGGTGCATCAAATAAGCGCCCCCTATGAGCAGAAATATACATCATTTTAACTCTTTAGGGAACCAGTTTCAGGGGTTTACGCACATAGTTGCACGGGCTATTGTGAATATAAGGTTCGAGCTATTGTGAATCCAGGGCTTGGGTACATCATTGCAGGGGCTGCCACGCAGTCATGATGAAATATATTGCCTAAACAGAAGCTGAAATATACTATCAGTACTTTGATTATTATATGCATTTGAATGAAAAAAAACTATTAGATTTATAATATATTAAACATACCCTCCGTTAACCTGCCTGAATTCTAGGTTCTGCCGGACTTTTCTTCCGGATGGTAAAGCTCATGTGAGGACGTGAGGGCGGGGCATAATTTCTAGAGGTGTGAACGCCTCCGGGGTTTCCAGTCTACCTGCGGTCGTGAACGCTGTTAATCTCTATAGAAAATAAATACACAGGAAATAACTTAAAAAAAGATAAATATATTGCATAAAGCGGATTTATTGCAGAAAATATATAAGCGAGGTTAAACCGGGTGCTATGGGGAAAATTCAGCCTGCGCATGAGCTAGCCTGGTTCCTGTGTGTAATGGGTAGCTCAGGGAACCAGGCTAGGACACGTTTATCTGAATCGGGATCGGGATTCCGTGCCATATGCACACATAAGTTCAAAGGCGCTGTAATTGTAAAGTTGTCGGTAAACAGTACAGAAACAAAGTATTCCTTTTAAAGAAATGATTGGCATGTGATATGAACTATCGGTATTATGAAATAAGTTAATGTTATGCCGAAACTACAATATGCATCAAATAGCATAATTTGCAATGTTTTGTTGTTTTACCAATACACATGTAATTTAATTTACTTTTATAGAGAACTTCCCGATTAAATTTCTTTAAGCATTTAAGTATGATTGAATAATTATGTCACTGTTTAATAGTTTAAATCTCAAGAAAAATGCTTCAAAATATGAAATTTTTAATTTACGCAAAGCTGTCACTGCATAGTTAACAAAATAGTGCGAATCGTAATGTGTGTGCAAATAGTAGAACTCACCAAATGCCTGATATTATACATGCAAGCTTCATTCATAGATAGATCATAATTTTTTTTAGAAGTATGAATCTTTTGAATTCTGAGATAAAAGTCAGGGCTATACATACATGTATACATAATACAACGTACAAATTTAGTGGTTAAAAGCAGAGGGCTAGAGTCGGTGGAATATCTGATAATCGTAAGGCTTTCACGTTTTCGTGGAAACACATGCAAATGGTCCACGTATTGTAGTCCTTTTTTAAAGGACAGCAACTTGTATCAATATTATACGGACGTAAAAAAGGTTTTTTGATGCCAGAAAACAAAAGCAAATTTGGTAATAAACCTGTTTGAGTACAAATAAAATAAACAATTCTTGGCTTTGTAGTTTGCTTGTGAAATTTGCCACTTTAGTGAAGTAATAGAGATGCCATACGAATTTAAAATGGATAGATAAAAATTGAAAACTTAAATCCTGTAATGTATCTTTGTCCCTTGAGGCAAATCGACTTTTAATCACCTTTTGTTTATATATACTACAGCATACATATTGTATTATTTTTCACAGACTTTTTGTGCCAGCCTGTCTCCTCCGGCTTACGTTATTGAAGTGCAATCTGAAACGGAAAATGATTGGCTAATCGAGCTAAGTAGGTTTTCATTACATAATAGATTAAACAATTTTTTTTATATTTTTATTGGAACGAATTTGATGGCTGCATAGGACTTATGCTCTTACGCTACAAACTTGCATACAATTTACATTTAGTTTTTTTTTCATTATTTTTTTTATGTAGGAATTTTTTGATACAGAGATAGTTAAGATACTTTTTAAAATTTGTTTTCCGTTGAGGAAAAGAGCATATCAATTTTAAACAAGAGGCCCAGGGGCCACATCGCTTTCCTGAGCAACAATTGCCTTAATTCTGATCAAATTAGCATTACAGTATCAAAATATCTTGACAACTAAGTACAGTAGATCTTGCTAAAAAAAATTGAAAATCTGCCAATTTTTATCCACCTCTTTCTTTTGGTAAATACCAAGCCCCTTTTCTTGTTGTACCTGTAAGATGATTTTTCTCTATTCCTATATACCCCCCCCCCATTTTGTTGCCCCACTTTTCTCTAGGGTATCATGGTTTCATCAAACTTTTATCTGCATAACCTGTGCTTTCACACTAAGTACTGAGTTTTGGACCGAAAAACTTTCCCAGAATATTTTTGAAGATTTTCTCTATATATTCCTATGTAAAAATTCAAACCGCCATCACGGCCCCGCTTTACCACTAGGGACTGTGATTTTGAATTTACACTACCCGAGGATGCCTCTACACAAGTTAAAGCTTTTCTGGCCAAATGGTCTTTATAAAGAAGATTTTTAAAGATTTTCTCTATATATTCCTATGTAAAAATTCATCCCCCACGGTGGCCTCACTATACCACGGGACTATTATTTTAACAAACTTGAATCTATACGATTTGGAAATGCTTCCACTCAGATTTAGGCTTTCCTGGCCTAATAGTTTTCAGAAGAAGATTTTTTTTAGAGATTTTCTCTATGTATAAAAATGTATCCCCCATTGTGGCCCCGCCCTACCCCCGGGGACCATGATTTGAACAAATTTGAATCTACACTACCTGTGGATGCTTCCAATCAAATTTAAGCATTCCTGGCCTAATAGTTTTTGAGAAGAAGATTATCTCTATATATTCCTATGTAAAACTTGATCCCCCATTGTGGCCCCACACTACCCCCGGGGACTATGATTTGAACAAATTTGAATCTAAACTACCTGAGGATGCTTCCAATTTAAATTGAGCTTTTCTGGCCTAATAGGTTTTTAGAAAAAGGTTTTTAAAGATTTTCTCTCTATATAAAAATGTATCCCCCTCTGGTGGCCTCTCCCTATCCCCAGGGACCATGATTTGAACAAACTTGAATCTACACAACCTGAGGATGGTTACCCACCAATTTGAGCTTTCTTGGTCAAATAGTTTTTGAGAAGAAGATTTTTAAAGATTTTCTCTATATATTCCTATGTAAAACTTGATCCCCCAATTGTGGCCCCACCCTACCCCCAGGGACCATGATTTGAACAAACTTGAATCTACACTACCTGAAGATGCTTCCATTCAAATATGAGCTTTCCTGGCCTAATAGTTTTTGAGAAGATTTTCTCTATATATTCCTATGTAAAACTTGATCCCCCCATTGTGACCCCACCTAACCCCCAGGGACTTTGATTTGAACAAACTTGAATCTACACTACCTGAGGATGCTTCCATTTTAATTTGATTTTTTCTGGCCCAATAGTTTTTGAGAAGATTTTCTCTATATATTCCTATGTAAAACTTGATCCCCCTATTTTGGCCCCATCCTACCCCCGGGGACCATGATTTGAATGAGCTTGAATCTACACTACCTGAAGATGATTCCATTATAATTTAAGCTTTTCTGGCCTAATAGTTTTTGAGAAGATTTTTTAAGATTTTCTCTATATATTCCTATGTAAAAATTCATCCCCCTATTGTGGCCCCACCCTACCCCCGGTTACCATGATTTGAACGAGCTTGAATCTACACTATCTGAGGATGCTTCCACTCAAATTTGAGCTTTCCTGGCCAAATAGTTTTTGAGTAGAAGAATTTTAAAGATTTTCTCTATATATTCCTATGTAAAACTTGATCCCCCAATTGTGGCCCCACCCTACCCCTTGGGACAATGATTTGAACAAACTTGAATCTACACTTAGTCTACCTCTAGATGCTCCCATTTTAATTTGAGCTTTTCTGGCCCAATAGTTTTTGAGAAGAAGATTTTTAAAGATGTTCTCTATATATTCCTATGTAAAACTTGATACCTACCCCCGGGGACCATGATTTGAACAAACTTGAATCTACACTACCTGTGGATGCCTCCACACAAGTTTTAGCTTTTCAGGCCAAATAGTTTTTGAGAAGATTTTTGAAAAATACCAACAAATTTTCAATAATTCTCAATTATCTCACCTTTAAAGAGGGCGTGCCCCTTCATTTGAACAAACTTGAATCTCCTTCACCTAGTGGTGCTTTGTGCCTTGTGCTTTGTGGTTGAAATCTGCCCAGTGGTTCTTGAGAAGAAGATGAAAATGTGAAAAGTTAACGACGACAACGACAACGACAGACAACGGACAAATTGTGATCAGAAAAGCTCACTTGAGCCTTTGGCTCAGGTGAGCTAAAAATGGAATTTATATGATACAACATGTATGTGAATAAAAACATTCTAATACGAGCTGTTAAAAGCATATCATTCTAATGTATCGTAGCGACATACATGTATTCGTAACAGAATAAAACATTGAACACAGTTGAAATTCCTTAGTTCTTTCAAGCTGATTTTTCCGATAAGATGTTTTATTAAAAAAAGGTAAAGAGCAGAAGTTATGAACATGCAGTAAACAATTAAATTCTGTAATAATAAATCCAATCTTTTCCAATACATAGCATCTAACCGATGTGGAGTACCTCACGAATACTGGCTGAACGGATACGATACAGATAACTCTGGGACGTTTACGTGGATTGACAGTCAAACTCCGTCAACTTACACAAACTGGTACACTGGTGAACCGAATGATAATAATGGCGGCATTAATCCTGAGAAATGTATTGCATCATCTACTGGATATGAAGGAGTGTGGGTTGATATTCCATGCACATTTAGTAGACCAGTTGTTTGTGAAAGAAATCTTTAGAAGAAATATATATTAAGTGACCAAGCAAATAGAACACAAAACAGCGTTGTACATGTAGTTAGAGTAGATGAGATTAATTGGAGTTACTTACAATTTAAAAAGATGATTTTATGTATTGCTGTATTGTTTTTTCTTAAAAATGAATCACAAGAAGTACTTTGGTATCCTTTACATTACTTAGAATTTCTTATAGACAACCAAATCATTTGGGTTAACATTTTGAAATTTTCTGGCAAAATAGTTTTTAGACGGGTCACGTGACCCCGTCTATTAGTTTACTGGCAGCCGAAGTCTCAAACCGGAAGCCGCGCGCAGAATACATGTATTGAGTCCACGCTTAAGGAAAAAGTGCGAAAAGTGTTCATGCATTTGAGTAAATATATAAGGAATAAGGAATCATTCTGTGAGTATTATGAGGTGATAATTTTGGTCGGGGCTTTATGATAGATTTGATCATGGAAAGAATGATTCCTTATTACTTATATTTATATAATTTACAGCCATCGTACGATAAAAAATATTTAAATATAAATAAGCAAACCCCGCTGGTGCCTCAATTTGGCGTCATTTGTGTTATGGGTTATATAGTACAAAATCGAAACGAAGTGTTATCCCAGGCAAGGACACTGGAAAATTTAAATATATTTATTTAAAAACGCACATTTAATCTTTCTAGGTCCCCTACGTATTATTCAAATTCTATAAAAAAAAAAAAAACAAATAGTTTTATTAATCAAAATATTATTGCTCAGGTTGTTGTAGCGATTTGTGGAATGGGTTGCGTTTATGACTGAATGCAGAACGCCCTTGACGCTTCATTAGGTGGACGAGCTCATTAATTTATAGAAGGGATTAAAGGTTGAATCGAGAGCAATGTTCACACCGCATTTTGCCATTTTTGAGTTTTTGCCATTTGTGTCTAGTTTAACAATCTATTACCTGAATACTACCAAACTTTATGCACGAGCTTAAAACTGAACACAGCTGTCTTACATATTAAGTAGGGTTTTTTCTTTTTTTTTTTTTTCTTTTGTAAGCATCCAGTACACTTCATCTCTATAGGAATTTAATACATAGTGTGGTACAAGTACCCTTTCTATTATCTTACTATTCATCAGGTTCGGGGTGCTATTAATACAGATAGATATACAGACCCTGGAGGTATTTATAGTCCCGGTTATTGGGATTTAACCGAACTCAAAATACCCTGTAACCGGGCCAAAGGTTCCCAATACGCATGCGCCAATTAGTACTGCAGTTAATAAAAAAAGCAAACAATATGGAGGATAAGCAAGACGGTGACCCTAAATTCAAATTTGTACGTTTTTCATCATTTTGGATTGTATAGTTTAAAGTTTTAGGATCCATATTATACTCCTACTTCATATATATATATATGATAAATTTTATTTAGTTATTATTCTGAAGTGGTATACACTTTTTTGTCAAGTTTATTGAGTTAATAGGAATAGGAAATTCGAGTTAATTTGGAAATCTTGTATCCATAATTGACCCCGTAATTATTTTTTAGTCCTATACTTGTGTCAGAAAGTATGTTTGCAATCATTTTAATCTATATCGTAGGTATGAACATATTTCAACCATATACATAATGATTGATTAATAATTGTTCTGATTGAAAGTCATTGTGATTATGTCGGTCTAATGACCGATATAATCACAATGACCTTCAGTGGAGACATCAAATCAGTCGCAGTGTTTCCTCCCCATAAGCAAGATTAAAAGATTGCTAGAGAACACCTACTTAAGAGAAAACGTACCCAATTCCTATGGTATGTTTTCTCCAAGAAAGAACGTATCCAGTTACCTAGGAAAATCATAATTAATAGTTTTAATAAATATTTTAAGATGCAACAAAATACAATTAGGGTGCAAAACACAGATTTATATGTAACGTTATAAGGATGTTTTTAGATGAGGGACAAGCAAAACTGACCCGTTTGAAATTAAATTGTAAAAACATGTTACATACATATCTATATATCAACAGAGATTGGCAACTCCGCCATTAGCATGTTTTGTTGTTGAAAAATGGTACGGGACCAACCTTACTTTGTGAACTACATTTTAGTGAACTGAGATAATGATCTTTAACTAAAAGTATACTGGCGTGCGACCAGTTCTCGCCGATTACTATTTCTTGCCAGTACATTGTGACGTCATTTTATCAACACATAAAATTATAGACGAAAAATGAGGTCACAATGTACTGGCGAGAAATGGTACTCGGCGAGAACTGGTTGCACGCCAGTATTGTTTTAATGAAATGTGTGCATAGGTTTTAGACATTTTTGAAAGAAAAAATTGTAAAATCAAATTAAAGTAGTCCGAGTATCACATTACGTCATAATACAGATTTTACAATATTGGTTCGACTTTTCCAAAGCGTTTTAGATACCCAGTATTGATTTTTCTCTACATCGCTGTTGTAAACAATGGCAATAATAAGCAATTAGAACGGTAATATATGTATTCTATGAGAGATAGAAATAATTAATGTTAAGAAACTCGATTCTGTTAAAGTAAAATGAAAAACGAAGTTTCTGATTAACCAGGATCTCAGGTATGCTTATATCTTGTTTGTTTTGATGCCCCCCCCCCCGGCCGAATTTTTCTTTTTCTTTTACTAAAATCGGTTTAAATTTAGAGGCAGAAGCTATTACGAATTTAACAAATCGTCAATTAATTAATGTTTAAATGATATCTAACATTGTTGACAGATCTTTTTTCTAAGATGTCAATCTGAATAAACACCATAAATTTAAGTTTGAGTCCATAAAATAGTAAAAAAAAAAATTACCAAACGTGATACTAGCATTGCATTTTTTGTATTCTATTTTGATACATCAGGTCCATAAAGCGTACTTACTTACAAAAATTTGCGCAAAATTATTGATGAAATATGGCTTAAATAAATTTTTTAAACTCTATTATGAATGTGCAGTTCTAATTTTCCCAAAATTGGTACTGTAATTATATTTAGGAAAAACGGACGTCTGGCAAATTTCATAATTGTCAATAATTTTCGCAAGGGGGTACACCCGTCTAAGAGGTGAAAACAAACAAACTAGCATGTAAACATGCATATTTTCTTTTGTATATGTATTGCTAGAATGTATATTTATCATTTAAAGCTAAGCTTTTAATGATTGAGCCCATTTAGTGCCGAGTATAGGACTACTTTAATATATAGAAAATATATTGGCCAGCTATAAAACATCGGCGAAATCTCGGACGACAGGAAGCCAACTGCCTCCTAAAACTTTTCCTTTAATATTGTTTATATGACATAAACTCATGAAAATAAAATATTTTAAATGTTTTGGTAATAGGTTTTAGTTGTTTTAATTTCGATATAATTGTTTTATATTAGAAAGATATAATGATTTAAACTGGGAACACTTTACAGTAGGGACCGGGGGATTTCGCAAGATTTCGATCAGCTGCCAATCTCTGTTATTAATGTCTCTGATATGAATAGAAAGATAAAATTGTGAATTTTGTAAATATTTAAAAATAATGCACATGTTACTTAAAGCTAGAACTTATTTGCCACTCAAAACAATATCTTTATATATTCACCAATCAAGGGCCCTCTGGGGGCATATACATTTAAAACAAGAATAGAATTCTGGACGCCCGGCATTTCTATGTCCCCGCTCTGCGTTGCGGCGGGGGGCAAAAATAATATCATGATTATAACAAATAATGAATGAAATAATAGCCCAGAATGTGCAGGTTCATATTACAGGCAACAATATGCAAAATGATTCATTAATTCAATGAAATATATGTATGAGATTCACGCATTTAACTGTGTGAAATAATGCGCGAATACAACAGCTATACAGAAATAGACAAAAGAATGCCTCTAAATGCAGTACACCCATGCATTTTAGGCTCCCCCTAACAGCAGAATGCAAATACATCAGCAATTTTAATTTTCATGCATATTCAAGAGCAAGTCCTTAGGCATCGTTTTAAAGTTTTTTTTAGGATACATTCGTCAGCTTTTTAAAGAGCTATATTCCCCGCTAAAAAAATCATGAAATTCTGCACGCGTAAAATCCGGATGTTTTTGGAGTTACCTCCCTTTATTTTAGAGTCTCACAAAATTAATTTTGGGGCCAGTATACCTACTGAAACTGAAAACTGATGCATCCATGAAATTACATCCCCACAAATAAGCAACTTTTAACCCACATCCATGAAATTTGGCCCTACGAAATTACATGATTCCACAGTTATTTAGTGAAAAAATTACAGCTGTTAAAAACATTTCGCTGAATTAAAATAGTAAAATATTTGTTTGCATTTGTCTAGTTAATAATTAATGCTTTTTAAAATTTATATGATTTTTCAATTATTCAATACGTGTACATGTATTAGAAATATCAGGTACCGGCAAAACATAACATATATAAGTACGTATCACAGAAAATAATGCTATAATCTTAATTCAATCTTCATACAGGTACTTTTTTTTTTATCAAAGTTATCTTCGACTCATATATACTGGTACCTTTTATTTTAAGAATTAAAGAAAAAATCTTCTGGTGATTGAGTTTAATTCATTGTAACAATTGCACTGTTACATATACATTTTGTTATTTTCTTTTGTTTATGTACATGTTTGTTTAAGAGAGGAACTGTATCAAGTTTGCTTTTTAGATTTTTATGGGAAAGGTGCTGGATATTCCATTCTTGCTGCTAAAGATGCCACTTATGCATTAGCAAAATGGTCATTAGAGAAGAAGGACATGCATCATGACTTGGTAACTGAAAAATCATACATTAATTAAAAATAGAATATCTGCAGATTTAGTCTGAAACAATCTGGCATTATATATAACTAAATAGCATATCACTTAAATTTTTAGTTTCAGTGTACAAAATATTTCATTTCTTAGTAACTAAATGTATAACATAATTAATGGCTTAATTTTTATCCTATAAGTTATACTAACAGGTCTGCAGTGCTATTGCCTACTATTGCCTAACTTCAATAATACTATATTTGCAGAATCCGACATTTGTTTATGGAAATGTAATATCAATTGTGGAAATGTGATTAGCAAAATAATACACCATTATAAATCATGAAACTTGAAGTTATCTTATGTTTTAACAGAGTTCTCTCTCAGACCATGAACTAGAAGGCCTTGATAAAGTTTTTCTAGAAACCTACATGAAGAAGTACCCGGTAGTTGGTTACATGGACTACCTGATTGAGGAACATGGCAAAAAAGTAGAGGAAAGATTTCAAGGAGAGCTATGATATCAGCAATTAGAACTCCCAGGATCGACTAATGCTCTGAAAAGGCCTTTATGCCATTTTCTAGTCATAATGTTTGTAATTACGTACACTCTGAAAAAAAATGATTTAAAGAGTTTTTTGTTTGAAATGGTTTAAGGTGCTTTTTTAAGACTGTATTGTGAAATCATATCTGGTGGTGTAAGAAATCTCGTATAAAAATTAGTTTTTCAGGCATAATTTTTAAAGAAAATTAAATAATTATATAGAGATACAATTTTAATATGTACTTAGTTATAGAGTACCAATGCTCTGTAAGTCTATGGCTGCCATACATGTATTCAATTTATTGTTCATATCAGAATCATATACATATAGCTCAATTAAGTGCAATTAATTGTCTTGATTTTTCTTTCATTTATACCGGTATTTACTCTAATCATTTAACTGACCAAGTTCATTATATTTTTCAAGTTTTGTTACAAAGCATTATTGATGCAATATATTTATATTTCATTATCAAAACTACATGTATATTGAAATTAAACCAAACTTAATTTGATATGAAATGTTAATCTTGACATCTTTACGTAATCTTCTTCAAATATAATTTGTATAGATTTGTTTACAATCACAGTTATTTTTTTATATTCACCTGGGACATATACTAGTAATGATATTATGTAACTTTTGTCATCAACGGATGACTTGTCTTCCAGTTTCATTTTTCATAGATTTTTTTACAACTGAATTGTATTTTTATGTAAGCAGAATGGTTTGGCAGGATATATGTTGTTTGGTGTATTATTTAGCTACTCAAATGCAGTAATATATTGTAAATATGTCTGTTTGTGTATCAAATACTCAATCACTGTTTACTCTCACATTAAACAGAACTAGAGTACAAAGATAAGTTCATGTTATCGTTTTGAGGATTCTAATATGAAAAATATGTACATGTATACACAATTTACATTACATTATGCAGTTATGTAAAATATGCACTGATGGTTGTGATAAGATTGGATATTTTCTTATATTGCTTGATGTATTCTTTAGTATATATTTATGCTAAATTCAACTTTACAAATAATCGGATGATTCTACTTATTAAATTTGATTCTTTACATGAATTTCAAAGATTTGTTGTTGTCAGGAACTTAAATAAAAACTTCTAAAAGAGTGTCCTGTGAAGGGTTTAATTAAATGATCATTTAAACTGAAAGAATTACAGTACTTATAGTATCATTTACCGTAAAGCAAATCCTTTCACAAACAGTTTCTTCTCCATACTGTTCTTTGACTATGGTCAAACGTAAAAAATGAATTTGGTGTTTTTTGTGGCTTGCTTATCAATATTACCAGGAACATATTGCAATGTTTAATAATCTAGCCTGTATGACATTTGGCTGAAATTTATTTTTCAGTAGGTTAGGATTTGATTTAGCGCAGTATTGAATGCACCTATCGATCTACACACATATATTTACTTTTGATGATTAACTTATTTAGAGGAAGCAACATTCCGCCAAAATTGCTATACACTGCTAAATGGAATACCTTTACAGTCTAAGTATCTTAATGATAGATAAAAATGTGATTTTAAGATTCTGAACGGATTAGATAAATTTGCACTTTTCACGATATTAACTTTGATCCAACGCAACTTAAATGAATTACAAAAAGGAATATATAAAAACATTTAGAATTTAAGGCCTTGACCCCCTGGTCAAGGAGTTTGGTTATAGGGCCTAACATTGTTGATTATATTGGGAAATTAATTTAGTCATAAAAAATAAAATACACCGAAAAGATATGTAAAATATTTAACTGTGAATGTAGACTTCAAATTCGCATTATTTTATGATAATTCAATTTATCTGCGTGGCATGGTTTTAAGTCTTCGAATAGAAAAAAGTTCGGACCATGCGATAGCGCGCCACTCTGAGCTAGCTCTTCAGTAGCTGCAGGACTGTAGCTCCCGGTCTGAAAAAATTCGGATGGACGACCTGGGAGCTACAGTGCCTCCCATAGTAAAAAACTGCAATTTACGGCGCACAAAAAAATGCGCTAGTTTTGGACTGATTAATCTCATTTACAAACACATTCTGTACAAATATTTGCCAACTAATAACTAAATAACTAGCGCATTTTTTTGTGCGCCGTAAATTGCAGTTTTTTTTACTATGGGAGGCACTGTAGCTCCCAGGTCGTCCATCCAAATTTTTTCAGACCGGGAGCTACAGTCCTGCAGCTAGCTCTTCAGCGAATTGAAAGTGTTATCGCAAATCTCTGAAATTGCCTTGATGTTCAATAACTTATTTGCACGCACACTTTTTGTTGGCTTCGCCCATCGGTGCATCTTTAGTTATTGTACACTTTATTTTCAAAGGACAAACACCACAGCCATGATATCATTTACACATATCGTTCACATCGCGAGTAACGAGTGAATACAACTTTGTTTTAAGTTTTCTTTCATCGACGTTTGTTTCCATGTGTTCAACATCTTGCTGTAAACATGTATGTGAAAAAAATTAGTGGGTAACAAGTGAACTCGGCATCTGGTGAATTCGACATCATGAATCTGTTTAATTCGGCACCTTGTTATTTTTTTTATCATAACTGAAGATAAGAAAATATAGAAAGAAACACAAAACCATTATGTGCTTATAACAAATAAAAAAACCCCAAAAAACTATTGTCTATGCGTGAATAAAAACATTCAAAAACAACTAACTACAAAAAGTATAAATGTTAAATATAATAATTGCGACATTTTTCTCTGAAGGGCTCCCAGAGTCAATGCTTAGGGATCTCCTTGCTCCAGTGTCACAAAATAGTGTGAGTTCTGTGTTGTATTTTATGAACCAGTAGATCTTAATAAATCTATCGTAGATCTTAATAAATCTATCGAAGACGAACACAAGTTTCTTTGGAATCAAGTTATTAAAAGAACAAGTTGTAAATGTACATTAAATGTCAATCCACTCTGCTCTTGGCTCTCTCCTTCTGGCCCCCTCACATTCTCTCTCTCCACCCCCCCCCCCAATATGCAGTGTACTTTGCCCAAAGACCTAACACTGTTAAAGCATTAGGGCACCAGTTAGGGCAACAGGCTCCGGTATCAAGGCCTGCTACACCATTAGGACATCAGGGCACTACAATTAGGGCACCAAGATTTGGGCTCCTATTGATAGTGCTCACATATAAAACAAATCGACTAAAACAGTAGTTTCTATTTATAAAACAGAAATACGCTACATAGTTGACTATAAAATTAAGGAAGAAATAAGGTAGACTTTTAAACATATTAATTTATTTCTTATATTATCTGCATTATATTCATAATAAACATTTTAATGATTACGTGCACTCAACATCAAAGGTACTTTATAACTAATCATGTGTTATTCAGTGTGTACCTTGTTTAAACAATAAGATGACAGTGGTGTATTCCTAGTATACACGGAGGGGGTACCAGGTGCTATTAGACAGTATTCCCCATGCACAAGGACGGGGTGAGGTACTAATTATGAAGAAACCCAACACACGAACTTACCTGTGTCACTTGTTCTTGCGACTTAATTAAAGAAGACAATGGCGTTGGATAACAGCACAGTATAAATTATATCAATTCATTCAATTCAAAAATAAATGTTAATTCATTCAGAAGCAAATGAAGTATTTTGTGTTTAAATGAGGTCGGAATTAGACGTAATAATAAGTTACTTTTAAATCATACACTGTGTAAAAATAAAATATATATTGTCAAAATTTTCAAAAATGCATGTCTAGAGACAAAGAGATGGATGAAAATTATACAAGTAACGAGATAACTTGATGCCTACCCCAAAAATATCACCCATTGATGTCATGGACTAAAAATTGTTCCCATTGATTAAATTTCAAGGATTTATCAATTTTTAAGAGGAAAAAACAGTTGGTGTCTTTAAACATATAACTTCTGAACAGCCATGGAACAGCTTTCGTATGTTTGTATTTGGATACAATTACAAATAGCCGATGGGAACAATTTCTGTTCACAGATTAATGCGTTTATTTTACAGAGCAGTGATCAGTTTAGAAGAACATGCATTTTTAGATGCTTATTACTTAAAGAATGAAAATCAGGGAAAGGAACTATGCACACCGTTTCATTATTAAATGACCCTAAAGATTTTGTAGTTATCCGATCAGCACGTTCTTTTGGTATTCTATTAATAGATTACCGCTGCAGTGTTATCAGTTTGGAGGTGGGGCCTGCTTCCTTATATGCTTAATTCCGTGTGGATATTCAACAAGGTCAACCCCGGTTAAATATACTTTTTTTTTTCTTCATTTTTTAAGCTTGTTTCTACTTAATAATTCGATATCGATTTCTTACGAATTCAAAATTATTATTAATTTATTGTTTGTGTTTCCATTTTTAGTTTTTCACACCGTGAGATATCGATAAAACTTCGCTAGTTTAGCAGACATTAAACATTTTTTATTTCAAACTCATTGAAAAAAGTAAACTTGCATTTTAAGTGATTAAAAAGCAATCTTTATGCTTTTATATCTTTTAAATTTTTGATTGCTGAAGGCGGAGGTCTGAAATAAAGCAATTTGTTTTCATTAAAGGAACCAAAAAGTAAAAAAGCGTGTAATTGTTTTCAAGTTAAAATGAATTTAACTAAGAGAGCAAACATTTAACAGCAATATTATATGTAATCGCCAAACTTTATCGAAACATTCTTCATATGATTTCTTGACACAATATGATGAATAAAAATCCGCCCAAAGTATTAAAGACGCTTCAGGGTCAAACGTAAAATATTTTTTAATTTTAAAAAACGATATCGCAAAAACATTGTGTACTATGGATTTATTCCTTTTTTTCTTTTGTAAGTGTGGATTCATAGAAATTCAGTTATAAATTTTTTAATTTTACAAATCTTAAAGTACATGTTAGATTCATTTTTTTTTTTACATCATTACTACCACAGCGTACTCTGAAACAAGTTTGCAAAGTTGACAAGGTTTTTTTTTTAAATGAAACATAAAGCACAAATAAAATGCAGTTTGCGGATACTGGGTAACATTTTACACAATGATTTACAAACAAACAAGTTATTTTCATATAAAAGATTTGCAATTTTTAGAATAGTTACTGAAATTTGAAAGCATTTATTCGATTCCATACATTTGATTTTAGAGAAGCTGAGGTGAACTTATTCAAAAATTGTCTCCCTTATTTTTGTTTAACATGATAACACATAGCTTTTCATACAAAATTTATGGTTTTTATTAACTTCAGTGTCTTACAATGTATGCAATGTATGTGACATTTTCTCTGCATGTCGGCACTTCTTCATAAGTGTGATGTTTTCAGGAAATCAATATTAAAAGGTGTGGAATTGCTAGTAAAATAACGTGGGTATACTATTCGACCAATCATAGTGCATTTATTAAAATATTGTATGACTAAACACAAAAACCAAACACAATTAGTAACAAAGTCATTTTTGTGTGTGTTTTTAAAATGAAACGCACTACATATTTTGTTTGTTTAGTAAATATATTGGTACAAGGAGATTTCAATTCTAATTTCATGTTAAGAAATCCGTCTTACGATAACAGAGGAACTAATGCAGTCCATGTTATTTCATCATCAAATTCTAATAGTCGTTTAGCCTGTGCATCTCAATGTACAGCTTGGGGTGAGTGTAAATCTGTGATGTTTAACATGAACACCAACGAATGTCAACTTCTGTCTATTCACATGGGTGACCAATCGGACGCAGGACCACATAGTTCCATAGGTTGGCTGTACTATGAAAAGCAATTTGGTAAGTACTTTTTGACATTTGTCCCCATGACGGAAAAAGTTTTGGTTTTTCCTTATTTTTCAAGAGGAAATCTCGATATAACAATAAAACAGTATTTCCATAAGTTGTTGAAAATCTGGTAAATCTACTTTCATATTCGATTAACTACTTGCCCGAAATAGCAAAAATGAGAGCAAAGTAGTGGACACGCTTTAGCGGTCAGTGGTAGTGTGTAGCCAAAAATATATTTGCAAAGATATAATATTAGCATGCGCGGATCAAAAATTTTTTTTCCAAGGGGGGGGGGGGGCGGTCCGACGGTTAATAGAGTTTACCAGAGGGAGTTTCGTAGTGTAAATTTAAAGACAATTGAATTTGGCGGGGGGGGGGGGGGGGTGCTCTCTGACTTCCCTTTAGATCCGAACATGAAGAGTGAATATACTTAGCGGAAATTTTTATAGAATATAAATAGAAATTCAGATTTAATTTGTTAAAAGTTTAAATTTAACCGATTCCGTTCTTGAACTTGCGATTTTATTTTTGATGAAAAAACTTTTCAGAACGGGCTATCCAAGAACGCGGGTTGACAATTAACGTCGTTGTAGAAAGTGTAGGGCGAGTTCATCATGCACCAGGCAGATGCATTAGATCGGCAATTGTGGTTAAAAATTGCAAATAAATTAGTATGTCCTCGCGTTTTTAGATAACATACATTTTAGAAGTCATATATTTATTTGTGAAGCATGAACAGATTATGTTTAGATTATGTACAAAACAGCCCTTTATTTGAAATTTACATAAAGGAAACATATTTTAGAGTGGTTAAAAATTATAGTGAAATTAAACACAAAGAATAATTTTTAAGAAATGCAACGCACTACATCGCCGTCCCTGTTTCGAAATAAGAATCCTTGAGCATGTATATGTGATTGAGTGTTGACATTTTATTGAAAATTAATAAAAAATGCAAAAATAAAATTTGAAAAATATGTAAAGGAAATAATTCGGATACAATTCATACTCAAAATTGTGTATAATTAATCAAAACACACTGTACATGTTGTACATGTGTGAAGTGTTATTTCTCATATAATTTCTCATATAATAAATCTGGCCTATGCCAATGTAGCAGTTTTGTTTTTATTGCTCTATCTGATTTTGGACATATTCATTATTAGTTGATAATCTTGAATCATATATTTAATGTTTTCTTTCTAACTATAAATATGTTTAATTCATTTAACATAATGTACAAAAATGATTTTAAACAAAACTTTAAGGGCCTTTTGTATAGTATATCATGCATCAATTTAATAGTAGAATTGATATACAGTATTTGATAGATTTCCAGTAAATATAATTGCTTTTCAGTTTTAATATGCATAATGTCTTGCTATTGGTTATATATCACTTCACACAATGAAGTTAACAAAATGAAGTAACAATTTTTTTTACAGATTGTACAATATGGCACCAACGTTTCGGTCATTGGTACTTGTTGGATTCTAATTACAGAACATTTAATGACTCACGGGTACGTGGATATTTGAACACCTAGTTTATTTTTCCTTTTAATCTTGAAACTTGATTTCAAACGCTTTTCAGGAAATTTGATCCCGTACCAACCAAGTTCATACACCGGTGAACTTTTTAAAACTGCTGTTTATTATTTATATTTACATTTGAAAAAGGCAAATCGTCCAGAATTGTTAAAATTACCGAAATTGTTTACAGTTATCAAACTGGCAAACGATAAGCGCGTGCGATGATCATTGTGACGTCATGAAAAGGTTTTCGCTATTCTATAGGTTTATGAAGGAAACATATTTGCAAATATAAATATTCCAATCACACCAGAATGGCTTGAACTGAGATCTGATTATGTTTTTGGAAGTTAATTTTAATCAACTCTCCTATGCAGTTACTCTGGCAAACCGAAAGTGAAACAGTGTTTGGACCTAAGCACAAATCATCACCGATCTTGAAAATAATAGATAAATTCGGTGTACTGTATGCTGTACCATTGTTTTTCAAAAGAAAAGTATCTATAAATACCTTGAAAATAGTCAGATTTTATATAGTACGAACAATTCAATTGTTTTTGTAGTTGCATGTATTCCTACGCTACAGTTCAATATAGTCTCGATCATCCAGACGCTCGGCTGTCTCCGTATATCTCCGACAAGCAGAGAGTCTCTCTTGGTAGTCGGAGATAACGGAGACAGCTGAGAGTCTGGTTGAACGAGACTAGAGTTCAATATTGCTTGGATCCAGACGTGTACAATTTTTATAAACATTTCGATTACTGATACACAGTTTGATGGAATTAATTCTATCTTTAAATATTACACAAAATGATTCATATGGGGTTTTCTCGAAATTCTTGTCGGAAAAGTTCGAGAATTCATATTATAAAAATTTGCATAACATATCGTTGATTTTAAAATTGATAATAATCAATAAAATCAACTCAAGACAGTACTTCAGTTCTTTGATTTATCCTATAGTATTTAAATAAGAACGATGCGCACACCTACCTAGGATAGCAAGTGTAAAGGACAAAGTAAAATATAGAATTAAACATAAAACTGGATTAGTCTGATCACCAATTAGAATTTTAATTAATTAATTAATTTTGCTTTTAAAGCGCTAAGCATAGCTGTCGTTAGACTTCTACTTCCGGTGCATCAAATAACCGCCCCCTATGAGCAGAAATATAATACATTATTTTAACTCTTTAGGGAACCAGTTTCAGGGGTTTACATAGTTGCACGGGCTATTGTTACCGTCTTCCTTGGAAGACGGTAGAAAGAGTTGAAATAATTTACATTTATTTCATTGGTTGAAATACTGTTCGGCGCAAGGGAGATAATTTTACTGATTATCTTTTTTGAAATTCAGCCTTTCGATTTTCAGGTCCACCTAGTTGAAAGTAACATGCTACAATATCTATTGAAATCATCTGTTTTCTTTTACCATTGTTTATTCAAATATTTATACCAATATGTAAAAAAAAAAATTGATGCGATATGCCTAATATCGGTAAAGTTATTTGCACCTTAGATATATAAATGCAGTGGTTTAACTTTGATTTTATCAAAATAATACGAGTCTACGATTCTACCTAAGATCTCTTTCACCCTATAGTCGATCTCAACTTACAAGCTCGGTACACAGTTCTCAATTTTAGACACGCAGGCTTAAACGACACATGATACAAATATGTTCGAATAAATCCACTCGCCATGCTATGTAGAGGAAGGTGACATTTATATAAAAAAAGAATTAAACTGTCTTTGATAACTAATTGCTGTTTAGGGTTTGTTCTAAAGACGGTAAGCTTTTTAAAAAAGCTAAACTTGTGAATATAAGGTTCGAGCTATTCACCTCTGCGAATGTTATTGTCATTTAAATTTTAAATCACAAGCATCAAACATGGCTATGATAATATTAGGCAACCCAATGTTTATATTATTAACCACTCTACACGTGGTTGAACACGAACGATAACTCTGTTTCGAGTATCATCGTTTAATTTAAAAAACCGCTAGTTGGTGAAATAAGACATACATCTTAAAAGATGTTGATGTTTTAACATAAATCAAAGTAGGATATGATATGAAAATCGACCAGAGAATATTTTGAGAATATTATCCGAACACTTATACTTCCGCTCGAAATTTCACAGGAACTGAACAAATCTCGGTGAAGTCTCGTGGACTTTCATTCGAGCACCTCTGGATTTATTACATACTTAGCAACGACAAAGAAAACATTCCGAACACATTCGCAGGGGTGAATTGTGAATCCGGGGCTTAGGTACATCATTGCAGGGGCTGCCACGCAGTCTTGATGAAATATATTGCCTAAACAGAAGCTGAAATATACTATCAGTACTTTGATTATTATATGCATTTGAATGAAAACAAAATATTAGATTCATAATATATTAAACATGCCCTCCGTTAACTTGCCTGAATTCTTGGTTCTGTCGAACTTTTCTTCCGGGTGGTAAAGCTCCTATTGTTCTATACCTAATTTTCAAATGTGTGCACAACGGGAACACATCGTAAAGCTCAGGTGAGGGCGTGAGGGCGGGGCATAATTTCTAGAGGTGTGAACGCCTCCGGGGCTTCCAGTCTACTTGCGGTCGTGAACGCTGTTAATCGCTATAGGAAATAAATACACAGGAAATAACTGTTAAAAAAAGATAAATATATTGCATAAAGCGGATATATATCAATATTATCCGGACGTAAAAAAGACTTTTTGATGTCAGAAAACAAAAAAAAACTTGGTAATAAACTTGTTTGAGTACAAATGAAATAAACAATTCTTGGCTTTGTAGTTTGCTTGTGATATTTTGCCACTTTAGTGAAGTAATAAAAATGCCATATTAATTCAAAATGGATAGATAAAAATTGAAAACTTAAATCCTGTAATGTATCTTAGTCCCTTGAGGCAAATCGACTTTTAATCACCTTTTGTTTATATATACTACAGCATACATATTGTATCATTTTTCACAGACTTTTTGTGCCAGCCTGTCTCCTCCGGCTTACGTTATTGAAGTGCAATCTGAAACGGAAAATGATTGGCTAATCGAGCTAAGTAGGTTTTCATTACATAATAGACTCAACAATCTTTTTATGTTTTTTACCGGAACGAATTTGATGGCTGCATAGGAATTATACTCTTACGCTACAAACTTGCATACAATTTAAATTTATTTTTTTTTCATATTTTTCATACACTTTTTTTTATTTAGGAATATTTTGACACAGAGTTAGTTAAGATAATTTTTTAAACCTGTTTTCCGTTGAGGGAAAGATCATATCAATTTAAAAAAAATGGAATTTATATGATATGTGAACAAAAAAACATTCTAATACGAGCTGTTAAAAGCATATCAATCTAATGTATCGTAGCGGCATATTCATAACAGAATAAAACGTTGAACACAGTTGAAATTCCTTAGTTCTTTCAAGCTGATTTTTCCGATAAAATGTTTTATTAAATAAAAGGTAAAGAACAGAAATTATGAACATGCATTAATCAATTAAATTCTGTAATAATAAATCCAATCTTTTCTAATACATAGCATCTACCCTATGTGGAGTACCTTACGAATACTGGCTGAACGGATATGATACCGATAACTCTGGGACGTTTACGTGGATTGATAGTCAAACTCCGTCAACTTACACAAACTGGTACACTGGTGAACCGAATGGCATTGGTTCTGAGAAATGTATTGCATCATCTACTGGATATGAAGGAGCGTGGGTTGATATTCCATGTACATTTAGTAGACCAGTTGTTTGTGAAAGAAATTTTTAGAAGAAATATATATTAAGTGACCAAGCAAATAGAACACAAAACAGCGTTGTACATGTAGTTAGAGTAGTTGAGATTAATTGGAGTTACTTACAATTTAAAAAAGATGATTTTATGTATTGCTGTATTGTTTTTTTCTTATAAATGAATCACAAGAAGTACCGTGACCCCGTCTATTAGTTTACTGGCAGCCGAAGTCTCAAACCGGAAGCCGCGCCCAGAATACATGCATTGAGTCCACGCTTAAGGATAAAGTGCGAAAAGTTTTCATGCATTTGAGTAAATATATATATGTATTTAAAAACGTACATTTAATCTTTCTAGGCCCCCTACGTATTATCCAAATTCTATAAAAAAAAAACAACAAATAGTTTTATTAATCAAAATATTATTGCTCGTGTTCTTGTAGCGATTTGTGGAATGGGTTGCGTGTATAACCGAATGCAGAATGCCCTTGACGGTCAATATAATTAAAGTTAAATCTTTATCTTGTGTTTTAGACAAAATCAATATAGAATATACATTTGGAGTGACCAACACATCAAACAATAGGCAATCTTATAAATGTTAATGTTCATGTTATCCGGCTTGGTTGGAATATATATGCACATTTTTTTTTTTTTTACATATTATGTGACATACGTTTATACTTTTGTTTCTGTACTTTGTAACGTACAAAACCAGTCACATTCATTATCAAAATGATTCCTTCATCAATATCTTAATGTCTTTCATCAGGAACTTAGCCGATATTTTTTCAGTCGCGGTTATCTCGCACCAATATTGGACTTATGATTTCAAAAATAATGAACGGTTGTTACGTTTTAAATTTTTAATTGACCGTTTGGTAGTAATTAAATAGAAATAGTACTTATCTCAATTTCAAAACAATGAAAACTCATACACATGTAGTTTATTTTGTAGTTTTAAAATCTGATTTTAAAATTCTTTTTTGTAGCCTTTTGAAGGATTTCAAATTAAGACGCTTTCGAAATTAAGTTCATTTTTTTCCAAGACACGCAATGAAATTTGCGCTTAATAGACGAGAGTGTATTGAAAAGACACAACTCCCTGAAATGGCCATTCCCCACCACATTTGTTAATTTTTCTGTTTAAAGGGTTAACTTTGCAAATATTAGAATTTTTTAAAATCAAATAATTTTGAATTGATCTCTTAAATTAACGATTTTAAACCAATATACAATAGATATTGCTGAGAACAAATTACCACCGTGTGAAATATTTCCCTTGGACATGATAACCTCTTTTCATCTTAGCACTAAGTGACTAATCTGGACATTCTACTTATTTTTCTAACCAGTCCTTTAACTGACTTATCTCCGTACATTTATCAGTTAATGTCTTCATCATTCTGTTGCTTTATTTATAATGAAAAATATAAGCGCCAATGAGGAATGGTCTACCCCAAAGTATGACGTGATTTATTCACTTCTGGCCTACCTTTTTATAGTTTTTTTCGATCTGAGAAGCAGGAGACTGAATTCGGAGTATGAAAGGAACGGTTGTATCGTAATTCGTGTAGATGATGCACGAGTTTACACAAAAAAGTTGTAAGTAGCGAGCGGACTTATTTTCACTTATCAATTTTGCGTGAGTCGCTGACAGAAAATCAGATTCAAAATAAATTATCTGTTTTGTTTAAAAAACAGCCCGCCCCATTGTAACTCAATCCGTCCCCACAGAGACGATTTGATATAAATCAATCTCTCTTGTTTTCGTAAATGGTGTTGAACACCCTTATTCAAAAAACTATTTTATTAGCCGGGCTCTGCTGAAAGCAGAGTCCTGGCTGTAGGCAGGCAAATCGCCAATGTTACTATAAATAGCACAACACTTCAAAAGTAAACAAAAAACCAAACAGCGTCAAAGTAAAAGCTTCCGCTATACCAAATAGTTACACAAAGAGCCACGTTTTGTCAAAAGTGTTGGCACTGCATGTGTTTTTATTTTGATTTCGAGAGAACTGTCTCTCTTTTTAGTTTTCTTATTAATAACGTGTTTTAAATACAAGACTATGCATTATGGACACATACAATGCGCATGAATTTTCATGAACTACTTTGCTGCGCGTTGAAGAAATAGGGGTTAAATATATAACGCTTGTTGCAAAATTCAAGGCAGCAACTGTTAAAATTTTTCTACTAGACAGACATATTATTGTTTATAGCCGCTTACAAAATTTTATTTTTCAGTCTTTACTACACAATATGCATTAAGACACACCAAAAGAGCCCGGCATTCAGTACTTCAGTACTTTGATTTTGTAAGTTGTTTGGTATGAAAGGAGACGATTATAGTCTGTCCCAAGTTATTGCTTCCACCAATTTTTGATGATTTTTAATAAAAATACATATACCTGTGACAGATATACAATTGAAATCGATGAAAGGGAATATATCCAAGATATCTTCATTGAACAATTATCCCTTTTCACTCATAAAATTTCACAGGAACCTTTTAAAATATCATGCCCTTACATTATATATTATCTATACTTATAAATTATAACATATTGCCAATAAACTACGAATGCCTGCACCAGAGGAACTGCTTATACTTTTGGTATTTCAACATGTGTGATATAATGTCAGCTATAATTGAAGTTTACCTGATAAATAATTATTTAGAAATCAATTAAAAATTTACCTTTATTTTGGACAACCAAGCTCGAAATAGCAAAATTGAGAGTAAGGTGGTGGACATACTATGGCGGATCCAAGTCAGTGGGAGTTTGCATCAAATTATATGCTTGCCAATGAAATAAAATTGAATGATTACGTAAAGAATAAATACATTTCCTGGAAATTTATTTAGGGTATACATAGAAATTAAGATTTGACAAATGTTGAATAAATAACTTGAGTTAATTCGTTTCTTGAATGCGCAATTATAGCTTTGATGGATAGACGCTTGCAAAGCACAACCTCGGTGTGAAAATCTGATAGAATTTTCCAGAACGGGGTAACCAAGGACGCGGGTTGACAGGACGAGTTCGTCATGCATCGCAGGCTGATCACCTTGATTGGCAATCTATGGTTACTAGTAATTAAAAAAAATTAATAAAACAGATTAATTTTATACGATTTTTGTTCTGATTGAAAGAACATTCCAGAACGGGGTTTGCTATTTCATTCAGTCAGCTGCAACAAAAAGAATTAAGGCCACGTGCATGTTTATATCATTTATTTTGTTTTATATTTTTCATCGTTGTCCGTTCCTTTAAATATCCAGCCATGCTGTTTATTATTTCAATTTTAAAGATTATGAAAGCAATTTAGAAAAAAAAATTGGTCACAGTGTTATACACAAAAATGGACAAAAATATGGTTCTAAACAATATTAAGCATTGTATCATTTAAAGGTGTAAAGTGTTAATTCCCGTGTTAATACCATCTAGTTCTCTTTATTTCAACATGTTTAGTAATGTTTAGAAGAATTAATTTTAATTAGAATTTGTATCACTATTAACCCTTCTCAAAATATTTGCCTTCATAGCAAGTAATTCGGTGCCGTGAAATTTTAGAAGCATTATGGTATGCAAGATGATTTTAAAAACTGCAGAAAATTATTAAAATCTGTCAGGTATACAGATTCAGACGGATGAGATTCTAGCAGTGAAACAATTTAAGAAAACAACTTTGATGTATAGATATGTGGGTTTAGGTAATCATTGTTTTGATTTATCATTTTTTCATGCCTTTGATACTAAAAAACGCAATAAAGGCAAATTTGTTTCCAATTGACTATGCACAATTTATCATGCAACATTCTATGTTGTTTAAGTATTCACATAACTCTTGGTACTAACTTACTATTGAATATTTGGATTCTTGGCACTAAATGCTGAAAATTGATTTTGAATGTATTGAACTAAAGAGTAATAATGAATCTTTTATTATTCTTGTAATAACAGTTTCGTAAAAATCAATTTAATCTTTGATAAAATGAAGATAAAACAAACAGACTTCAAGTTACATAAACTATTAATGCGATAAATAGGGCTGACTGTAAAACATGTCCTGCTACGTTGGTTTAAATTGAAGGGAAAAAAGGAAAGTTTCTAAACTGAAATCTAATTTTGTTGTTCGTTCCTTAAGAAAGTATGTCATAAACAAGCATGCATAATCAATACACGCCCCCTGTTATGTTTTAATCAGAGATAAAAGAACAGAGGAAATTCAAACATTGTTGATAAAGAAATTAAATTAAAAATAGGCAAATTAATACTCTTTATTTTATCCTGTAATTTCGCGAAGTCCATTAAGTATTTGCTGGTAGAAATTTGTGAAAACAATGCCCTGTTATACAAAATATCATTTCTTACCGTCTTCTGTACCCCAATTCAGCAGACCAACCCGATCACGAACCCGATTTTAATAATACAAAAAAACCATGTCGATTAAATTTATGACACAATGCTTGACACTATTTTACAGAACTTATTTGTTTGTTAGAAGCAATTAAAGGAATGGTACAAGTAATGAACGACATTATTACTGACCACATACTTTCCTCGTTTATTCAATTCACACTGAACCCGAACATAAAAGAATTGGAATATAAAAAATTAATTTTCTCGAAAATATGTCAAGCAGACACTACAAAAGTGTAAACATGATCTGTAGTTTGACATTTTGAAGCTGTTCAGCAAATTTCATATTATTCCTCAAACGCATAAAAAAAGTGTGGATAAATAAAGTGGGACAGACAGACGGACGGACAGACGGACGCAGAGGAAAGCTATAGTACCCTCCGATGAAACCGGTAGGGGACTGATAAAGGTGTCAATTATATGTTTCATAAGTACGTCCCCCTCCCAATAAAATTTTAATAAAGAAGAAAGAAAAGAACCTCAAAATTCACTCCCTCTCCAAAGTAAGAAAGAATTGGCACACGGTCAGCCGTGTACCAGATCCTATACAAAGACCGGTCAAAAATTTTCATATACGCATTTAATTAATTAATTTCATTCCGGAGTTTAAAAGAATTAAAATTTTGTAATGACCCCCCCCCCCCCTTACCTAAAATCTTGCAATCACCACTTGCCAAATGCCTCTTGGAAAAATGTAAAAGCTTTCATTCAAAGTATACAGATATTCCACCTGCCTGTTGATTATTTCAACAGGTTGGAATTTATCCCTCAATATCGCAATTGTCTCTAAAATGAAGGATGTTTCCTTTATGGTCAAATAAATATCGTGTATGCGAGACAGTGTTAACGCCGTTCGTTATTTAAAGCTTTATAAGCAAAAGCGTGAAATTTCTGATACAGTTTATGTACACGTTCAGAAATATTTGAATAAGACTCCAGTGTTGCAACTACTATTGAAATAAAACCACTATTGCAACCACTATTGAAATAAACCACTATTGTAATAAATTATTTCAATAGTTGTTTGGAATGTATTTCATTAGAAGAATCACTTTGCAACCACTATTGAAATAAAACCACCATTGAAATAAATTATTTCAATAGTGGTTGGGGTGTATTTCATTAGAAGAATCACTTTGTAACCACTATTAAAATAATTTATTACATACTTAGTAATAAATACAGGTTTTTTGCATATGTGATACAGATGACGTCACAAAATCCGTATCGGCCTCCGGGGCTGATACAGGTTATCAGCCCTCCAGGGCTGCTACGTATCCGTATCACACCCCTTGCGGAACTCCTCTGCCTTTTTCGCTTCGGTAGTTTTGCATGTTTACAGACGAAAAATAAAACATTTTCAGTTACAGTCGACATTTTTAAGTGCAGTTGAAAATTTCAAATGCTAGCAAATGTTTTAAAGCAGTCAACTTTTAAAACCTGATGAAATTCCGTTCTGTAGCTTCATGTTTGTTAAAACAAGAAGAACTAATATTTTTATTAAATACATGTACATGTCCAGACTTTTTTCAAATGATATGAATAATCTAATTGTTCAAGTTGATGGGTTTTCTTTTTAAATTTATTACAAAGTATGTAATAAATATAATAATAGATACCCTTTTCCATATCACAGCTTGTATCAGCCCTCGACCAATATCAACCCTCGGGCCTTCGGCCCTCGGGCTGATATTGAAGTCTCGGGCTGATACAAGCTGTGATATGGAAAAGGGTATGTATTATTCTCTATATATTATTTGGTTATTACTGCACAACAGTGAAAATCCTAACATAAGTACATAAATTTCTTGGTCTCGATCATTATTACCGTAAAATATACACGTTTGTAAATCCTTAATTGTGTATTTGAAATTGGTCGTTAGATAAAGTGTGTTTAAAATAATCTGCAAAAATGATAAACAACTTCTTTCTTTCCAAATGTGTTGCAAAAGTGGTAATAAAGTAAAGTTTTTAAAGAAGATCATAACCAACAACGATTAAAAAATAATTTTAATAGTAGTTGTACTTCAATAGTGTCTGTAGAGTTATTCTTACAATGAAATACATCGTCAAACAATGTTGAAATAATTACTTTAATAGTGGTTGCAAATAAAATACATCCCCAACCACTATTGAAATAATTTATTGTACAAAATTTAGTCTGTTTACGCGCCTTTTCCCATTTGAAAACTTAAAAAGGTATTGTTTTAATCAACCATCACTTAAAATTGCTACTCTTTTAAATCATACGTAATTTATGTAGTTTTTCTTAACTTCACTATGTCTTCCGTTGTTGTTAATACCTGTAGCACGTACGTAACTCTTTGATCATCCAATTGAAAGCAGTTTCAGATAAAGTTGTCGCATCGTCTCATAAAGTAATTAAGGGATTCAGTGCACGCTTGTTTTCAATTAAATATCATAATAGTCCTTGCACAGCAAAAAGTACCTCAGAAACCCAGGACAAAGATAATTAAAACCAGGTATTCGATATATACGTATTGTACAAATTAATGACACAATCAGCGTTCTTTTATAATATAAGAATATTTGTCAGAAAAGTTATACATTATTTTAATTTCATTTCGTGGATTTTTTTGCAAAATATAAAAGAATGTATAAACTTCTAGTATATAATTTGATTTCCATTTCAAGTAGTTTTTTTTTAAATTCTAAACTAATCTAGGTTAAACAGTTTGATAATAATAATATTATTTTTATCTATGAAATTCATTCAACAATTTGAAGGACATATACTTATTTATGAAGGGGGGGGGGAGAGAATGGAGGAGACTGATAATAGGCTATATATATATATATATATATATATATATATATATATATATATATATATATATATATATATATATATATATATAATTCATTCAACAATTTGAAGGACATATACTTATTTATGAAGGGGGGGGGGGGAGAGAATGGAGGAGACTGATATAGGCTATATATATATATATATACACCCAAAGTCTCTTTTTTTTTATAAATAATAAAAAACTTTAAAACACTGTTTCAATATATTTCGACCGTGTTACCGGTCTTCATCAGTCAGTGTTTATTGTCTATAGCAACACAACGTAGAACATCAATCATCATAATAACATTTTTTAGTAACTTTTCTGATTTAAAAAAATGGAGTGATATATTGTGTTTATGTCTTTAAACAAGCGTGGATCTAGTAATTTTTTCAAAGGGGGGGGGGGTAAATGAAGATAATGTAAACATGCGCGTAACATGTGTTTTTCGGTGATTCATGCTGGCTATGAAAGTGGCGACATTGCAGAAAAAATACATTATCCGCTAACGAGGGTTATGTATTTTTTCTGCAATGATCGCCACCTTCATAACCCGCATGAATTATCAAAGAAAGCATTGCATTTTTTATATTTACATCTTTCTTATATAAATTGATTGTAAAATTGAGTTACATTAACTAGATTACTGTTAAATTACTGTTATTGTATATCAGTATGGTGACTAAAAAACCAGCCATATCGTGAGACACTAAAATTTTGGCCGCCTAGAGAGGTTCAGGACAAAGAACTGGTAGGGATGGGGTCAAAGCGGTCGGGAGCTATTTCATTTTTGAGATGTTAAAGAGTAAAACGACAAAACGAAATTGAAAAAATGCAAAGAACAATTTTTGTAAAAATAAAAAGAAGTGATAATAACGATCAAGGAATACCTTAATGATTTTTAAAGGTATTGATTCTGGTCTGTTTTGTGAAGAAAGTCTAGGTAAAATAGCAGGCAGTATAGGGCGGTTATTAGGAATACAGGTTATAGGAGATGTCAAACCCTGCTCCAATTGCTACAAAGAAGCAACATTTATACAACAACTACAATATGATGGTTAGATGAAGCATTGAAACATAAATGAAAATAATAATTGTTATGAAATAAATCGTTACCATTGAGCAAGTCAGGGATGTATTGCAATTTACTTTTAGATTTACTTTTATATTGGATGCAAAAACGCAATTCGGTGCTTGTTAATCTAATACACGTCTTCATGCATTAACAGTTAAGTTGAAATAAAATGGAATTTAAAGATCAGAAATAAGTTTGTGTACTCATGATAGCATTAACAATTTTTAAAAAATATTTATAGAACATAGACGGTGAAATAAATATCACCCATTATTTTCTATGATAGAAAAATACTTGAGTGTTATGATATTTTCTTAGCGTATCATTTGTGAGCTTGTTCACGGTCTCTCTAGATAAAGACTTTGATTTTCGAATAGCGAGTATAATTAGGACTCAGAATACATCAGACACTAGGTTTGTGCCATTTTATGATACTGTCTAACAAAATATCTCAAATAACGACACTTATTTTATATTTTGATTTTTAAATAATTGATTCTCTAAAAAATGTTTATGCATCCATTTGTATTCCAGATAAATTATATGTATTTTTTTTCATTTCTCACATGTAGTCATTTTGTTACGAAACATTTTTTGTGATAATAATAGTCAGATTTTAAATGGTACACTGTACGAATAATTCAGATTTTTTTTAATTGGACGTATGTATTCCTACACCAGAGTTTGATTACAGTGGTAGCGTTAAAGGGCAGACTATCCAATCCAAAGATATAACCAGTACTTGCGTAGACTAGACTTTATTTTCACTTGTTTGTTAAAAATTGCTTTGATACATTTTTAAAAAAAAGTTCGATTACTGATGTACATTATACATCGTAGAGTTTGACGGCGTTAATCTATCTTTGAATATTATACAACGTGATTAATATGCGTTTTTTCGTCTATAGCTCAGAATTCTTGTCAGAAATTAAAAGTCCGATAATTGATATAAAAAAAAAATAGTGTAATTATTCAAATAAAGCTAAGAAACTACTTACCATGCACAATAACATACAGCTGATATCAAAAGAAATAAAAATCAATAAAATCAACTCCCGTCAGTACTTCAGGACTTTGTGTCTTGGAACATCACATAACTAATAAACGCGTGCCAATTTCAAACTATCACAGGGCGAAAAACCATCTTTAAGCAAGTCCTTAAAGGTGGCTTAAAGGTGACTTAAAGGAGCTTAAAGGCTATACAACCTTTAAGCCGCCTTTAAGTCACCTTTAAGCAAGTGCTTATAGGTCCTTAATGTCCAAACTTCTTTAAGCTACCTTTAAGCCACCTTTAAGCCACCTTTAAGCATCTTTAAGTGGCATTTACGCTCTCTTTACACTGCCTTTACACTGTCTTTAAGTAGCCTTTAAGTCAATATTGATCAAGCTGAACAATAAAAACATATATTAAATGCAAAAGCTCTTTTATAGAGATGGGAGGGGGTCATCCGAGTGATAATATAATTTTCAAGGAAGGGGGGGGGGGTTCCAGGCGGTTTTAATCGTCGCTCCATTAAGGTGGCTCTATACACCCACAGTTTATTCCAATTTTCAATAGAAGACCACAAAACATATACTTATCAAATATTAAAATGATGATAGGGATACTATAGGTATTTTTAAAGTATTTTTTAATGTTTTTTCGTGTTTTTGTAAAATATTTTTTAAAAAGACAGCTAATAACAAATTGAGAATTGTGAATTTATCATATGATGGATATTTCCTTCGGACACATAAAAAAAATATAACACTTCTTAACATTCAAAAATGTTATTATTGCATTTTTTTTTAGTATTTCCCCAAAACATAATTTTTCATATTTTCTTACTCTGTGGATAAATCATCTGAAAAAGTTGCTTGATGTTATAAGAAAATGTATTTTAATAAATGTGACATAAAAAATTGAATGAAAACCATTGCAAATAAACACAAAAAATGTTTTAAATTTTATTTGGTATGAAAGTTCCTCAGGTAAGGGTTATCGTTCCTAAGTTCCAAGGCCCAAACACCTTGGGGACTTTCATTTCTGAGTTGAAGAAAATTTCCTAAATATAATGTTGGAATGATAAATACATACATATTTCATTATAGACTTTGCCCTGTGTAAGTGAATATATTCGATTTAATGCAAATTTAAGTCAAATAAATAAAGGGGAACATTGACTAGGCTAATAGGATTTATGTATCCCAACCTGAGAGAAATTCAAAGCAACCCTCTCATCCCCGTTAGGTGTCGATATTAATGTGCATTAAAGTATATTATAATTGAAATATTTTCACCGGTTTAGAATTTTCATTCAGGGTATTCAATCAAAAAATACCTTTTAGAAATTTTTGGACAGTTAAAAAATTTAATGTCCTCAGCGGGAATCGAACTCATGTTCTACTGGTTTCTAGTGAACCCACTAACCCACTGCGCTACGGTGCTACATATCATAAATGGTAAAGAAACTCTTTAAAAAATTATACTTCATTTTATTGTTTATTTCGATAAATAATACCACACAACGTGAAGGTGTCATGTACCACATTACTTGTAAGTAATGAATTTTCCAATTATCAAATTAAATCTATTCATTTAACAAATTTTTCAAAAGAGCGGTTCCCATACAATTCGCCTCAGTTTAAATCAGCCAGTACCGGGATTGCATGCTTCCAGATTTACTTTTTTGCGTACTGCGTCATCAAAAAGTGGTGTATAGAGCCACCTTAAACACAGATCGCTATCATCAGCACGTGCACCGCTCTGATGGACACAGATTGCCGTTATAAAATTCTTTATAATTTTTTAGGGGTTTCAAAATTATCGTAGGTATGAGCGCAGTCTCTGTATCTTAATATGTGCATAAAACTAATTAAAGTATGTTTGTTTCCTATTATAAATTAATCGGTGAAAAAATCTCTCTCTCTCTCTCTCTCTCTCTCTCTCTCTCTCTCTTAGTTCATCCGGTTATTAAACAAAATAAAGATAATGAACCAAAAATGCATGATTTAATTTGTTAATCGGTTTAAGGTTTGTATTTTTTTTTCAATTTTCATTATTTCTAACTGCTAGATACGTGTTAAAGATGAAAAGACTCTCAACTGCCTTTGTTATATCGGGCAGGATATTACTGCTTTGTTTGTCTAGACATAGTTTTGTTCGTTTGTGTATATCTAATTAGAGTCTATTGTTTGTCCAACTTAAGAAAACCCCTGGAACTAACACAGAATATACAAGATATACACAGCAGTTGTGTCGTGTGCCCAGGTGCATGTTTGTGTATATCTAATTAAAGTCTATTGTTTGTCCAACTTAAGAAAACCCCTGGAACTAACACAGAATATACAAGATATACACAACAGGTGTGTCGTGTGCCCAGGTGCACGTCAGGGTTTCTAAAGGCGTTGAATCTTAGTATGTACGAGTATACGATAAGTCTAGTGAATAAAAGTTAATTTACATTTGTAATTCATTTTCAAAGTATTATTTCCTAGCTCTGGGTTTCAAAGATGTTACGTCTACAAATTAACGATACATGTATGTAAGAGTAAAATCTTGAGGCTAATTAATTAATGTACCGGTGATCATAAGGGGTTGATTATTTAAATATATGTATAAGGGTAAATATGTCAAATATACCCGGCCTGGCACATCATACAATTGTATGTACAAGTCATTTGCAATTGCCACATGCAGTAAACACGTCACCGGTAATTGGTAATTTTGTTTGTTATAGAATTGATAGTTTAAAAATCATGTACATGTACATACAATTACATGTAAATATTTAAACATATTGGAACGGCGCCGCGATCATGAAAACCGGGAAATTGCGGGAAATTGAACAAATACCCTAATAGTATCAATGCATTCAATAAAAGAAATGATTTCATTTTCTTTCTAACATTTTTATAGCTATAAATTAGATGAACGTATATCTACTCGGTTTAAATTTATTAACTAAGAAAGCCTACTAGGCCTATAGTGAACCTAACGGTTTCCATTTAGGTATAATATATTTTTGTTCACCGAAGACCAAGTTCCGTATTTCATTCTAAATACATGCATGCATGTAATTTATAAATTAGATATAATTGATTGTTACAAACTGAATGGTTTGTCAAAATCTTTTCAAGTAAACACATTCAATACAGTGATTCAATATCCACTGATATATAGGATATAAAAACGCTCATATAAATGTAAGTTGCCGTGGCGCAGAGGATGTGTGGTGATGCTAGGAAGCTAAGGGTCCCGGGTTCAATTCTCGCCGTGGCCGGTTTTTTGTTTGTTTTTTTTTTCCATTTTTCTTTCTAGAACAAAAACCGTTTTAATACCTTTTCTTTCATAAAGTTAATACATTTTGTTGGAAATTAAGCACAATATTGAATTAAATTTTTTTTAATGGCCTAAAGGTGGCTTAAAGGTAGCTTAAAGGTGGCTTAAAGGTGGCTTAAAGAAGTTTGGACCTTAAGGACCTATAAGTTGTCCTTAAAGGTGGCTTAAAGGTGGCTTAAAGATAGTCTTTAAGCTGCCTTTAAGCCATCTTTACGCTTTCTTTAAGCCACCTTTAAGCAATACTTATAGCTTAAAGGTAGCTTCAAGGTGGCTTAAAGATCGTCTTTAAGCTACCTTTAAACACCTTTAAGATATCTTTAAGGAGGACTTAAAGATGGTCATTCATCCTGTGTATAAAAAAACCTAAAAAGATTTCTTTATTTACAAGAATTCTTTTCATGGCCGTATTGGTAAATTGCATTGATTACCCACAATCCTATCTTTTGAATTGTTTTTTCATATATTATCACGTCTGCAATGTGGTCCTAATTCTTTGAGAGATATTACGGAATATGATTTTATGTATATTTAGACATGTAATAACTGTTATCATGACATGTAATAACTGTTATCATGACATGTAATCACTGTTATCATGACATGTAATCCCTGCAAATATGCATATAATGGTGCGTTGACAGTTTATATATTTGTCAGTATAAGCAATTTTTGTCAGCCCAGGTTTAAGTTATTGTTGAATATTCTGCCTTCGCCTGCAGATAGTTAACCAGAACACAACAATCCAGTGCTTCGAATTTATTGTGTATGCGGTATAAAACTGAAACAAAATCAAAGTATGAATTACTCATACGTTCTCCAAAACAATGTTCATGTAGAGACAAAGTGCATATAATAATAGTTTGTAATGAGAGAATAGAAACAAAAATAACAGTATTAAAGATAAGGTTCAAAATAATGCATTTTAACACAAATGGGTTTCCATAGAAAATTGTTTTAAACGTACGTTTATATACTTAGATTGACAATAACACTAATGACATGCCATACTTTTCCGAGAACATGAACGATTTATAGCTAGTCCAGCTAACGCCATTTTATTGTAAGAACGGTAACTCTTACTTGTGACCTGACGGCCATATTTGATGGTCAGAGACGACCACGATAGGCGATATCAAAAATTTTATCTGTAAGTATAAATTAGAACAATGACAACTGGATTTAATGAGTTGAATAGATAAAGACTAATGTTTACTTTGTTTGTATACTTTTAAAGTGAAACAAATTTGGATAACACAATGTGTGACAGTAAAATACAATTATTGTTTTCGTTACCAGTGATGTATTTTTTACAGTTTATAGTTATTTGCTCATAGATTGGAATTAGTTGGATATCATATGAACTTCTACTAATATATACCTACGTATCCGTGCGAAAGATTTTTTTTTTAAATGCTGCGCTTTTCTGCGATAACAGTTTAAACGTTTCCCTATATCAATAATTGCATTTTATTACCTCCCCCTTGTTATAGTCTGTTTTTAATATTTTTATGTTCTTTTAGGCTTGTCAAGGACAGTTTCCATTTCAAGAAAAGAATTTTCCATATAATGTAAGTCAATTTATTTATATCTTGTAATATTTGTATGATACATGTAGTATGAAGCATTTTCATAAATGTAGTACACGTACAACTGAACATTCATATGCATATGTTTTGAAGCTAAACTTCTATATGTTTCATGAAAGTACACTATTCATTACAGAAATATTAAACAATTTTTGATGGATTAAAAAAATTCCTACTACATGTAATTTTACAGATATAGATATATGTGTTTTATGTTGTGTGTCTACGTATTTGTACATTGTCTATGTCTATGTGTATTTGTGTACGTCACATCACAAATTAATTATGCTTTTATTAACTTCAAACAGCGTATATGTGGTAAAATTCTTTTTCTATAACATCACACGTTATCACAATGTCTTTGACCAATGAAAAGGTTGTTCAAATATATAAAAAACATAATGGTTCCATGAATGGTGTCCATAAAGAAATCTGCCAAACTCTGCACATCGATTCGTGTCAAATAAATAAAAGCAGCTTACATTGGAAAATTAAAAAAATTATCAAAGAATTTGAAAGACTCAATAAATCTATAAGTAAGAAATCGATATATGAGCAATATAAGAGGAAAGAATTCAAATGTCCATCAAAAACCAATAAAGAACCAGCAAGCACATGTGTACCGTCAGAAACAGACACTGAAAAAATAACAACAAGAACTGAACAAGACATTATCATATCCCAGCTCAAGAAGGAAAATATTAAACTTAAGGAAAAAATCCGAGGCTATAGAATTAAAGAAATTAACCAGAAAATGAAACGAACCAAAGAAAAGGTGAGGAAACTGGAAGAAAAAGTGAATGTATATAAGAGGAAGGAACAACAAGAAAAAGATAATAAAGTTGACAAAGGAGTTCAGTGCAACACTCTAAATACTTATATTGAAGAACTCAAATGTGAAATCGACAATCTGATCGCTGAAAAAGATGACATTGTAGCAGATGAAGATGATTATGTACATGTAAAGAAAGTTTTAGATTTTAAAGAAAATGGTAAAGGTTTTCCATATAATTATAAATTAAGAAATCTATATTATTTTTTTAGAAGTAGAAATATTGGTGTTCACCATATTGGTCCTGTTTTAGAAGCTGTTTTAGATATTTTTAATATAAGTGTAAACAAATTACCAAGTAAGAGCACTGCGTCTGTTTTAACGAGTGAAATGGGTGTTTTAAGTAGATGTCATTTGAATGAAGAACTTTTAAACAGTAGTAACATTACAATGCATAGAGATGCAACTACAAAAAAAGGACATCATTTTTATGCAGTTCAAATTAGTACTGGGGAGAAAGTTTTGACAGCAGGTGTGAGAGAAGTGAGTGATGGGAAGGGAGAGACGTATGTGAGTGCTACCAATGAGATTTTTAATGATATTGTCAATAATGAGAGGGAGAAAGATCAAATTTTTAATTCTGTTTCATGTTTTATGACAGATAGGAGTTCTACAGAACAGAAGGTTAACAATATTTTATGTGAAGATATATCTCATGATGTTCAATCTTTTAAATGTTCAGTACATCCCCTTCTTCAATTTTCTGAGGTTTGTTTGGAAGAAATTTTTCATATTGAAAAAGAGCTAAATATTAATTTTGATGGACACACCAGCTCTACTAAAGAGCCATTTACCATGTTTATTTTAAGGTGTGTATCCAAATTTTTTTTTAAAGATGGCACTGGCGATCCAAACATTTCTCATTTATATTTTAAAAGCCAGGGCATTGATAGAATTCCTTTAATGAATATAAGAGGAAATCGTTTTAATGTTTGTTTTTATAATGCTGCTGGTACTTTTTTTATACACAAACTTTTACTTCAATACATTTTATCATCAAAGAGTTCTTTTAATTTTGTCCAGAATGTTATTGTTTTATCATTACAAAACAAATGTATTTTAACAATTTTAAGAGCACTTGGTATTTTATGTAAATTATTAACAGGACCATATTGGTTAAAAACAATGGAGGTGAACAATATTTTATCAATGGGGTCAGTTTTTAAAAGATTTTTACATGTATTAGATTTATGTGCAAAAGAACCTATATTGGCTTTAAGACAGAAAATTAGACTATTTGAAGGACCAGAATTAGAAGATACTGTTTCTGAATTTTTATTTACATATCCTATTAATGATGACTTAACATGTGTTTTTATCAAACGTTTATGTGTTGTGTTGAAAACCAAAGTAGAAAAACTATTTGCTGATTTTTTAAAAGATGGTAAATATTTTAATGTACAAAAGAATTTAGATTTTAAGTGTTCATCCTGTCCCACAAGCAATATTTGTGTAGAACAGTTGATGGGACAGGTTGATTATCATGTACAATCATCCTCAATGTCATCAAATAATACTGTGGAAAGTAAACTATTATATGTTAACAACAAAACTTCAGAATGGTTCAATAACAAAAGTGAGGAAGAGAAAAAAAAAATCACTGTACAAACCATGAAAAAAAACAGAACATTTATGACCTTAGAGAAACACAGAAAACAGACTTTATTAAGGAAACACCTCACGAAATTAAAAGAAAAACAAGAGGACATAAAAAGAAAGAAGAAGAAAAAAGAGGACGAACTTGACAAAGTCATAGACCACATCAGAGAAGAAGGACTGTGGGACACTGAAAGTAAAATTGATAGTGAACTCCAAAAAATTAAAACCAAAAAAGACAGATTGTCATCCTTGAAAAAACAAATTAACATCCATAAGAAAGTATTTCAAATTAGTAAACAACATAAACATTTATTAAATTTTAGCAAAAAAGGAAAACTATTTGACGAGGGAACACTGAGAAACAATCTGCTAATGTTAATGAATTTACGTAAAGAAAATACTGAAACACCTGTCTGCGAAACCTCCTTTTCTCCCATGGACCTGCTCAGTAGAGAGATTGTACATACCTGGTCCGAAGATGGCGAAGATGTTCAGTGGGAGGGGAAAATATTAAGCCATGCTAATGGAGTTTTTAAAGTAATTTAGTCACAAAATTGCACTGCATGATTCTTACAAAAATGGTGTAAATGGCATCCTACTCCCCTAACCAATACAAATAATTACTATTACTTTATGTAAAACGTCATTAAAAGTTATAGCATATTTACTCAGATATATAATTCATTAATCATGAATGGTACAATGGTGAGCATTTTACTTACTTAATGTGTTTTGATATATATCAATTTCATATGTTACTAAATTTTATGTAAACTTAATAAAAGAGTAATAATAAAAGAGTAATTAAGTTTAACACTGAATCCAAAAGATATTTAAAACTTAGTAAACTGTTCAATGTTTCATGTTTTTGTTTGTCTACGTCAGTGTTTGTGTATAAATGTTTGTGTATGTGTTCATAGTCATATTAAAAAAAAAATAAAAAATGAATTTTATAATTAAATTTTTGATTTTAATATTCATAATATCATTTCATAAGGACAGACATTACAATTATTTAAATATTTCAGGTTTTGTATTGGAACGATAAAGAAAAGACAGACAGCAGTGTGTTTGACTTGACGGAACAAGAAATAAACAAAGACATTGAGGACGGAAATCTATTCTTTAAAGGTAGTATAATGTTAAATGTATCTATTGGGTTATATTAAATATTATTACATTTTATTTATAAAAAAACACATAACGGGTATTTCATTTATTTTAGACGCAGCAACTAGATTGGATCATTCCTACATTTGAAAAAGACTATAAAAAGAGGAGTTGTCTTTCATAGGTAATTTTACTATTATAAAGAGTAGGAGTTATTACCCTTTGGTCACAAGGCCAATTTAATTTGACCAACATATATAGATGATTTGCATATTTATTAACCATCAACCAATGAAAAGCTGTTTAGTTCTAGTCAAGGTATGGACAAAGAAACAAGGTTTTGCAAGTTTACTGAAGAAAATTTTATTTTTAAATTTTAGGTGGACTAGCTACGATTTACTTATGAACTGCATTTAATATAAAATACAAAACTTTAACATATAAATGAATAACCGCGTATGTAATATAAATCAACAGAACACTTCTTACCGTGTGTGGAAGCATACGGATACAAAACTATGTTGAGTGGACTGAGTGTCCTTGTGTGGGTCACACAAACAACAAAACAAGAAGTCAACAATTAGGACAAGTAACTCTAAATTTGTAAAATGAAAGGATAACTCTAGGTTCAAAAAAGAAAGATAACTGCAGAAAATACACATCAATATGAAAATGGAAGATAACTCTAAATTTTTTTAAAACAAAAATTAAACTTTAGCAAAATACATATTTCGAAATCTTATAAACAATACATTGAATATTCTTAAATACATTGACAGTAAGAATATGTCAAACATCGATGCATCCGGAAACAGGAAGGTAAGTATCTATACAAGGGTGCTTTTTCGCCTGGAGGGGCTATATACCGATTTTGATTTCGGGGAAAATAATATGATGGGTAGCTTTTTCACCTATAAAGGGGATCTACTGGGGCCGTTTTCCGGTTGTGCAAATTATGCGTAAATGGCGACCGTGTCGTACCTTGTTATTATCATAGTACAAGGGACAATTTATTATCAAAAGAAATATTTTTAATGTCAGGGGCATGTTTGAGTTATATTCCATTTCCTAACCTAACTTCCTTTATAAAAAAAGTAACACAAACACCAAGTTAGATGAATGAAATTGTAATTTATTAAAACTGATGACAGGAAATTATAATAGATAAACAATTCAGTAAAGGTAGAATCTAAATTACACAATACATCACTTATAAAAACATGATACAAATTTCCTAAGTGTATCAAATTACCTTAATATTCAAATTAAACAATCCAGTGGGAATATGATAACTGATGTGCAAAAGAGGTGGCAGACAAAATTGGAAACCTATTTATCAATGGAAGAGTATCTACAAATATGTAAATAAAAGCTATAAACTACACTAATAATTATACAACTATTACAGATTTGGAATTAATGTCAGTGGTGGTTGGTGGGGAAGAACTTGAAAACCCCCACTGTCCTAAGAAAAAGTGACGTACAATGATCAGCTCTCTTTCTCTCTCTCATTGGCTGATAAAATTATCCCCATTGATAAGACTATAACCTAGGTAAAACACAATAAGGATAAACACGGATATAACATATAAAATATAAACATTGGACATGTTAAAACTCTAATAAATAAATGCTATTATTTACAATAATGCGTTTCTTTGTACAGAGCTTCTTGATAAAACCCACAAGTCTACATGTATGTTTTCATAGAAAAGTGACACACTGCACAACAATAGGTTTCTGTTTTCTGAATTAACCCCATTAAAACAGATATACATCACGTCACAATTATGAAGCATTTTTTCCGACTGATATTGAAAACTTGAGACAGCTCAATCAAATTCACACATAATGTGGTGTAAGGAAAGATGTTCACAAGAATAATAGAATATGCAACCAAGTACTTTAAAAAGCCGATAATTTTTTGTTGTAATATTCTAAAGTCATTGCTTACTTATATTATAATAAATTATAAAATGATCAGTCGATGTCATTACATGTAAAGTACCGGTACGAATTTGGATATGTACTTTTGTTTAGCTGGAAAATCTTAAGTTGCCATGCATTGTATTCAAGTGCTACATGCACCTGTGTAACACCTGTACAGCATTTTACACGAGTTTCAATAGAACTGATAAAATATCAAGCTACGCAGTTATTTGAATAACCTTCCATAAAACAAGATGAAGATTTATTGTGTAATATTTGGGAATTTAATAAAAAAAAAATGAAATTGGTTTAAAAAGAAAGACAGTATTGGAAAGTTTTTAAAGTAGCTTAAAGAGACAGTACAGCTAAAACACGTGTGAATAACTTCAGATTTACCCATTGTTTCGTTAGGAAATAAGAAATAACGTTGATTGTAACAGTTGAAATAGATAAAAATCCCTTTCACGTACCTAATTTATGTAATTATGAGCTTCCGGAAATTTAAGAGTAGTAAAAACCGTAATAATCTTATATCGTTTATTTGTACCACGTGGATTTTGATTGACAGTAATTGACAGGTGCCCAAAACTACAAGATATTCGCCTGACTCAGATCATCGTGGTATACGAGGTAAAGGACCCTCTAAACGGAACAGATGATCACTTTCTCGATAATCTATTAATGGTTTTCCAATTTCGGTTCATTTTAAAATGAACAAACTTAAATGAGTCAAATAACCCCTCAAGGGCCTCACTTACAAAAATAAATTTAGCTTGTATAGTCTGTCCCAAGATATTTATGCAGCACATTTGGACGATTTTTAATAAAAATACACATACCTGGGAAAGAAGTGCAATTGAAATAGTTGAAAGGGATAATTTCCAAGATTGTTTCATTGACACATTATCATCTTTCACTCGAAAAAAACAACATAGGAACGAAAACAGATTCCTTATGGAGATTTATAATGGGGAATGTTTACATCTTTTCTCCATTCTGAATACACTCAGAATACACCGCGCAATTTTTCAACGTTATCATCCGGGCTTACTGCAATACAAAATCCACGTAGACATAACATTTTTTAGCATTGTATTGAAACCTGATAAGCTAACAAGGGCGTATCGACTAAGAAATCTTGGAAATTCTTTTGAATGAATATCGTTTGAACCCTGAGGTATTTATAAATATCAATCAATTAAGCAAAATGTGAATCCAGGATATATTGGGACAGAGGATAGTCAACTCCTATGATAAGCACGCAAAATACATGCTTACAAAATAATAATTGTGGTTGTTTTAAAAACTTTGAACAACTATTACCTGGGAGAAGTAGAAAAAACTTATATTTATCAACAAACATGTACCATTGTGTACAGGAGAATCTTCGCGAGCCCTGCATGTGTTTTGTTTACATTAAATACGCATGCGTAATAGTATAGAAGGCTGACCCCGTAACACGTTGCGATGTATTTATGTGATAGGTTATACGTACTTATTAATTTTAATGAAATAATTAGATTTATCTAATGGAGAACGTTGTAATTTTCTGAAAGTTTATACATTCATGAGTATTACCGAATACCGAACCCGATCGGAAAATTTTTTCAAGTCGGTGTTTTGATAAGATGCGCCGTGATGTCTCTTTAACATTTCTGAAAATTTTATTTCAATGGAACCATTTTTGATTCTGACAAAGAGAGAGAGTTGCTCTAATTTTCCTAGCTTTTAATTCCACGAAAATGTATAGTCACGTTTCTCTGGCCCTTACCAAGAATATATTTTAAAACCTTAAAATTCGTTTTTCTTTTTCTTTTGTATATCGATGAATAAAGATGTAAACCCATATGACCTGACTGTCTGAAGTAAGAAATAAAAACCACAAACAGGGATTCTGCAGTATATGCTGTGATTTAATTATGGTGAAAAATACAAATAACAGGAACGAAAAGAGATTCTTGCGGAGATTTATCATGGGAAATGTTGACATCTTTTCTCCATTCGGAAGTCACTCTGAATACCTCGCACAATCTTTCAATGTTACTCTCCGGGTACTTTCATCTCGCTGGCAATGCAAAATCCCCGTATACCTTTTTATTTTAAACCGTGTATTCAAAACTGCCAAGCTAGAGGGGGCGTTTAAAAGAAGAAATACTGTTAAATATTTACAATTGCAAATACGTTTTTTTTTTCATGAACCTACAAAATAGCGAGAACGTTCAATCTGTATCAACTTTTTATGACGCCACAATGATCATAGAACGTGCTAATCGCTTATCTAATTGTAAACATAAAATATCGGTTATTTTAACAATTCTGAACAATTTGTCTTTTCAGACGTAAATATAAGTAATAAACAGCAATGTTAAAAAGCTCAACGGGATATGAACTTGGTTGGTACGTGATCAAATCTTCTGAGAAGCACTTCGGGCTTCACAGGACTTGATCAAGTGACCAACCAAGTTGTTATCTCGGTGAACTTTTTAAATTGCTGTTTATTTCTTGAATATTTACATTTGCAAATATGTTTTCTGTCATGAACCTACAGAATTCTGCATCAACTTCTCCATGACGCCACAATGACCATAGCACGCGCTAGTCGCTTGTTTACATGTAATTGTAAACATAAACTATCGAGCAGCCCTTCAGGCTTCACAGGATTTGATTACTTAACCAACTAAGTTCATATCTCGGTGAACTTTCAAAATTGTTGTTTATTTCTTAAATGAACATCATTTAAACTCCGAGGTACATTTGTATTTATAAATATCGAACAAGGGCATCGCACAGCGGAGCATACCTTCGCGAAATGAATTACTGTAGGAGAGAATGCTTTAATAAGGAAAGGACATGTAAACGCAACAGATCAAAATAAATACCTGGTATGACACACGTTTTTATATACTTCCCACCGCTTTGATTTCATAATATCTATTTTATCCTAAATCCCCTAGCTGTGTGGTGTATAAATTGGGGATGGGGGTACATTTACGTACATAATTAATCATTTTTGGCATTAAATTTGAATTATGAGAACATTAAAAGTAAATGTGAATCAAGTAAAATTAAAAATGAATTTCATATTGCATAAAATATATTATCATACAAAGGGAAAATAATAGATTTTAATTCTTATTAAAAATGTCTCTTAATAGGTTAACATGTCTTTTAGCAGATAACCACACTCTGTGTGAATCCCCCACCCACCACCATCACCAAGATACAAATGCTTATGTATTGAAATTTTGTAAATATAGGTATATTACATGAATGACTTGTGGTAACAACGAACAGTGTTCAAATCAAAATTCAAAGGAAAATACAAAAAGGAGTATAGCAAACATGGACCTCTAAAAAAATTAGAGGAATGATCAGGTGTCAGAGTGAATATCCTCTTCTGGTCAGTCACACCCGTCGCGTGCTCTTTGTCGTAATCAGAAAAGCGGGAAAAATCCGTAGACAATGAGGAGATTAATTATGGTCTAACAATAAGTATCAAAAAGGTCGGTCACCATGCGACCCAGTGGATTATATTTGCTGACAAGGTCGTTGTATGGACCATAGAACTTACGACAAAATGACTTCAATCGAGACTGTAGGTACATGTAGTCCTGTTTTATTAACTTGTTTGTCAGTAGCTTGCCTCGCCTAAGAAACTGTCCATGCGTAGAGCATTGTTTTGCGTATCAAATCAACTGAGAAAATGTATGTTTTATGTCAATTATTCAACTTTGAATTAATTTTTTCACAGAGTACCATAAGACATAAATCAACAAAATTAAACATAATTCTACAATCACTACAAATAAATTAAATTACGTTTTCCAACCTGAAACATTCATTCTTTTACATGCATGTTCTGATATGAAAATGGAATATACTGATTTAATTGTTATATGGATTTTAATTTTAATATTAATGAATATAAAAAATTTTGTGCATACAATTATAAAAAAAAACAATAAAATAAAGAAAAATTTCATAAAAAATGGTTTCTTTCTCAGAGCTGTTACCTTACAGTGTAGCGCCAAAGCCCGCGGGAGGTTCTGATAAATTTTACGATTTCAAAAATGTTACAAACATATTCTTTGAGTCAAATATTTTTTAAATAAATTTTTTTTTAAATTTTTAACATTATGAACTTTTATCCATGTTATTAGCGGCAGGTGTCCTATATCACCGTGTTTGAAACTAAAAATCACCACCACAGTAATTATTTTTTACAAGAATTGTTTGTATTCACTTAATTCTTCTAAAAATTTCTTTCGCAAACAACTGGTCTAGTTAATGAACATGGAATATCAACCCATACTCCTGTATATCCAGTAGATGATGCAATACATTTCTCAGTACCATTGCCAGATTCATCTTTCGGTTGACCAGTGTACCAGTTTGTGTAATTTGACGGAGTTTGACTATCAATCCACGTAAACGTCCCAGAGTTATCGGTATCGTATCCGTTCAGCCAGTATTCGTGAGGTACTCCACATCGGTTAGATGCTATATATTGAAAAAAAAATGATTTTATTAATAAACCACAACAAATTAAAATTCCAACTAAATGTTGAAGATTTATATTTTGTACTTTTTTTGTTTATCAAAACTTTCTTATCAGAAAACTCATGGTAAAAGAGTAAAAAAAATTCAGTGCAAATGTATGAAAACAAATGGTTCATTGAATTTCAAAGCTGAAAGGAAAGAGCTGCATGTCGCTTCAATTCCGAATACGGGAACAATAAGCTCAAGATTAGACCGGAATATCATGCATATTATAGTTAGTATCGAACCATTTTTTAAATTTTCATTTTATACGAGACAAAGTACAATGTATGGTTAGTTAGACTATCGCACTAACAGCAAGTTCGTAGCACGGTATCAATCTCAAGTATCGGGAAAATCGCCATACCCCGTGCGTTTTAAAAATATCCTTAATATGATGTCACACACTTAAAAAAAGGCGTTTCCCTGTGACCATCTTTTAATAAAATCTTCCGAACTTTATTAGATTTTACTACCCTACAGACTGCTTTGAAATCCACACCAAAGTCAGTGAATGATACCTTATATTTACAGTAACTTATATCAATAGAACTTCAATTATTGTAGGTACAATTTACAGTGTACTTCATTCACACATTTTAATTGTGCGGACTACATATTGCTAAGTGCACAGAGAAACCATGTGATGTTTAACACGCCCATTTCAGGTCATTTGTAAATAAGATATCATTGAGATGGTGTCCATCTCAAAGTGCCCCGCTTTCAGCAAAGAATATGAAGATGCAATGTTGCTGAAAAGTATTTATTTTTAAGAGGAACATTTGTGTAGTATTTAAGGTAACTCCATACTCGTAAAATTCTCTGATGAAAGTTGAAAAACCGAACTGATTTCAGCTTAATAGACATAAAATTCATCAATTGTTAGAAAAAATATACATGTCATCACACTTTTTAAGATGCCAGATAAACATAAACTGAAGCATATTTTAGCATCAGAAAACCGTATTTTTTGGGTTAAAAGTAAAATGGGCAGAAATTTGTTTATCTTTTTTAATTTTATTGTCAACTTTTTCAGAAAACTAAAACTACAAAAATATTTTAAAACTAATCGTTGGGATAAGAAAAACTATGGCATTTAGACACATAACTGATAGAAAAGTCAGAAGAGTTATTTCCCCTTAGCATCGATAAAATGTATAAACAAGTGAAAAGATGTCAATGTGACAGCAAACCGGGTTTTCTTTTATGTGAACTGTATCCATAATCCATGTCAACCGGTATCCAGTGAAATGGATAAGGTGAAACGGTACTCTATATGTTCAAAAGCTGGTATTTTTTTCATAATTTATCGGAAATCTAAATCCTAGCAATATGCACACCTCTAATTTATGTACAATTGATCTGCAAAAGAACAACTTCCTATCTTGAAAACTGTAGGAGTAGTTATCCGTACAATGAGGGTACCCTATATGCAATTTTTTGCCAAAAAATGACTAAGTTCAAAAGCTGGTAATTTTTTCATGAATAATCGGAAATCTATATTCTAGCAATATGCACACCTCTGATTTATGTACAATTGATTTGCAAAAGAACAACTTTCTATCTTGAAAACTGTAGGAGGAGCTATCCGTACAATGAGGGTACCCTATATGCAATTTTTTGCCAAAAAATGACTAAGTTCAAAAGCTGGTATTTTTTTCATGAATAATCAGAAATCAAAATCCTAGCAATATGCACACCTCTGATATATGTACAATTGATCTGCAAAAGAACAACTTCCTATCTTGAAAACTGTAGGAGTAGTTATCCGTACAATGAGGGTACCCTTTTGGCAGCCGCCCGCCCGCCCGCCATTTTCACCATTTTAATAACCGGATATTTTGAAATTTATGATAAAATTAAGCTGCGAAAATATCTTGAACTTTACAGTATTTCTAATTACATCCATGAGATTATATTCATATAAAATAAATAAAACTATCTTACACAAATTTTAAAGAACTCAAAGTTTTACAAAAAAGTAAGACGTCACAGAACACTGGATCTACTTTAAGGAATGTATTGTTGGAGTGTAAAAGTGGGAGGGGGAGGGGGGGGTGGTCACAACTCTCTGAATGAATAAAAGAATAAACAAAACTTTTGGAGTCAGATTTACTTCTGTGATAAGCTCGTTGCCCCAGACATGGTCCAAAAAAGAACCTTCTAAATGAGTTGTGTGTTGTGACAGACTGAGTAAAGAAATGTTATTTCATAATGTTTATAAGTTCACCATACTTGATGAAAAGATCATGGAAATTCATGTGGAAGTCTCCTCCAAAAAACGGTAGGTAGGTCAATGTTGACAACAAACTGTGGAGCAAATGCACAAACTTGGGGATTAAAGATTATGGAGGTCTGTATATAACAATTATCTGCAATGTCTTAGACTCTTAAAGGGTACACTCTACGGCACAGGTTCAACATGGTTGTCTTGGTTTTGGTGTTGTAAGTATAGAAAGATGAATATGATCTTTCGTGGTGATGAAAATGCCACCACCAAAACCTGCTGAACGGATTTTGCGCAACTGATGAGGATAATATTGAATATTAATCTGTCTTAAGGATGACGTTTACTCAGAATGAAAAAAAAAAATCCACTGATGATAATGAAAAACCATATATTGTGTGTTATAGACCTTTGCTTGTATTGTTAGTTTTCACTTTCAGAAAAGTAGGTCAATGACCTACTTTTTGAGTTAATGGCCATTGAATATTTATTGAAAAATCAAGAAAAATCCCATAAAATTTTACACTACGATTGAGATTTTCTTAATCAAAAAAATATTACAAATAATTAAACACTTTAAAAAATAAGATACACTTTATGAATGGTAGTGGCACTAAATAAGTACACAATATTAAGATTTCAGCATAAATTTTTAAAAATAATTCAGTCCGAATTTCCTCTATAATTTTTCAAATCCCTTCCCATTTTTGAATGATGATAATACAAAAACATTTATGGTATTGAACTACTTATATTGACCTTATTCTGTTGGCATAAAATTTATATGAGGTCAATGATCAAAATTTTGAGATACGGTGTCTTTTATCGTTTTTAAGGATTTTTCTATATTTTTATTATTCATGCCATTAGATTATTTTTATGAATAAGTGATGAAAAACTAAGGGAAAATATGCAAAATTACATACACTTAAATATAAAATCCTAACTTTTAATATTAGACTACTGCCAAAAAACTTTTAGCAAAAAACAAAATCTGCAAAATTTAGTCCGAATTTTCTCTGTTTGACTAAAAGTCAATTTTTGTTTGAGCCTAATTTCATAATAAAGTAAAACTATTCAATGTTTTGTCAATAATAATTCATTTCATAAATACTTTTTGTGTTTAGAACAAATTTTACTCATTACATTGAACTTTATAACAATCGGAATTTGAGAACTCAAACCCTGAATAAATAACACCCTTAACTGTTTTATGTTTTTGTAAAGGCTATAATATTTGCTCATTCAATATACTGATCATTGTTTAGAAAGGTTTCCTAATGCTGCAAGTATTGAGCCAGACGGTTGCAGTTGGTTTAGAATTCGTTTTTGTAACAAAGTCTTTACATTTTCTAATTTCATATTTGGTTGAAGACGTTTCATGTTATCTTTTGTTGCTTCTGTAACCTTAATGGAGTTTTCATGAAAATCTAGGCCCTCTTGATTAGTACCTCTACTTGGTTCATACATCAATCCTGGTGTTCGTATATTAGCAGTAGATAAAACATCATTTTGCAATGTACTCCCGCGAATTTTATGTATGATGCAAGCAAAGCACAAAACCAGGGGAATTAGAATTTTGGTTATTTTTGGCGATTATGTTTTTCTGCCCACATGTCGGACTTCTATTGGCAAGACAGGAGCTCCATTTGCATGTTATGTTTGAAGCTTGACGTGTCATTGTTCAACAGGATGGATCATCAAATTTGACAATGCATTTCGAAAGAGAAGGAAGCAGGCCATTTTTTACGTCACCTGAGCTGAAAGTTCAAGTGAGCTTTTCTGATCCCTTTTTATCCGGCGTCCGTCCGTCCGTCTACCTGTCTTTCCGTCTGTCTGTAAACTTAAACTTAAAATGTGAAATGACTATTCTGTGACAAAAAGGGATCAATGATAAACAGAATCTCTAGGGAAAAATTTGATTTTTTAAATACAGGATCTGTCTGATTTTATGATGTCGATTGTTGCTCAGGTGAGCAATGTGGCCCATGGGCCTCTTTCATAAATTATGTCAAGAACTATTCCTATAGATCCATTGACGATTCCATCCGCAACATCAATATTCCTAACAAGCATAAATCTTGCTTGTTGGGAGATTCTCATAATATTTGGGATATCGAAGACTGATTAATCAACATCAAATGATGTTACTGTTGATTAAATATTTGTTATGGCTTAAATAACTTTATGAATACTTGGTCGTGAGGTATTTATCATTTCATTGTGCTTTTTACCACTTGCTCTGGTAGAAAAAAAATGTGTAATGCTGACATAAGATAATCTTCTTCATAAATGATTCTGGATTTGAGAGAGTTAGATTTTGTTTTATATGTTCTCCTGTTTTTATGTTGTGAGTATTGTGGCAAATGAGGTATCATCTCTTTGTCGCATGATTGTGTGTAGCTCATAAAGTTTGAATTTTCTGACCACAATCCTGATAAAATCATGCTCATTTCCTCAGGATCTGCATAAGAAGATTCATCAAACAGCTTATATTCTTTCACTGGTGGTACCTGGAACATATCTTCGACTGTCAATGTACAAACTCCTCCAACTATACTGTCATATACTGTCAGTATTTTCAACATTTTTTGTATCTTGTAGGTGCTTGTGCACATATGCAAAAGTCTTTCTTCTTAGCACCTAAGCCTAATGAATAATGGGAATTTTCAAATTTGCTTTGGTATGTTGCAAGTTATGAAGTATTTCCTCTTAAACACTAGAACCCTTTAAGTGAAAGTTTTCAAGTTGAACGCAATGTAGCACCTTTAGTATTGAATGCTGCACATCCTGTTAGAGCTGTGAGTTAAATTGAAGGATGTTCTGGGTTTTATCCTTGTATCTGTAAGATACAAGAAGCTTGATGGGACAAAGCTTTTATAAGTCTGATTTTTCCAGTACCTGTACCTCCACTCAGGAGACATTCCTATTTTCAAACGAGTGCATCAATCAGTAATGTGAATAAAGAGTTAATCACTGTTAAGACCACAATATCTTGAAGTTGGTTATCTGATAATTCCCGAGGTATTATTGTTGATAATGAGGTACTTGTGTGTACGTAAACTCATTGATGATCTTCAGAGTCTTCAATTTTATTTGAATCACACTTTCTTGCATCCTTGATTGACACATATTTCCCTCAGGAGCAAGCATTTGAGGCATCCCATCATAATTATATTGTTCCACTGCATCGGTTGCAATGTCTAAATGTTTTTCTATTTGATTCTTGTTTTACAGAATAATTGGTTTCATGTCTTGATAAGATTCCTCATACAGTGTGTAGCCTTCAAGTAGATCTTCCTCTTCTTTTCTCCATGGAATGAAAAGTAAGAGCTGCTGATGATAAATTTTTATTCTATGGGCAGCCTCTTGGGCACTTATTTCTCTATTTCTTAAGAAAACATGACCTCTATGTTTTAGCCGTGTTTTAACATCAGGATTTCTCATTTCAGTAGCTCCATTTTAGCATTGGTGACATTTCTTTCTCATCTTTTGTGACATATGCCATAATGTAGACAACACAGGAGTATTGATCACATATATCCTGGAGATCATATTGGCTTCCCAGTATTTAATATAAAACTCTCTGGATTGTAGTTTTTGATGTTCCGTTCTGCTGGTGTTCTTTACAAAAAACAGTTCTGGATTTGGATACAGCCAAGGCTTTGTGGTATGTATCTGATGACAAAATACAATTCTAAAATATGTCTTTGACATTTGTGGTTTGTGTCTGATGACAAAATACAATTCTAAAGTATGTCTTTGACACTGAGATTATCAAGATCATCAGTTGTTAAATAAACTAAAACTGTTGACAAATCCATTTTGCTTCTCCCTGTTTTATGTCTGTTGCAGCAGCTGGAGAACTTAATATTATTTTTTCATTTGGCGGCTTTTGATAATGGAATCTGCAATTGTTGCTGTATATCTTGCAGCCAACAGAGTGACCGTGACTCTGTTTTTTCTACGATGATTGATTTTTAGGAGGTAAAGCACAGGTAACATGCATATCTATAAATGACGTAATTTCATCTTCTGTAGCTGTGTCTAATTGTGGTGCATTTCCTACTCATTATGCAATATGAAAATGTGAAGACCCTCTCAACTGAAATTGTGTACGTTGAATATAGCAAGTAACCTTTCCTAAAGGATATCTTTTGCTTAATACCACATGCTAAAAAAGCGGTTTGTTTCCCCCTGGACATTTTTAAGGTTATAATCAAGTTTCTTTTCTAACAGGGTGATTTTATAGTCATATTACATGTTGAGCTTTGCAGTTCTAAAAAAAGATCATAAACAATTGTTAATTATTATATGGGATGTAAACCCATATCAAACACTAAACCCCCTGTGAGGCCCAAGATTCGCCAAGGGGCCAGAGTTTAAACGAGGATGCTTCCACATAAGGTTCAGCTTTCCTGGCCTATTGGTATCTGAGAAGAAGATTTTTACTCTACATATTACTATGTAAAAATCTGCGCCCCCCCCCCCCCCCCATTGTGGCCCTAGTCCCCCCCCCTACTCCTGGTGTCATGATATTCACATCCTCTATGTTAAATTTATTGATGATATTACTAGGTCAGGCGCGGATCGAAAATTTAACCTTCCCCGGGGGGAGGGGGGGGGGGTGCTACTTAAGCATGTTAATTTTTGCAACAGCAAAAATAATAAAAAAAAAACTATCTTTTCTATTGTCACACTTATTTCTAGACCTCATATGTCCATTAATTAATGAAGATGAAGTTTAAAATCAATTAACGTCTGGATTTTATGTTTGATTACAAGTATCTAGATTCTAGAAAAATAGACTGAAGACACTTTTTATGCTTAACTGAAAGGGTCAAATAAAACTACGTGGTCTAAATTTAAATGACAATAATATTCGTAGGGGTGTTTATTGTTCAAGAATAGTAATATCTCCTATGCTACTGCATCCTGGCAGTTCAGTGTCGCTGTTGTCTTCTGACTTCCGACATATGGGTCTTCTTGGCTCTTGCACTCGGGGTTCTCTTCTTGACAAAGTAAATTGGAATCAAATTCTTTATTAACTTTTATTTTCTCCTCTAAATCTTTTTTATTTTGGCTTAAAATTGCACCAATGCACACGTTTTTTGCAAAGAGCGAACTGCATCTACTTTGCAGAACTTCTCCCCAAATTGTGCCTTTTCATATAGATGTATTTGAAAGGCAAACGCAACAGTTTTGCTCGGTATGTTATTTTACGTGTCACCTGTCTCGAATAGAGTAAATGATTCCTGTCCTATAAAACAAAATGTGCCTACACTAGGGTATAGTTCCGGTTGAATGATTTTACAGTAGGGTATAATTCCGGTTTAATGCTTTTACATGTTGTGAGGTATACACTTTTTCCATCAATATCTTTAATTGAAAGTACAAATGTGCATTTACGAAAGATGATCGAAGTTTAATATACAAATTGCACAGTTCTGCATAAAAAATTAATGTCATTAATTTAAAAAAAGAAAAAATGAGCCCACTGATGTAATCGAACTAGGGCACAAAAACATCATGTGTGACATAGCCAGCGGTTTAACCTACGGAGCTATCCTGGTCTTTACATTTTCGAAATGTAAATATACACCACTATAATAGAAATCGGTTTTCGAAACTTGTGTCTTTTTATGGCAAAAATCGACCCCAGGGCCGGGTTGTCCTTAAAATAAGTCTACCTTAATTTATTCATTTGAACAAAACCTATCAAAATTTTAAAGATTTTTAAGGGACGGGCCGGTCTTGAAGGATATCTAGGCGAAAGTGAATTTTCCGAGAATTCCATCTCCCTATTAGGTCCATTCTTTTGTTATTTGCAATACCTTATCGAAAATATAAATCGACACCCCCACCTAGCAAACCCAGTTATCCTTCTGACCCCCTTCTCTTGGGAAATAAATAAAATATCCAGGTTCCGCGCATGAACATGTATATACGTTTTAATCGCCAATTAACTTTGTGAGATAGAATTGATTACGGAGATCTGAATTACGTAGAGATTAGGGTTAAAGCATTGCAAAAGATAATAGATTTAAGGATAAAATATTTTTTTTGTAATAGTATCAATCGTAAACTTTAGGATTTTTCAAAATGCGTGTATAAAATGAGAATAGATGCAGTGTGTGTAGGGCATGTTTGATGGTTACATTAATCTAGATGCTGAAAACAAATAAGTTTTATTACGAGTGCAATTCTTTTTTTGATTGTTTTCCTTTAAACCGTGACCAGTATGATTGAATAATCGTTACATAAAAACTTAAAAATTAGGAATAAAAATATAGCTTTTTCAATTACAGTATAACTTTTTCGTAATAGTAGTCAACTAGTGGAACCTTGTATTGATTTTCAATCATCCGTAATTTTTTTGTGAACTCTGAATTAAATAAAAGATAAATTTAATGAAAATTTTGAAAAAAGTTTAAAGTGAATGTAGAAAAGAATCAATCATTAGCTGTGTAGTTCTTAAACAGCTGTGACATTTATTCATTAGTAATCATAAACTACAAAAGGATTGTTGAAATATTACCATACAGTGTACATGTAAAACAGCGTAGAAACTTACTTAATTCGATGAGCCAATTATTTTCCTCTTGAGATTGTACTTCAATCACGTAAGATGGCGGAGACAGGCTGGCGCAGAATGTCTGTGAAAAAATAAAACTACACGTATATGTACTTTGTAGTATAGGGAATATTAAAACAAAGGATAAATTAACAAACAATACATTTGAAAACGTTCGTTACTGTGTTTTGTGGTAGCAAATTAAGACTTTTAAATCATATATTAACTCTATTCCATATTTGCATTTTACAATGCCAAATACACGATATTAAATTAAATAGTAAAAGGAAAATTAGATATTTACAGAGTTTAATACGAGACTATGTTATGTCGCGAAAGGATTTCAATAAACAAGAGGCCCATGGACCACATCGCTCACCTGAGCAAAAGTAGACATGATAAAATCAGCTTCAGAGTCATAATACAAAATATCTGGACAATGTGGTATAATACATGTAGATCCTGTATAAAAAAAATCAGTTTCCCCCAGAATATTCTTATATTCATAATCAAGTCCCTTTTCTAACCTGATGATTTTATAGTCATATCACATTCAGCATTCACTACTGGCTGTAAAAACCCCTGTCCGTATGAAAATGGTGTGTTCCCGTTTTGCACACATTTGCTAATTGGGTATAGAACAATAGGTGTGATTTGTGTTGTGATAGCAATTGTAGTCTGCTTTCGGTCAAAGATTTTTCCTGGATTTTTACCTTTGTTTTATCAGCGCCTTAATGATAAAACAAGAAGAATACAGATATTTTGTTGTGTTTTAGGTCTAATATCTTTTTTTTGTTTGATAAAATAAAGATAATGATATATTTAAAAAGTCTGATAAAAAAATAATGATTAGATTAGATGAATTGACTTTTACATTTTTGTCCATGCACCTTAAATATGAAACCAATTGAATTAGGAAAAATTGCTGGCCCAAAGCCAATTGGAAGCTGATTCAATGGATAATTGTATGATGAAGGGGAACACTACAGAGACAGTCATATGTGGTACTCCATGTCTCTTTTTACAATTGAGTTGCAAATTATGTAAAACGCATGTTTATAATTGATTGTTTGGTATCAACAGAAAGAATATCATGAAGGAAAACAGATCTTTATCACAAAATATTTCAATCTTTGAAGTAGCGACCTTGACAGTAGTTCTTATGACATCACCGCTTTAGTATATGGCGGGCCACTTTCTAGTTTTTCAAATCAGAGGTTAAATACATAAACTATCTGACAAAAATAATATTTTAATATTGATTCGATATGCCTCAAACTGAAAAAGGTTGAAAATGCATGAATTAGGTCTACATTTGATAGGTTTTGTGAAATAATCTTTACAGATTTTGAAGCATATAAAATTGCCGATTTATCATCATACAGTTTGTCTATTTTCTTCGATTATTGAAGATATAACACAACATAAATGAAAAATATTTAGCAGCGTTTTCACGAGACACATTTCTTCCATTTGTGTCAGCAAAAGCAATAATTAAATATTAACATATGATATTTTCTCTTCAAACCTTTAGCATGTACTTCCTTTAGGCAGTAAGTTAAACAAAGGCGCTACATATTCAACATTTTTGCAATAATCTTAGCTTTCTTGTTTAAAAAATATAATGAAATTGTTCATGACCAAATTGATGTTTGAAATCAAATTCATGAATATGGATGTAAATTATTATGTAAATGTGCTTTTATGCAAGTTATATTGTAACATAAAATACATGTAAATATCAATTGCGAGTAGATATGTTTTATTTATTTTATTGTCAATTGCCCTCGCAGGAATTGTGATATAGACTATAGCAATTAAGCAATTATCTCACCTGGTCAAATTCCCGTTTCGCACACATTTTTTCGATACCAAATTTTCAATGTGTGCAAAACGGGAACAAACCATGAAAATCCCCTGTCTTCCCCTGTCACCCCCTGTGTTTTCACTGTCATACCCTGTACATCCCCTGTGTGCCACTGTACAGAGCCCCTGTATACCCTGTCATCCCCTGTGCGCCCCTGTACACATCCCCCTGTGTGCCACTTTAAGCCCCTGTCACCCCCTGTACGCCCCTGTCATCCCCTGTAAGCCACTGTATACCCCTGTGCATGCACCTGACATCCCCTGTACGGCTTTTGACTGGGTTTTTTTTTTAATATCACTTTCTTTATTCAACTATTGAAATCACATGTGTTATATTTTGAGCTATAAGTCAATATATGCACTCAACACCGCCGAATCACAAGACACACTGTTATCGTAATTTTAGAAATCACATGTTTTAGTTGATAATTTATTGATACTTCAGAAATCATGTTAACAACTAAAGATTTGAGATTCACCGGGTGGTAAACCTCGGATGAGGGCGGGAATTATGTTTTATATTAGGTGTGTAAGCCCTCAGGGCATGTAGTCCTTTGGAGCTCGGGAACATCGCTACTCCCTAATATTTGAAAAACAGACATAAAAATACAACATAGAGTGAATTATTCAGTTTTTAAAATTGTCTACAGATATATGTACACTTTACTTATGAATATCTTAAGCCTATGAATCATATGATTTTTGGTAATAAACAACACACTAGAAACTAAGATCAAGCGCGGCACATGGTTTTGTATATACATGTATCTAAACATATAGGAGCGCACTAAAACCAATAAATCAGTCAGAATATAGACTTTATAATCAGCTATGTTTCCAACCAAGTGCTTGGTTATATCTTTATTAATTTCCCGTGAACAGCAAAATAAAGCTTCAATAGCTTATATAAGTTTGTCTAAGAAATATTTCAGTATGTTTGTTCAATACGTTTCTGATCGGTTTATTGGACTCTTGAATTGAATTTAAACTGATGTTTTAATCTCATAATCAATTTCATTAATTTCCAAAATATAATTGTCATATCTCTTTTTACTGCAAAGTGGAAAATATCAAAGATAATTTAATTAATTGCCAGTGAACAGAAATCTGCTGCAAAGGTCAGAAAATGTAAATGAGAGAGAGAGAGAGAGAGAGAGAGAGGGAGAGAGAGAGAGAGAGAGATTGCATTGACTTTGAATTAAATTTATTAATTATATAGTTTACCCGGGAATTAATAACCTAATAAGTGAACATGCAATCCTAATTTTTATTACCTATTCTTTACCATTCCGCAGCCCTGGTCAGAACATACACAACATAAATGTAAATGTAGAACTAGTGTTTTCTATACATGTAGCATATGGAGTTTATACAGAGAGAGAGAGAGAGAGAGAGAGAGAGAGAGAGAGAGAGAGATTGCATTGATTTTTAATTAAATGTTACTAATAGTTTAACCGGGAACTAATTTCTTAATAAGGAAACATGCAATCCTTATTAACTTTCATAACCAATTTTCAATAATTATTTAGATTAACTTAGAGCTGTCAAATTGATTTTTAATTCATCAATGTTTTATACTACTCCTGATCAATTGATCAAAAACTTGAAGAACCATGATTAACAACTAGCTGATTGAAGCTACATTTTTCAAAGGCGATGATGTTGACATTATTTCACTCGGTCAGTGATTATATAATAGCTACTGTACACAGCCCTTCTTGACAATTTGCAGTTCACGGTAGCGAGATAGGTAAAAAGTGATGATAGACCCACGTGTACACGTATATATACACACACTTCCTCAGATCTGAATGGTCGGTCAGTGATTATATAATAGCTATATACTGTATACAGCCCTTCTTGACAATTTGCAGTGCACGGTAGCGAGACTGGGAACAATGAGGTGACAGACACACGTGTACTTGTATATACACACACGTCCTCAGGTCTGGATGCTCGGTAATGCTACACAATAATGCAATATGTTGTTTAAACACCCCTTATGACCTTTTTCCCAGCCTGTCAAGTAAAGAAACAAGAAATTGAAAATTTCAATTTTTCAGTTCTGAGAATTTCAAACATGAAAATATTGAAGAGCTTTAAATTCAGAACATTATTTGGCACAGTGATATGAATTAAAACTGTAGATTGCTCTTTTATATTTTTCAAATGAAATAAAATTTAAAAAAAATGCCTGATATTGTTCTGGTCCAAAATCCGGACCTGTAATGAAGAATAATGACCCCCGTAGAATAATGACCGGGGGTCATTTTTCTACGTAGAATAATGACCCCCCGGTCATTATTCTACGCAGAAAAATGACCCCCCGGTCATTATTCTACGTAGAAAAATGACCCCTTTGCCTGAAGAATAAGTGTCATTTTTATAAAAATGAGCACACTCCACATGAAGAAAAGTGACCCCTGTAGAATAATGACCCCCTTGTAGATTAAAGTTTTTCAGTATATTATTTTATTATTTGTGAAATAGTCTTTACACTATTGTAATTTTTACTGCTGTAGTTTACAGAAAGTAACAGAAATTATAATTCATATTCAAATAAACTTCAAGTGAAAGAAGGGGTATATCTTAGAAAATAAAAATCCTTCCGTTATAACAAGGTATTGAGGTATTGCATCGGGGTATGGTTGTCATCTTAACAATTACATTTACATATATATATGGTGTTCCGATAGGGCCACTTCGACCTAAGTTGCATGGGCGATAGTGCGAAGGCGAAGGAGCAAAAGTGCGAAGATGCGACGACGAAGCGCGAAGATGTGATGCATAAAGTGCGAAGGTGCGAAGGCGAAGGAGCGATACTACTATCGCTTCTTCCCAACTTTGCACTCTGGCCTTCGTATCTTCGCACTTTCGCCCTCGCCTTCTTTTATTGCATTCAGTAAGTCTCGGTCGATTACATAGAATTTAATACAGGCACCGTACTCGCCAAGTTTTTCCGATTAATCCATGCTATTACTGGTACGCATGCGCTAGGCCATCGCGCTTACTATAAATGTTTATAAATATTTTAATGTGTACATGTAACATATATGTTTACCAGTGCTGGCTATGCCTAATCATTATATACTCCACATAAAATGTAATGTCCGCCATAATGTATACATATGCACTTCCAGACTCCTGTCACTTACCAGCCGTCTGATTACCGTGGACCAAACACAATAACATTCTAATTTCATTATGCGACACTCCTTGCTCATGCATGGATCTAGAGGGGGAGAGGGGGCCCGCCCCACCGGAAAATTCAATATTAATAATTTTACGCAGTAAAAGAGAGGGAGTCCGGACCCTATCCCCCTGGATAATTTAATTTTATTAATTTTATTTTTAAAAAATCCCAAAATATATGCCTTGGAACCCTTTAAACGATGGAGAGCTCCGCAATTATAAAACATAGGTAATCACAGATTACAAAGCTCACCGAGACGAGGCATCACCTTTATGAGGCATCACCTTTATGAGACCACCTTTATCATATTATTTGAAAACCATCCTTTATGATCTTGGATATTCATGGATTCTGTTTTGACACAAAATCGTATATCATCTGTTAAAAAATTGTATGATAATCATATGTCCATATGTTAATCAATACAATAATATACAATTAAAAGTGCATCTAATCATACTTACAATATATATCATATAAAACCATAAAATACTGTAAAAAAATGTGAGATATGATATTGTAACGTATGATATGACATTGTATTGTGTTATACATTATAATTGTTTTTGATCAAATAATAGAATATCATAAAACATAATACAATATTGTATTATATGAAACAATATCATATTGCAATAATACATCATAACATTGAAACATATGATATTATATTGTATAATTTATCATTGAATCATTATTTTTTGAAAGATGAGGTCTCATAACTGCAACATATGTAAACCTCTTATCAACACTTTTAGAAACAATTTTTTCTTATTATAATCGATCAGTGTTTATTATCTATTTAGATTTACTATAGTCAGATACTCTTCACAAATTTGCTCCAAAAGAAAAAAGTATATTCATGATCACAAAACAACATTACAACAAATGTTTAGAATATTGATGTTCAAGTATTACGTAGAAGAAAACAAAACTAACGCAGAATGATTTTTTTAAAAATCACTTTCCCCAAGAAATGTAAATAAGAAGTATTCATATTCCTACGTTACCTGCCCCTTAGTCTTTTTTCATAAAGATATATAGATGTATCATTCTTCGATTGACAATTCATTCACCAATGAATATTGCTTATATCATTACAACAATTATTCTTTCATGATTATCGTTCGTTCGTTACCACACATATCCTCATTGTGTATGAATTTTTCTTAATTTGCGTCATTTCCCGCCGTATGTCGACGAGAGAAGTAACGTAACTGTTAACAATCATGCAATTTGTGGCAATGTCAGAATGTTTTGCGTGTCCTTGCTACGGATATGAAAAACTATATACAGCGATATATTTACAAGTTCGGTGTTTATAACTTCAAAATCAGTTGAACAGAGTGAAAAATTAAGTAACTTCAAAGTCATTTCTTGGATACGGGGTAACCAATTTCTATTCATATTTACGGGGGGGGGGGTCATTTTTCTATGGGGGTCATTTTTCTTCATGTTTAACATGAAGAAAAATAACCCCTGGGTCTTTTTTCTTCAGAATCCAATTATTATTAATTTTAGATTATTAATAAAGACACCTTTGAGCAGCAAAAGAGCTAAAGGCATACCACGCACTCCCCATTCCTCACCTCGATTAGAATTTTCCTCATTTTGAGAATTTCATTTTTCTTTTTGCTTGTGGAGATTTTTTGAATGATGTTGCCACGCCCCATTTAAAAAACGTTCCTGGAAATTACCGTAAATAGTGTGAATTAACTAAATGTGATTCGTTAGCTCTGCAAGATTTTGAGAAGATTTTGGTATTTACATTTCAGCAGATTTACAATAACTATTTAGGGTAGTTTCCCCTTATTGTGACGTCAAAGTTCACGTCGGTCAAATGTAGTCTGTCTCTTTGAAAACACACTAGAAAAAACAACGCGAAAAATACTGTTTTGTTTACTTAAAAAGCATGATGTTCTGGAAATTAAACAATTTATCTGTTTCTCAATAGTTTTACTTTGATTCTCGCGAGATGGTATCCAGTCTAGTGAGATCGGCCGACATTGAGGAATTGCATTGTGGGTCGAAATTAACTGACGCCGTAAAATTCTGTCGGATCAATGTGTAAGAAATCCATTGTGACGTCACTCGAAAGGACGATAACTCCGTTAGTCTTAAAAGTAATGGAAATTGGCGTTGTTACAATGCATGTACGTAGGGGGGCAAGAGACTCGTAAAGTGCATTACAAATTACAGAAAAACGATGAAGATTTCGTAATGCATTATAGAAGCAAAGTTGTTGATTGTAGCAATATCTACCTGGAAAACTCATTGCCACACCCATTTATTACGTAATTAGGGATTTGTATACATTATCTGAAAGTGTGTGTGTGTGGGGGGGGGGGGATAATTCTGAAATTATATCGATTATTCATGGTATGATTTAAAACAGAAATCGCAAGCAAGACCTACTCGTTATTCGTAACGAGATCGTATCTAGTTATTATTTTTTTCCCCACAAATTTTGTGCACGCGATTTCTCGGAAACTGTCCAACTGATTTACACACTTTTTTCAAAGATGATAGGAAATGATCTGAATTTATTTTTGTTTTTAATATTTTTGCCGTCGTCACTTCTGGTACCGATTTATTGCTGATTTTGTCACTTTTTCGACCCATTTTGTGCACGCTTCATCTCAAAAACTATCAGAGATATGAATATGAAATTTTCAGGATACAGTACAGCTCACGAGTATCCCGACAAAAACACCGACCACCGTGTTTGAAAGTCCACGCTGAGCGTGGAAGTGTCGGTACCTTTGATCTATTGTTCTCTGTTACGGCCAAAGAACGAGAAAAAACACGGTGCGACACGGTGCAACGCGATGCAACACGGACAATAACACGGTGTAACACGCGGTATTTACCTGTGAAAAAAGGAGGATTTAGGAATAAAACTTATAAAGAATAAAATATTTATTGTTGTACGTAAGAGAATCAAAGAAAAAGACAAAGAAATAGAAATAAATAAAATTTTTATGCACGCAATTTTCAGACGCATGCGATTGACACGGTTGATTTTTGTTAATATTAAAAATCGATATCGCCCACATAAAGGTTTGATCAATTAAAACACTAACACTTTCTTTTCCGTTTTAAAATTCAAATAAAAGGTTCCATAAGTTTTTGTTTCAGTCCGTTTTTAAACGTAGTAGTAATCGTAGTTACTGTAGTTTGGCAGTTTCAATAGTGCATAGAACCATAACTGTGATCTTTTCTCACGTATACTCTATTCAACGATAACAAATCTAACGGGTTGTTGATAACAAATGAACTTTCTCTAAATAATATAATTATACAGCTTTATATCTAATATATTTTCAAATTGTCTTTCTTTTATACATATGTGTGATGTACTTGTCCATGTAGTACCGCACGGTACATATTCATAGCGCTAAGAATCCGTGGATCGGTACTTGATAATTTTTTATTTCATCATTATAGCAACTTGAGTTTAGAAATTATTTGTGTTCCAAGAAACTACTCAGTATTGCAATAATTGCTGTTTGATTGTTTAATGATCGTCATAAAAGAGAGAGAGAGAGAGAGAGAGAGAGAGAGAGAGAGAGAGAGAGAGAGAGAGAGAGAATACCAGTATTATTTAATATAATTACATTTTACTTTTAATTCAGTGTAATAAGTTAGATTTATAGTTTCCATTATATTGAACCCTTTTCCCTTAAATTGCGATAGAATATATGCAGTCAGGGTCCACGTGCTATCCCTATCAATCAAATCAGCCCGCGAGATAGACCACGTGCTCCTTCCATGATATGGAAAAAATGTCGTTCTATTGTTTTTTTAAGTCCGCAAAATAGAAAAAATGTTTAACAATGAAGTATTCAGTGTTTGAAATGTTAAGTTTCTGCATTTTTATACTGCATGCATGAGGGTTGGAATATTAAGTTGTAAAATCTCTCTCTCTCTCTCTCTCTCTCTCTCTCTCTCTCTCTCTCTCTCTCTCTCTTTCTCTCTCTATGTGTACTTTTGTGCAATCATTTTAGAATTATAAGAGTTCTATTTGTATGAATTTAATTCATTTATTTTAGATCCATGGTTTTAATAACGATTTCAACACAATGACTAAAAGTTTGTAAAGTTCACGATGTAATAAGATTTTTCGTTAAAATTTCGACGCTATTTCACATCAGTAAAGTTGTGTTTATTCTAAATGCTTGCAAAAAGTTACCGGTATTATCTCATTCATCTTTTTAATCAATCAGGTTTTTTTGGACATACATGTATGTGTACCCGGTAAATAATTTCTTATCGCAAGTTAATACTTTGTGAAATTCCCGCATTTATAGAGTTGCTGAATTGTTCCCCGGATCCACGCGCCGATAGTCTTACGTGTAGTTGTTTGTGTACATATCTACAGACAATTTTTTTGTTTGTTAGAGATTAGGAAAAATCATTGAACTAACAAAGTAGAAGTAAGATGATATATTCAGACCATACACACGACGGGTTGTGATGAGTTACCAAACAGGTGTTCGCGGAAAGGTGTGAATAACGGCATCTCGAGTACACCTGTTCAGACGTCCAAATATACACACAGTTAGTTGTAAATTCCAATGACACCTAACGAGACAGACAATAACACCTGTTGTGTATAGAACCCAAGATGAAAGACAATGCTGTGTATCTGATCAGCTTCCGTACATCGCACGAGTGAGATTTTTTCATGTGAAATCACGAGGCCATTACGAACTATACGGAAATAAAGTTGAAAATTATTTTATGAACTGCGGGTATATTTTTGATACATGTACAATGCTTGAATAGAATTTAACAAGAGTTTGTACATGCATTTATCTATAATCTATAATATAAAAGTGATTTTTTGTTTATTTATTGCTACATAAATAGCTGAAGTCCAAATTATTCGAGTCACCGGTAATATGGGGTTGTTATTTACTATAGCACATCAACAGCACATGTTTTTAGAAAAACATGGTCTGAAATGTTTTCATTTCTCATTTTTAATTGGTTTAAAGTAAGGCAGTAAATTAATTAATAAATCAGAAAGTGTTTACAGATAACAGAAATAAGACGTTTAAGCTCCCGACATTTTAATAGGATCGTCAGTTACAACATCACGTGTGTTAAGAAAAAAAACAAGATGAATTAAATTGATTTGAATTTAAATATTTTTGGTGAATTTATTTCAATTTATTTAAGAACAAATGAATTAAAAGGTACCCATTTACGTCGAGTTTTCAGATCACAAAAAATTAACTTCACGTTGACAGCCTCGACAACTTTCTGGGTCCGTGCAACATAAGTCGACATTTTTTTTTTTTTAAATATGAAAAGGATGTACATGTTTCAACCCTTGTTTAGCCATAATTTCTTTATTTCTAAACATACGCTATATCTATCAACGTCTCAGGTAACGATATCCACGGAGTAACACAGTGGCCACGGAGTTACACAGGCGGCCACGGTGCGACACGGTGCTTTTTCTTGAATTTTCCAATACACATACACGGTGTCACACCGTGTGCACGGTGCGACACAGACCGTTTTCCACCGTGTTTTTTACACGGTGGGTGTCGGGATACTCGTGAGCTGTACTGTAGGTAGACCATAGTCTGAAGTTGTGCGTATTGTTTTTGTTTGACGCCATTGGTGCCGTTCTTAAGAGCTCACTATGGCTCGAAAATTGGGTACGAATTTTGTTCCCCTTCTTTGCACACGATTTTCAGAGATGGCTCGATAGATTTTCTTGAAATTTTTAGGAGGGATAGAAATAAATTATATCTCAAGTATCCAATTTTTAATTTTTCAAAGTTTATTTCTTGTCGTCCGTTTCCTGTCCCGCGACAAAAAGGTTGTGACATTGAGATCTCAAAAATGATAAGGACTTGAGCATTCAGACTTTGTAGGATTATAGAACTATAGTAACTGTTGTAGATGTCTTAAAATTATTTTGTTTTGTTCGTCATAACTTTCGGTCGTCACCGGAAGCACTTCAAATTTTTTTTTAATTTTGCATTTAATTTTTTTCATATAGAGTTGAAATATAAGTAATAATTCTTACATATGTCATGTATCCGAAATTAAATAAAAACAAAAAAATTCTACTTCCGGTGAGATATCTCAAATATCTCAGAAAGCGTTTATTAAATAAATTTTTTACACACGAAATCTCAGAAAGTAAAGTGATCAATACACGAAACTTATATAGATAATAGACATTCAATAGAAAATGCGTGTAATCGCTTTCATTTTGTTAACCGTCACTTCCGGTCCTTACCGGAAGGGTTAAAACAAATCAAGCTGTTTGAAAGTTTAACTGTTTTTCTTTGAACGTTTTAGTTCAATTAATAAACAATAAAGTATAAGTGTCTAATGTTCAAGAAATACTAAGTTTTTATTTTCGCTGAGCATTTCCGTTTGTCCGTTTCCTGTGAAGAGACATAAAAACAATGACTCCACGAGATCTCAAAAACAGTGATGACTTGAACAACCAAACTTTGTGGGATGATAGCCCTAAGTATGTATCCATGTTTACATTATTTTGTTTGAATCGTCGTTACTTCCGGTCGTCACTGGAAGCACTTAAAATATTTTTTTTCCTTATTTTTTTTTTTTACATGGAATAAATACCGGTATATCATTACACGATCTTATATATGTTAAATAAGCAACCATATTCTTGAAATCTTATATGTGTTAAATAAGCAAACATATTCTACTTCCGGTGAGTTATATCAAATATCTTAGGTACAAATCCTTTTTACAAATTTGATACCCGCGAGATTTTAGTCACTGTAAGTGATAGAGACACGAACATTTATGAATGTTAGACAATTGATAGAAAAATTGTTTAACAGGTTTTTTTTGTCAACCGTTACTTCCGGTACTCACGAGAAGAGTTCATACAATTCATGTTTTTATCAAGTTTAACTGGTTGTCTTTGGTGTTTCATCTAGGATAATAAACAGTGATGTACACTAGGCAAATGTATAAAGAAAAACTTTCATTAATCATTTCCGTTCGTCCGTTTCCTGTCTTAAGACAAAAAACATAGTTTCACCAAGATCTCAGATTTGGCAGAGATTATCGATATTTCATTGAATCACATAAAACAAAATCGGACGGAAGACCTACTCGTTACTCGTAACGAGATCTAGTTATTAGAATTATTACACAGCATATTCCTATGAAATTAAATCCGAAGAGGAAACAAATGTTTGAAGTGCTATATGTTATCTTACCCGTGAGTCGTTAAATGTTCTGTTATTAGAATCCAACAAGTACCAATGACCGAAACGATAGTGCCACAATGAGCAGTCTGTGAAAAAAATGGTTCACTTCATTATGCGTACATATGTATGCATGATATACAAACTGATAACAGTTATCTTTATAAACAGCTGATGGGTGGTTGGATTTTCACTGAAAGTCTAGTTTACTCTGCGTTATAAAAATGTATAAAAATTTAATATTAAATGACACAAGATATACAATTTAGATACTTACCAGATGTAGTTGTAGTTTCAAAGTCAACTACTGTTGTCAAGTCAGTCGCGACATTAGCTGTTAATGTAATTGACATCGACTAAGCTTCAGTCATTTAAATGAATTAAATTATTAGTGAAATATTAAATTGATCTAGTGAATTTTAATATATCAATGACCCCCTCCCCCGTGCAATAAAATTTTTCTCTACGATTATATATTTATATAAGAAGAAATAAATTGGGCGCACATGATATTTAGTTTGCAGAAATCATCCACACAAATCAATTGGGATTTAAGGTGGAATGCTACACCAAAATTTTATTTTTTGGCTCGTTAGAGTATCATTTCTGAAGCAAGATTGCGTTGTTCAAAGAAGGATATATGCCCTTAATTTTTTATGGGAATTTTAATGTATTTTTAACGAAAAGGTAGAAAATCTATTTTGGTTGCAAGTAACGCACTCTAGGGTTTAAAATTTAATGTGAATAAATGCATAAATTAAATATCTAATCAACCATGACCAGTAATGTCAACAAGATTTTTAAAATTTTTTAATAAAAAATTATTAATGTAATTTGCATTTCAAACATATTTCTTCCCATTCCACGTCCAACAGAAACCAAATATAGGTTATAATTCGAAAAATGTGCAAAACTAATCGATGAAATTTTCACTCTCCCTGTGCGCTGAGATTCCTGTCGAAGATATATCTTAAACGCAACTTCTTTTACATTCATGTTATATAAAGCTTTTAGGAAATAAGCTGACAAAAAATATTTACGAGATGATGACTGCGAAGTTTCAGTGCTAATTACTGTTGTCGGCAGATCGGCTGTCTCAGTGGCTGTATTTGGTTCATCTTCTATAAAACATATATAAATGAAGAAAAACTGTTTGATAAAAATAATACTTGTACAATAACGTATTAATCTAACAATGTTATTTTCATTGAAAGGAATACGAATAATAACTAAATAAAAACTATCGAATAATAACAAATATTTCCAAAATCAGAGAAATTACTGCTGCTCTGACAAAATGAGTTCCTGTATACTACTTTAAATTTCTATTCTGGATTTCGATGAAAAAATGACCTTTAAAGAGAAACATTATTGTTATTGTTACAGTCTGTGAAGAAAATGGTTCACTTCATTATGCGTACATAGGTATGCATGATATACAAACTGATAACAGTTATCTTTATAAACAGCTGATGGGTGGTTGGATTTTCACTGAAAGTCTAGTTTACTCTGCGTTATAAAAATGTATGAAAATATAATATTAAATGACACAAGATATACAATTTAGAAACTTACCAGATGTAGTTGTAGTTTCAAAGTCAACTACTGTTGTCAAGTCAGTCGCGACATTAGCTGTTAATGTAATTGACATCGACTAAGCTTCAGTCATTTAAATGAATTAAATTATTAGTGAAATAATAAATTGATCTAGTGAATTTTAATATATCAATGACCCCCTCCCCCGTGCAATAAAATTTTTCTCTACGATTATATATTTATTTAAGAAGAAATAAATTGGGCGCACATGATATTTAGTTTGCAGAAATCATCCACACAAATCAATTGGGATTTAAGGTGGAATGCTACACCAAAATTTTATTTTTTGGCTCGTTAGAGTATCATTTCTGAAGCAAGATTGCGTTGTTCAAAGAAGGATATATGCCCTTAATTTTTTATGGGAATTTTAATGTATTTTTAACGAAAAGGTAGAAAATCTATTTTGGTTGCAAGTAACGCACTCTAGGGTTTAAAATTTAATGTGAAAAAATGCATAAATTAAATATCTAATCAACCATGACCAGTAATGTCAACAAGATTTTTTAAATTTTTTAATAAAAAATTATTTATGTAATTTGCATTTCAAACATATTTCTTCCCATTCCACGTCCAACAGAAACCAAATATAGGTTATAATTCAAAAAATGTGCAAAACTAATCGATGAAATTTTCACTCTCCCTGTGCGCTGAGATTCCTGTCGAATATATATCTTAAACGCAACTTCTTTTACATTCATGTTATATAAAGCTTTTGGGAAATAAGCTGACAAAAATATTTACGAGATGATGACTGCGAAGTTTCAGTGCTAATTACTGTTGTCGGCAGATCGGCTGTCTCAGTGGCTGTATTTGGTTCATCTTCTATAAAACATATATCAATGAAGAAAAACTGTTTGATGAAAATAATACTTGTACAATAACGTATTAATCTAACAATGTTATTTTCATTGAAAGGGATACGAATAATAACTAAATAAAAACTATAGAATAATAACAAATATTTCCAAAATCAGAGAAATTACTGCCGCTCTGACAAAATGAGTTCCTGTATACTACTTTAAATTTCTTATTCTGGATTTTGATGAAAAAATGACCTTTAAAGAGAAACATTATTGTTATTGTTACAGTCTGTGAAAAAAATGGTTCACTTCATTATGCGTACATATGTATGCATGATATACAAACTGATAACAGTTATCTTTATAAACAGCTGATGGGTGGTTGGATTTTCACTGAAAGTCTAGTTTACTCTGCGTTATAAAAATGCATGAAAATATAATATTAAATGACACAAGATATACAATTTAGATACTTACCAGATGTAGTTGTAGTTTCAAAGTCAACTACTGTTGTCAAGTCAGTCGCGACATTAGCTGTTAATGTAATTGACATCGACTAAGCTTCAGTCATTTAAATGAATTAAATTATTAGTGAAATAATAAATTGATTTAGTGAATTTTAATATATCAATGACCCCCTCCCCCGTGCAATAAAATTTTTCTGTACGATTATATATTTATATAAGAAGAAATAAATTGGGTGCACATGATATTTAGTTTGCAGAAATCATCGACACAAATCAATTGGGATTTAAGGTGGAATGCTACACCAAAATTTTATTTTTTGGCTCGTTAGAGTATCATTTCTGAAGCAAGATTGCGTTGTTCAAAGAAGGATATATGCCCTTAATTTTTAATGGGAATTTTAATGTATTTTTAACGAAAAGGTAGAAAATCTATTTTGGTTGCAAGTAACGCACTCTAGGGTTTAAAATTTAATGTGAATAAATGCATAAATTAAATATCTAATCAACCATGACCAGTAATGTCAACAAGATTTTTTAAATTTTTTAATAAAAAATTATTTATGTAATTTGCATTTCAAACATATTTCTTCCCATTCCACGTCCAACAGAAACCAAATATAGGTTATAATTCGAAAAATGTGCATAACTAATCGATGAAATTTTCACTCTCCCTGTGCGCTGAGATTCCTGTCGAATATATATCTTAAACGCAACTTCTTTTACATTCATGTTATATAAAGCTTTTGGGAAATAAGCTGACAAAAAATATTTACGAGATGATGACTGCGAAGTTTCAGTGCTAATTACTGTTGTCGGCAGATCGGCTGTCTCAGTGGCTGTATTTGGTTCATCTTCTATAAAACATATATAAATGAAGAAAAACTGTTTGATAAAAATAATACTTGTACAATAACGTATTAATCTAACAATGTTATTTTCATTGAAAGGAATAGGAATAATAACTAAATAAAAACTATAAATAATAACAAATATTTCCAAAATCAGAGAAATTACTGCCGCTCTATCAAAGTGAGTTCCTGTATACTACTTTAAATTTCTTATTCTGGATTTTGATGAAAAAATGACCTTTAAAGAGAAACATTATTGTTATTTTTACAGTCTGTGAAAAAAATGGTTCACTTCATTATGCGTACATATGTATGCATGATATACAAACTGATAACAGTTATCTTTATAAACAGCTGATGGGTGGTTGGATTTTCACTGAAAGTCTAGTTTACTCTGCGTTATAAAAATGCATGAAAATATAATATTAAATGACACAAGATATACAATTTAGATACTTACCAGATGTAGTTGTAGTTTCAAAGTCAACTACTGTTGTCAAGTCAGTCGCGACATTAGCTGTTAATGTAATTGACATCGACTAAGCTTCAGTCATTTAAATGAATTAAATTATTAGTGAAATAATAAATTGATTTAGTGAATTTTAATATATCAATGGGGGTCCCCCGTGCAATAAAATTTTTCTCTACGATTATATATTTATATAAGAAGAAATAAATTGGGCGCACATGATATTTAGTTTGCAGAAATCATCGACACAAATCAATTGGGATTTAAGGTGGAATGCTACACCAAAATTTTATTTTTTGGCTCGTTAGAGTATCATTTCTGAAGCAAGATTGCGTTGTTCAAAGAAGGATATATGCCCTTAATTTTTAATGGGAATTTTAATGTATTTTTAAGGAAAAGGTAGAAAATCTATTTTGGTTGCAAATAACGCACTCTAGGGTTTAAAATTTAATGTGAATAAATGCATAAATTAAATATCTAATCAACCATGACCAGTAATGTCAACAAGATTTTTTAAATTTTTTAATAAAAAATTATTTATGTAATTTGCATTTCAAACATATTTCTTCCCATTCCACGTCCAACAGAAACCAAATATAGGTTATAATTCGAAAAATGTGCATAACTAATCGATGAAATTTTCACTCTCCCTGTGCGCTGAGATTCCTGTCGAATATATATCTTAAACGCAACTTCTTTTACATTCATGTTATATAAAGCTTTTGGGAAATAAGCTGACAAAAAATATTTACGAGATGATGACTGCGAAGTTTCAGTGCTAATTACTGTTGTCGGCAGATCGGCTGTCTCAGTGGCTGTATTTGGTTCATCTTCTATAAAACATATATAAATGAAGAAAAACTGTTTGATAAAAATAATACTTGTACAATAACGTATTAATCTAACAATGTTATTTTCATTGAAAGGAATAGGAATAATAACTAAATAAAAACTATAAATAATAACAAATATTTCCAAAATCAGAGAAATTACTGCCGCTCTATCAAAGTGAGTTCCTGTATACTACTTTAAATTTCTTATTCTGGATTTTGATGAAAAAATGACCTTTAAAGAGAAACATTATTGTTATTTTTACAGTCTGTGAAAAAAATGGTTCACTTCATTATGCGTACATATGTATGCATGATATACAAACTGATAACAGTTATCTTTATAAACAGCTGATGGGTGGTTGGATTTTCACTGAAAGTCTAGTTTACTCTGCGTTATAAAAATGCATGAAAATGTAATATTAAATGACACAAGATATACAATTTAGATACTTACCAGATGTAGTTGTAGTTTCAAAGTTAACTACTGTTGTCAAGTCAGTCGCGACATTAGCTGTTAATGTAATTGACATCGACTAAGCTTCAGTCATTTAAATGAATTAAATTATTAGTGAAATAATAAATTGATTTAGTGAATTTTAATATATCAATGGGGGTCCCCCGTGCAATAAAATTTTTCTCTACGATTATATATTTATATAAGAAGAAATAAATTGGGCGCACATGATATTTAGTTTGCAGAAATCATCGACACAAATCAATTGGGATTTAAGGTGGAATGCTACACCAAAATTTTATTTTTTGGCTCGTTAGAGTATCATTTCTGAAGCAAGATTGCGTTGTTCAAAGAAGGATATATGCCCTTAATTTTTAATGGGAATTTTAATGTATTTTTAAGGAAAAGGTAGAAAATCTATTTTGGTTGCAAATAACGCACTCTAGGGTTTAAAATTTAATGTGAATAAATGCATAAATTAAATATCTAATCAACCATGACCAGTAATGTCAACAAGATTTTTTAAATTTTTTAATAAAAAATTATTTATGTAATTTGCATTTCAAACATATTTCTTCCCATTCCACGTCCAACAGAAACCAAATATAGGTTATAATTCGAAAAATGTGCATAACTAATCGATGAAATTTTCACTCTCCCTGTGCGCTGAGATTCCTGTCGAATATATATCTTAAACGCAACTTCTTTTACATTCATGTTATATAAAGCTTTTGGGAAATAAGCTGACAAAAAATATTTACGAGATGATGACTGCGAAGTTTCAGTGCTAATTACTGTTGTCGGCAGATCGGCTGTCTCAGTGGCTGTATTTGGTTCATCTTCTATAAAACATATATAAATGAAGAAAAACTGTTTGATAAAAATAATACTTGTACAATAACGTATTAATCTAACAATGTTATTTTCATTGAAAGGAATAGGAATAATAACTAAATAAAAACTATAGAATAATAACAAATATTTCCAAAATCAGAGAAATTACTGCCGCTCTATCAAAATGAGTTCCTGTATACTACTTTAAATTTCTTATTCTGAATTTTGATGAAAAAATGACCTTTAAAGAGAAACATTATTGTGCACTATTTATCATTCACAATTATGAGATCTTTATTTTTTGCATTTAAATTTAATCAAATTTAAAGCAAATTATATAACCATGAATATAACGTGAAGAATGACAAATGTTGACTGTTAAGATTCAGCGCTAATTACGGTTGTCTGCCGATTACTGTATGTGAAGTGATACGTATATGAAATAATCGTCTCCTTATTCTAAAAATCAAATAGACAGAACATTGCAACAACATTTCTGCATTGACAAAAGGAGGACCCGGTCATTATGGAAATTTAACAGTATTATACATCGGATTGAGTAGGTAGAACTTTGACTCAATCAATTTTACAGTTCAATACAACTTGATATATCTTAGCAAAGCTGCCATCTCAATAGAAGAATGACTATTCCCCTCTCCGATAAACACATAAAATTGAAGAAATAATATTTTTCTTCCGCTTAATTAAAGCGGATTTAGGAAACTTAACAACATACGGAAATGCTATTTTATTCAACGAAGCCAATTTACTCATCTCCCCCAAAGAACCTAAAAACTTACAAAAACCATAAACATCCTTTTTACAATGGAGAAAATGACCGAAATGTTTTTACCAGTTTTCCTCTCATAGTACAGCCAACCTACGGAAGTGTGTGGTCCTGCGTTTGATTGGTCATCCATGTGGACAGACAGAAGTTGACATTGACGTGTGTCCATGTTGAACATCACAGATTTACACTCACCCCAAGCTGTACATCGAGATGCACAGTCTAAACGACTACGGCAATTTGACGTAAAAATTACATTAATTGCGTAAGTTGCTCTGTTGTCGTAGGACGAATTTCTTAACATGAAATTAGAAATGAATTCTCCTTGTACCGATAAAATCATCATAAAAGCAAGATATGCGTTGCTTTCCATTTTAACATTCGCCATTGACATTTTTGTATTTAGTTTGCGTCTAGTTTTTCTAATTTCAAAATTATTTAAACCAATTATTTTCTAAGCATGCAAAGCGATTGGTCTGGTGGATCATACGTTAATCAATACTGTTTTTTTTTTCGCGACTTTTTAAATCGATTCTCTGTCAAACACTGAAATCTAATATCTTCGGATCTAAAGGCAAGTTACGGCGGTTACATTCGCCACCCCCTTTGGAAATGCAAAAATGAAAGACAGAAAATAAAGAATCAAAGTACTGATAGTACTGTTAGACGGTGGCGCCGTTTGAAAGTGGCATATTACATGTATGATATTTAGTAATTATGGTTGTCGAAAATCCAAAGCCACTATCCCATACATGTACTAATACTTAACGCTTACTCCCACAACTGGTCGTGAGTTTTCTACATGAATAATTCTGTGGAAATTGTAGTTGTGATCACAATCCACACTTTACAAATGTTGTCGTCTCTCTTTATCGTCATCTTTTGAGGAAAACCCATAGATTTATCACAGTAGCCTTTGTAGGATAGAAGTTTGTATCTTTATGTTTGTATCTATATCAGTTGACATTAAAACTCCGTTTTAGGTAATACATGTACTACATGTTTGTATTTTGATTGCCCCAGAATGACTCATTAAATATGTGGGTTGCCACCACATATTAAATGAATAATTAAAATCAAATCCAAAGCGATTTCATCACAGTACGCCCAAATATTTGATTGTATAAAGAAGGGGATTTTTGGGGGGTTTTCCCTTTTGACATTTGGGTTGACCCCGTAAAGGGGAACAACTTTTGAAAAGTGTGGATTGGATATAATAAATGGATAAAATACTTATCAGGTTTTTACTGATTATTTGGTAGACATGTAGTATGTTTATTGTCCCTCTCGACAGCATTTTCCGTTAATTTCTTCACGGGGAAAAGTTGCAGTTTTGTGAACCATCAACTTGCTTTTGTCTTCATAGTCAGTTGATACATTTAGGTGTAAAGAAAACAGAATAGTTTACAAGAACCTGTTTGATAAAACTGGTATTGCTTGTCATCATGAAACAGAAGAGTCAATCAATATTTTATCTTTGACTTTAGTGGATCCATTTGCTCACAGCGAAAGTGAATAAAAATTCAAAAAAAATATCATACAATAGACAGTCGCGGCAGTTTTATTAATCATTAATTGTATTTAGCTATAGATTCATTCAAACCATTTGAATGGATTCGGGAAAGTCACATGTATATTTTATCGCTTCTCATTTGTTCACAGCGAAAGTGAATAAAAATTTGAAAAAAAATATCATACAATAAACAGTCGCGGCAGTTTCATTAATCATTAATTGTATTTAGCTATAGATTCATTCAAACCATTTGAATGGATTTGGGAAAGTCACATGTATATTTTATCGCTTCTCATTTGTTCACAGCGAAAGTGAATAAAAATTTGAAAAAAAATATCATACAATAAACAGTCGCGGCAGTTTCATTAATCATTAATTGTATTTAGCTATAGATTCATTCAAATCATTTGAATGGATTTGCGAAAGTCACATGTATATTTTATCGCTTCTCAGTACACTTTAACTCGCATAATTTACTTGCTACATTAAACTCTTCTAGTAAACTTACAACAAATATTGATTAATTATTCAAAATTAGTTTTCAAAAAAACCAAACAAACAAAATCCAAGTTGAACGCATGTTTTTCTGACCGTACAGCTGTGTATATAAATATCATTTTATTCTTTGCATGTACTATATACACTATATCTAGGGTTCGCAAATCCCAGCAATATTTCCGGAAAGCTATAGTCAGGCACGTAGCATCGTTTTTGAAAGTGGGGGGGGGGGGGGCATACTCATCCAAAAAATCTTGACAAGCAAAAAAAAAAATAAAAAAAAAAATTCAAGTTTCCCAAAATCTTCAAAATCCTCAATTTCACTCCTCATTTCCTTATTTACATATCAATTTTTTATATACTCCCATAAAAGTGGGGGGGGGGGGGGGCCAACTCCATGATAATTCTTTAATTTTTTATATGTTAATTTTAAAAAATTTATTGCTGCGAGAAAAAGTGGGGGGGGGGGGGGGGGGGCAGGTGCTACGTGCCTGATAGTTCTGTAGCTCAGCGGAAAACAACAGTCATCTATGAAGCACATTTTTTGCCTTCATGTTTCATTATTTATCGCAAATATAGCATGGATGTATACGCAATGGCTGATGTAGCATTTCGTTGAGTGATGACACTTTCTAACCGTTGTGTATTTCGATTGCGAGTCGCAACAAACTGGCGCATATATATATAAGGCCTGCCTATTATGGAAACAAATGTCGAAGAAAGCTCATAATAGAGTTGTACTCGCGGGATAAAAATTATTTGAGAACAAAAGGGGAGATATTTACGTACATGTGTAATAATGTTATCTGTTAGTGAAAAAATCCCCCCAAAACCAAAGAAAAGGTTCTCTAATAGCAGAGACGTTGACGGGCGCATATGGATTAAAGTCACAGAATGAGATTGTACTTCGCTCATCAAATTGCGTTATTCAGTTTATTGCGAAAAAAATCGTCAGAAACTGGTTAGTGAACAAAACTATTATCTCTTACATTACTGTTCACAATGTACAATAAATGTATATGGAATATTGCATGAGTTAAACCGATTGTTTTTTCTCACAAAAAAAGCTAGCGTTTGCTGCAAATTATTTAGAGATACACGAGCTAACACGCCGTGAAATCCATAAGACGTTTTCAGGCACGTAGCATCGTTTTTGAAAGTGGGGGGGGGGGGGGGGCAGACTCATCCAAAAAATCTTGACAAGCCAAAAAAAAAAAAAACAAAACCGGAAGCTTTTAAGTTTCCCAAAATCTTGGGGAGGCAACTCCATGATTATTCCATTTTTTATATGTAAATTTTAAAAACTTGCTGCTGCGAAAAAAAGTGGGGGGGAGGGGGGCAGGCCCCCCTGCCCCCCCCCCCCCCCCCCGATGCTACATGCCTGGTTTTACAGCATATGTCTTCAATCCCTTATTTGCTTACAAAAAATCTGAACTGAAAATCTTTGAAACATCGTAAAATGTGGTTTGTTTATATATGTAAAATTGTAAAATGGCGACTCGGTTTGCACGTGAATTTTACAATCCGAGGTCGATCGATTAGCGTGTTTGAGAAAAAGTCAGTAGCAAGTAAAGCGTCAAATTCAGTAGTAAATATTGTCTGATGAATATTGAGGTTCCTGTAATAAAATTGATGTTCCTACAGACTGAGTGGGTTACAAAATAAGGTTCATGTAAATCACAGGTCAGTCCAAAATTAAACACATTTGTATCGTAAATTTCAAGTTTTTTGTATGTTTGAAAACACATGCACACTTGTAGAAGAAAGTGTGCCATTGATCGGTTGAAGTTAAATAAAATGTAATTTATGTAATATTTATTGTCAGTATCTGTTGTGAATTCTTTGGAATAAGCTACAACAAAATAAATATTCTGCCTCAACTAAAATTAATGCGTTGAAAAATTGCTTGTTTAAATAGTGTGTTTCTGACAATTGTTTACATCATAAAAAACAAGAAGCGATTATTGTGAAATCTCTTAGCAAATTATCGCAGTGATATAGTTTATGCAGCCCTGATACAGAGTTTAACGTCACAACTGGCAGTTGGTGCATAAATTATCGATACCGCGTTAGCAGACAGGGTAACGGCCAATTTAAAATAAAACACAATTTCATAAATATTATTTAAATATACGTACAAAATATTTAGCAGCTATAATGCTTAAAATATCTGATAAGATTAAAATTAGTTCTCATACTGAAGTCGACACAAAGATAAAACATTGTCTGTAACAGAGTTATCGTTCCTTATCCGCTAGGGTCCCTGTATGAAATACTCTTCCGGTCAGGACGGTAGCAATAGACCGTGGCTATTTATAGCCACCGTCTAAAAAGGAGAAGGAAAGAAAGGAAGGGTAAAGTGAAAAAGAGTGTGAATTAACATCGGCCAAAATTAATACGTCTTATTTACAATATCATTATGGGAGAATCTTTCGGCAGTGTTTGTGCGTATGAATAATATAATTTGATTTGAATATATGTTCATTCATGTGCAATATCTAAAAGCAGTTGTATAAATAAGATCGTTCCCATGAATTTATGTATCTTAGAAACTGTAATTTTCTCTTGATAGCACAGTGCGGTATGCAGCTATAATGGCTTGTCGTGCACCCACATCTAGTAATGTCAGTTTTCAAGAAGTCGGCTTTATTTTTAGATATTATATACAAGAATTGTATAAAACATCTTAATGTTTAAACAAGTTTCTAATCCATCTGTTTTAAGAACTATAGCTCTCCTTTTCAAAGGCCTGCATAGTAAGATCATCGCCCACTCCTTTTCCTTGAAAAGCCTAGATATAGGATTTAGATTCCATCAAAACTATGTCTAGACTAGTATTTCTTACATGCATGGTATCTACTCTAAAATACCAATCAAGGAATAAAAAAGTCTTAATTACGAAAACGTATTAGTGCCACTAAGCACTAAACATTTTTAAAAATTTTCTTAACTTTAATCTGTAAAATTCATATTTTAGATTGTAAACTTCACATTTTAATCTGTAAAGTTCACATTTTCAAGTGTAAATTTTACACTTTAATCTGTAAATTCACACTAAATCTGTAAATGCTACAGTTTACATATTAATCTGTAAATTAATGTATAAATACCACATGACTGTCCTAATTAAATGTCCAGCCTTTTTCTGATCATGTTTGTATAATAAACACTGCAATCGACAATCGACAAAAGTAATGATTAAAATACTATTAAATTTATTCTCACGTGGAAAAAGAGGAAAAACAGACAATGAAAAGAAGTGATAAATTTAAGAAGATAGGCGCTTGAATGTATTATAAATTTTAATTTTAATTTTAATCATCCTGTCTACCAAAAATTTGCTTTTATTTTAAGCAGTTTTTCTCATAAACACTTTTAGATCTAACTTTGAGACTTTTAGAGATATTCAATATATGTCAAAAAGGGTGAAAATTACGAAAGGCGGATAGTGACAGCTGGCAGCCGCAAAATAATATCGGGCGGCCATTATTTATTTATCTGGCAGCCTTTCTGAAAAATACCAACTTCTGTACTTTACTTTGTTCGTTTTTATTGATTTGTAAAATCTGATGAGCTGCACAATATAATTATATATTTTTCCAGACGTAAAAATGCATTAAGTAAACGCGCTAATCGATCCACCAACAGAATAAAGTTGATTTAAAGGGGCATGGTCACGATTTTGGTCAAATTTTATTGTCTGTTTTTATAATTTGCAATGCTTTAGGAATGCATTTCTATTGATCAAATGAAATTTGATGAGTTTTAAGCAAGATACAGAAGTCACAATTCTTCGTCATGTAAACAAGGCCCGTGCCCTGTTTTTGTTTACATAGGTTCAATTTACCAGTAAAAAAATCTTTTTAAAGCTGGTTTGTCTTTCTTAATACTATTTATCTTAAAGGGGCATGGTCACGATTTTGGTCAAAAATTATTTTTCCCATTTTATTGTAAACAATGCTTCAGTAAGGCATTCTTAATAAGCAGCTAAAATTTGAGTGTCATTTGTTGAATCATAACCAAGTTACACAGCTTACAATTCTTTGCTATGTAAACAAAGCTTTTGTTTACATTTTGAATGTTAAAGTTAAAATTCCAGTTTTAAACCTAAAATGAATGTTTTAAACGTTAGAAATTGTTTGTTTATGCTTAAAATGAAAAGAAGATAGATATATCAGGTTGAAAAAGATTTTTAGTGGCATATTGAACATTTGTAAACAAACACAGGGCACGAGCCTTGTTTACATGACAAAGAATCATTACAAATGCATCAATAAAGCATTGCTAATAATGAAAAAACAGAAAATAAATTTTGACCAAAATCGTGACCATGCCCCTTTAAGCATAAATAAACAGTTCCAAACGATTAACACATTTATTTAGGTCTAAAACTGGAATTTTCACTTCAACATTTACAAGCTTTGTTTACATAGAAAAGAATTGTAAGCTTTGTAACTCGCTTATAACTCTTCAAATGACACTCAAATTTTGGTTGCCTATTAAAAATGCCTTACTGAAGCATTGTAAATATCAAAATCGAAAAAATAATTTTTGACCAAAAATCGTTACCATGCCCCTTAAAATGTCTCGTTCCTCTGATTTCAATGGACAAGAAGGTTCGGTACGATTTTTCCGAAATTAGATTATGTATAGACGCTTTAAAAATCCTCAATTGTTTAAACTGTATTTGTTGTTATATTCTACATAAAAACGGGACTGAAAAAGAGCCCATTCTCTATAGCTTAAGCGCACGTGTTCTTTAACCTTGGAAATGCCCAAAACAAATTAATTGATTAAGAAAATAGAAAATTAAGTGTCTTCTCACAATTTCGTCCGCTTGAGGCGACGATCAACATTTACGGCGAGGCTGGCTGTTCCAGAAATAATTATAACTAGACTCTTGTTGCTATAGCAACAAAAAGGTCTTCCGTTTCTCATATGTAAATCTGCATTCCTCTTGTAAAAAGAAAATGAAATTTGTATATTATGTAAAGAAATTTTCCAGTTAATTTCTAATAAAACAAAACAAAAATAATACAAAAAGTTAATATTTGAGTACTTTCTGTGACAACCGGAAGATATGCCGGATAAAACAGAACATAGACATATTTTCATACATTCTTCTGTCTTTCCTCAAAGTTTGGATTATCAAGAGATCTCGTAAAGAAAAGGTTTTATCCCAGGGCCGGACATGGACAAACAAAAGTGAATAAAAAAATTAATACTAGATGTTTTTGTACATTTACTTACGGTACGTTACTGTTCATTACACTGAGTAAAACGTTAAAAAAATATAAACTTAAAAAAAAAATGATTTTGCTTGAACGCTTGGAGTGAGAACCGATAATGACGGACCACCAAATAAAAAACCCGTTAAACACATGTTTAATCAAATGTCTATCATCCATATAAGTTATGTATCTTGATCTCTTACAGTTTTTGAGATCTCGCGGGTATAAAATTTTTATAAAAGAAAGCTTCCTGAGAAGTTTGAGATGTCTCACCCGAAGTAGAATCTTTTTGTTTATTTAACCATGAGTAGATGACCTTTTGTATTTCTATTGCTAAATGGTTACATCCATGCTAAATAATAAAAATATTTTTAATAACTCAAATATTGATGACGACCGGAAGTTTCGCCGGATAAAACAAAATAGTGTATACACATGTACAAACATAAGTTTATCATCCCACAAAGTTTAGTTGTTAAAGTCGTTGCCAGGAAACGGACAAACGGAAGTGCTCAATGGAAATTAAATGTATCATTTCTTGTTTACTTGCCTTACATTATTATTTATCGAAAGTAAATAAAATTATGAAATAAAACAGTTAAATGGACAAACAGTTTGATTTGTTTGAACTCTTCCGGTGTGGACCGGAAGTGACGGAAGACAAAATGAATAGTATTTGTTAAACATTAGAAAACAGGACTTTATTGTCTATCAATTTATTTAAAATTGTCAAAGAAAAACAATCAAACTAATAAACAACATGGTTTGTTTGGACTCTTCCGGTGTGGACCAGAAGTGACGGTGGACAAAATGAAAGCAGTTAAACAAATATTCATTCAAATGTCTATCATCCATGAAAGTTTCGTGTTTTTATTAATAGTTTACTAATAGTTTTTGAGATCTCGTGGGAAAAAAATTTGTTTTTAAAAAGCTACCTGAGATAATTAAGATATCTCACCGGAAGTAGAATGTTTTTGTTAATTTAACATTGCATAGATGACTTATTTAAGAATTTATACTATCAAATTCATTTTATGTAAAATAAATAAAGAACGTGAAAATAATAATTTTGTAAGACCTGCCGGTGATGACCGGAAGTTGCGACGAACAAAACAATATAGTTTAAACACATCTACAACAATATATCTATCATCCCACAAAGTTTGGATGTTCAAGCCTTAATCGTTTCTGAGATTTCGATGCCACAAGCTTTTCGTCGCGGGACAGGAAATGGACAACCGGAAATGAATTTTGAAAAAATGAAAAAAACACCTCTAGATATTATCATTTTCTATCATCCCTGAAAATTTCAGGGAAATCTATTCAGCCATCTCTGAGAAATTCTGCGAAAAAAGGAGAAAAAAAAATAAGAAAGAAAGAAAAAACACTACAATCACTATAAGGTCTTCCGTTGGACCTTAATGAACATATGGGCCTTTACACTTTTATGGTAAGACCGTTATTCAAATTTGCTAACGATGAGTTTTGAATTAAAACTCGTACATGATAGGCCATCAGAAAAAAAGCATCGTAAAGCAAATTATGGGTAGTGCATCAAGTCCTTAGGATTATTTCAAGCGGATTGGAAACAAGAGCACCACTAAGCGGAGCATCCCCTCGCAACATGAAATATATAAATACTTGTTAGTAGTAAAGTAATAATTGGCTAACTAAAATCACTCATACATGTATAATGATTTTTGTATCTCTCCGATTTTTTTTTTTTTTTAGATCTGATGTTTACTGGAGAGGGCTACAGTTCCATAGGATCTCCGTAATGGTGCAAAATAAATTTTTCATGCGGCTGACTTCGGTCTAAAAAGATCTTTTTATGCTTCACTTCCTTTAGATAAAATGACTTTTTAATTCTGTTTGAACAAACTAACCGTATATATATATATATATATATATATATATATATATATATATATATATATATATATATATATATATATATATATATATATATATATATCAAAACCAGATAAAACACAGCAGCATGTTTACCAGTCGTTTTTTTTTCAGCAGCCATGACATTTCTCGCGTGATTTTAGGAGATTTACGCTTGGATTTTTGATGGGTGTGAAAACTTGAATGTCTGTAAAAAATTGATATTACCGCATTTTGGCACTAAAACATCATTTATAGAAAAGGTATATAATGAAACTTCATATTTACCGCGTTAAAGGGGAATTCCTATATTCAGTTCAAGATCCGCTCCTGAATTCTCATTGGCTGTCCCAAAATTGAAACCGATCAAGGTCAGTAAACATGGCCGACAAATTCACCTTGCGTTGTTGACATACATAAAATATAACTGATATATGGACTAACTTGAAATTATAATGTAATATAAATGAATGGCAGAGGAACCACAGATGCAGAGCCTTATATCCATTATCAAGGATGCTATAAAATATATTTTAGTTATTACTGGTCCTAACTTCGCCAAACTCAGGCACGTAGCATCGTGGGGGGGGGGGGGGGAGGCAAAGAGGGAGGGGGGCCTGGCCCCCACCCCCTTCCCACTTTTTTGGACTATTTTTTTTTTAAATTTACATATAACAAATTGAATTATTGGAGTTGCCCCCCCCCCCGCCTTTTGGGAGTATCTGAAAATTGGTATGAAAATAAAGAAATTAGGAGTGATTCATTGAAACAATTTCAATTCTTTTCTTCAAATGATAATTCAATTTTGACACTTGCTTTTAAAATGCAAATCTTCTTTTCTGACATTTTTCAAGCATTCTGATTAAAAATGTTCCAATAAATGTATAAACACTCTGTAAGTATAGGAACTATTTTGCTTAAATGCACTACTTTGTTGTCCTACCAATTCTAAAAATAGTTAGAGGGATACATGTATATCCATATTGTATTATATAATATAATACTATATCAGCTGCGTTTAATACATAAATAGTGTTTAATTAATCTGAATTATGTGTTTTTTAATAATTTAAAGACAATATTTTGGACTTTGAAAATATTCAAAGTAATTTTTAGCAATTCTCAGTACCAACAGTTAATCTTAGTAAATATCAGCAATGCTCAGTAATAACAGTACAATATCAGTAAATATTAGAAATCATCAGTAAAAAATAAAACTCTGGGTACTTTTTAGAGCCAATAATGTTGGGGGTGGGGGGTGGGGTGCTAAATGGATCCATATTTTTGATATATATATATATCCTAGATGTAGCTTGGGGTTCTGACTGTCGGGTGGGGCCAAAATGGTCATATTAGTTAATGTTAATGCATTTAATGTAAAATAAGTGGTGTGTATCAAAGTTAAGATATTGTGAAAGCGTTGGAAGAGTTCAAAGAAAGTTTAGGGGGGGGGGGGGTTTACAGTTAATCTTCACTTGCTTGTTCTTAATGGAGTTATCTTTCTTGCTTATCATAATTAGTTAATTAATCAATAAAAATAATGTAAATAAGAAGTTGCATGATTAACTATAAAGGATATACAAGTAGTTCTATTATCTAAAACAAAACAGCCAATGAAAACAGTTATTTTGACTTTCTCAATTAACAAAGACTTGTTAATAGAAGTAATAATATGCCATCGAAAATCACTGATAAGCGATAAGCTAAAATATGCGAAGGGAGTAGAAATTGGTTGTATTTTGTCGTTTTATTGCCCCATTTAAATGGGGAGAGTTTTTGTTTGGCCCCTGGGGATGGGGGATAAAAGGTTGTTTTCAATAAAACGTGTATACTAGTCATCTTGTTTCAGTATATCTACCAAAAGATACCCATTAACCTATATCGAAAGTTAACAAATTTTGGGGAAATGATTTCAAATCAGAGTATTGCATTTTTTCAAATTCAGGTCATGCACTCTATTATGATCTTAAAGTTTCTCAACAAAGTTATAAGTTTTATAGTCCTTTTTGAGAGATTTTCTGTTGGCCTCTTGTTTTAGATGGCTGCAATTGCCGCTGTCGCATTTACTTTAAGCTCGCATTACTTAAGAATTCAATTTAATATTTATTCTGTTACAATGGCAACGGGATAACACCGCGACAATTAAACGGCGTTTTCTTCGTGTATATCAAATTGTACTAACAATTTGTTTGAAGAATAAAGCAATTCTTAAGAAAACCAAATAGTATATTTTGGGTCTTACAGAGAGTATTGATGATCAATATTTGCTCTTTTTTTCTCCGCGTGAAAAATATTTTAACATTGAATAAAGGACACGTGTTTTAAATTCTTTTATATAAAAAAGCTGTAAAAAGTCACGTCTTTCCCAAAAAGCAACTAAAATTAAAAAGATGTGAAAGCTTACAAATCTTTTTTTGTTTATTTTAAATGGGCATGGTTACGATTTTGGTCAAATTTTTTTTTTCGATTTTAATGTTTACAATGCTTGAGTGAGGCATTTTTAATGGGCAACCAAAATTTGAATGTCATTTGTTTAGTTATAACGAGTTACGGAGCTCACAATTCTTCACTAAGTAAACAAAGCATTTGTTTACATTTTGAATGAATAAGTGAAAATTAAAGTTTTAGACCTAAAATGAATGTGTTAATCGTTACGAAATGTTTATTTACACTTAAGGTGGATCTCTACACCAAATAAGTGTAGGAGATTTTTGTTGCATGCATTTGTTATCAATACTAGGCACAGAATTCAATAATAATAGACCTCAAAATACAATACACTATTTTCTAGAGAATTTTTAAAATATCAGTCTGGTTCCAGATAACCCCATATTTATCAAATTATTAAACATTTCTGTTTTAAAAATCTTATGAAAGTGAAATGTTATTAAGTTTAGAAATGAAAAACAAAAAAATCATGAATGAAGTTTGTATGATTTTTATTGGAATCCACATAGATATGAAACTAAAATATAAAAAAATTCTTTTAAGGCAAACTGCTGGACAAAATTCCACAAAAACCTGAAAATATAAACAATATTCGTTGGTTAATAGGATGAAGAAAAGAAATTGAATGAAATTGAAAAATTAAAGGAAATACTTAATTATTGCAAAAATCTTGGTATAAAAGATCCTGTTTAAGAGTTGTCTTTCTTTATTTTACATGGTCTCAAATATCTTGGGATCAATTTTTTAATTGATAAAAATCACGAAGAAAAATTAAAAAAGGAACAAGTCTATGCTAAATATGTAGATATAAAATTAGTAGTGCTTATGATAATGTTTGAAGCTGAAAAATTATATTTTTGATGAATGCATTATATATATTTAACTCTTTAAAACAAAATATTAGTAGTTAAATTGCCTTTTATTTTATTTTTATATACAAAAGCAATTATAAACAACAACCATACGCATATTAATACATACATTAGATGTCCATAGTGATACACATGCATGTGTGGAAATGAAAAACATGCTCCTTTTCAGAATTCTGTCTTTTCCTCATTTGGCCTGCAAATCCGGGCCTCCACTGCTATTGCTACCTAGCTGTATTTATTTTAACCAAAATACATTAGTTTAATGTCAAAGTTTCAATGAAAGACTTTTACTGCAAATGTTTTTTTTTAAATTTGGGAAGTTAGGATCAATTCAAGAGATCGTACTACGGTACTTTCGTTTTATATTCATCATACATATATAGTTTAAATGAAAATTTGACATCTGCTTACCTATATCGATAATCCGCAACATATGTATGATCGTCTGTTGCAGATGACATGACAAAAATATATTGCCAATAGCAGCAGAGCAGGGAAACTGTATATTATTTAGATTCCACGTTTTCCGTACAAAACAGCTGATAATCAATGTTAGTTAAAAGCTTTACACAGGAAGAAAATTGACTTATTTTCTAAGCGTTTTGGTGATTTCAGTCCTATCTCACCTCCTTAGTTAGAAGAGTTCAATTAAACGGTGTATAGCTATTTTGTACCACGACATAATGTTATCAATCCGGAACACAATGGCGTTTCGAACGGAAGTCAGACATGTTTTGACGATGTAGCCTTCCTCCTTAAAATGAATAAGATAGACAAATCAGCTTGAAAAAGATTTTTACTGGTATATTGAACCTATGTAAACAAAAACAGGGCACCTGTTTACATGACAAAGAATTGTGAGCCCTGTATCTTGCTTAAAACACATTGACTGGCACCCAGTTTTCAATTATTCATTAGAAATGCATTTCTAAAGCATTGTAAATAATAAAAACAGAAAAATGAAATTTGACCAAAATCGTGACCAAGCCCCTTTAAAGCATACATACTTATTAAAAAAGATAATTGGTTTAAAGTAATGCATAATTAATGTTACCTACAATAGCGAATTTTTTCAGCAACACGTTTTGATGTTTAACATTTTACAATTATTATTAAGAAGTTCGTTACTGTAAGCATTTCTAACGGTACATGTAATTGTATGACCATTGCCATAGTATGAAGAAATGGAGATCAGATTGATTCACTTGTACATTATTCTGATACAAAGTTCAACTCATCATTATTCTTTTGGATATACTGCATTGTAAGATACAATATAGATTTATACACTAATATCAAATACGATATTGCATCCAATGTTGCAATACTATATTGTGTTAAATGATATATCATTTGATTCAATATAATAGCTATAAATAATGATATAATATGATATTGTAACATGTATTATGACAATGTATGAAGATTTCATGTTGTACATTTTATCATATTGTATAATACAGTATTGTATTGTGTTATACATTACTGTATCTGATCATATTACACAATATCATTACATATTACATGTATCTCATATCAAATTATACACGACAACATTGTAACATGTCGAACGATATAGTATGATACAATATCGTTTGATACAACATTACATCATATATTATATCATATTATACAATGAAATATTATATAATAAAATATCATTATATACAACATTGTATCATATGATGCAAAATAATATATTTTACAACATTTACAATAAAATATCATATTATACAGTATCGCATTATATGATACAAAATTATAATTTTTTAATAATACAAAGAAAATTAGAGTCTAGTTTTGTTTTTAGCAAAAATTCCATGTCAGACTTCTTAATAAAAGCTTAAACGAAATTCGTAAAATTAATGATACCTTTGCACTCATCTTTATCGCCTATATTATTAGATATAGAACGAATTTGATGGCTGCATAGGACTTATACTCTTACGCTATAAATTTGCATACACATTTACATTTTTTTTTTTTTTTTTTTTTACATTTTTCATACATTTTTATTTTAATAAGGAATTTTTTTAATGCAAAGATAGCTTAGATAGTTTTTTTTAATTTGATTTCCGTTAAGGGAAAGAGCAAATCAATTTAAAAAAATGGAGTTGTTGAGTTAAATTTGAGTTGAGTTAAATTTTGTAAGTGGAATTAAAATGTGTTGAAGCAGTAGTCTAACACCAATACTTTGACAAAATAACCTGTACTCATTTCCATTTTTCATTATTCATATATAAACACATGTACATGTATCTTATACGAGCATTAATGTTGTAATATTTCTTATATATTGATACCTGTTAGATAATATTATATTTATCACACTCAGGGCTTAAAAAACCTGAACAATTAATCTGAATAAATCGTAGATGTTTCTTTTCTTTAGATTTAAGAGTACATTGTATTTGTTTCATACGTAAAAAAACCTCCATTATTTTAAACAAAAAAATACGGTTTTTAATAGTCAAGTAACCCCCCCCCCCTCCCAAAAAAAACTAAAACGAGTTTCAATCATTTTAATCAAATCATAACAATCATTTTAATGATATTGTGAAACGTAATTTTAATGTTGTCTATATTATCATTATTTTTTTACTTTTGCAGATTTTTCAAATTTGCATCGTGTCTCTTTGTTAAAGTTTACCAGATGTGTTTTATTTGATATGTGAATAAAAACACTCTAATACGAGCTTTTAAAAGCATATCATTCTTATGTACCGTAGCGGTCTGTAATAATAATCCAATCTTTTTTTTAATACATAGCATCTAACCAATGTGGAGTAGCTTTCGAATACTGGCTGAACGGATACGATACAGATAACTCCGGGACGTTCACGTGGATTGAAAGTCAAAATCAGACAACCTACACTAACTGGTTCACTGGTGAACCGAATGATAGTGGTGGCATTGGTTCTGAGAAATGTATTGCATCATCTACTGGATATGAAGGAACGTGGGTTGATATTCCATGCACATTTAGTAGACCAGTTGTTTGTGATAGAAATATTTAGAAGAAATATATATTAAGTGACCAAGCAAATAGAACATAAAACAGCGTTGTACATGTAGTTAGAGTAGTTGAAATTAATTGGAGTTACTTACAATTTAGAAAGATGATTTTATATATTGCTGTATTGTTTCTTCTTATAAATGAATCACAAGAAGTACGTTGGTATCCTTTACGTTACTTCGAATTTCTTATGGACAACAAAATCATTTGGGTTAACATTTTGAAATTTCTGGCAAAATAGTTTTTAGACGGGGTCACGTGACAAAGTGCGAAAAGTTTTCATGCATTTGAGTAAATATATTTATTTAAAAACGCATATTTACACTTTCTAGGCCCCCTACGTATTATCCAAATTCTATAAAAATAAATAAATAAACAAATAGTTTTATTAATCAAAATATTATTGCTCGGGTTGTTGTAGCGATTTGTGGAATGGGTTGCTTGATTAACTATAAAGGATATACAAGTAGTTCTATTATCTAAAACAAAACAGCCAATGAAAACAGTTATTTTGACTTTCTCAATTAACAAAGACTTGTTAATAGAAGTAATAATAGGCCATCGAAAATCACTGATAAGCGATAAGCTAAAATATGCGAAGGGAGTAGAAATTGGTTGTATTTTGTCGTTTCATTGCCCCATTTAAATGGGGGAGAGTTTTTGTTTGGCCCCTGGGGATGGGGGATAAAAGGTTGTTTTCAATAAAACGTGTATACTAGTCATCTTGTTTTAGTATATCTACCAAAAGATACCCATTAACCTATATCGAAAGTTAATAAATTTTGGGGAAATGATTTCAAATCAGAGTATTGCATTTTTTCAAATTCAGGTCATGCACTCTATTATGATCTTAAAGTTTCTCAACAAAGTTATAAGTTTTATAGTCCTTTTTGAGAGATTTTCTGTTGGCCTCTTGTTTTAGATGGCTGCAATTGCCGCTGTCGCATTGACTTTAAGCTCGCATTACTTAAGAATTCAATTTAATATTTATTCTGTTACAATGGCAACGGGATAACACCGCGACAATTAAACGGCGTTTTCTTCGTGTATATCAAATTGTACTAACAATTTGTTTGAAGAATAAAGCAATTCTTAAGAAAACCAAATAGTATATTTTGGGTCTTACAGAGAGTACTGATGATCAATATTTGCTCTTTTTTTCTCCGCGTGAAAAATATTTTAACATTGAATAAAGGACACGTGTTTTAAATTCTTTTATATAAAAAGCTGTAAAAAGTCACGTCTTTCCCAATAAGCAACTAAAATTAAAAAGATGTGAAAGCTTACAAATCTTTTTTTGTTTATTTTAAATGGGCATGGTTACGATTTTGGTCAAAAAATTTTTTTTTCGGTTTTAATGTTTACAATGCTTGAGTGAGGCATTTTTAATGGGCAACCAAAATTTGAATGTCATTTGTCTAGTTATAACGAGTTACGGAGCTCACAATTCTTCACTAAGTAAACAAAGCATTTGTTAACATTTTGAATGAATAAGTGAAAATGAAAGTTTTAGACCTAAAATGAATGTGTTAATCGTTACGAAATGTTTATTTACACTTAAAATGAATAAGATAGACAAATCAGCTTGAAAAAGATTTTTTACTGGTATATTGAACCTATGTAAACAAAAACAGGGCACCTGTTTACATGACAAAGAATTGTGAGCCCTGTATCTTGCTTAAAACACATTGACTGGCACCCAGTTTTCAATTATTTATTAGAAATGCATTTCTAAAGCATTGTAAATAATAAAAACAGAAAAATGAAATTTGACCAAAATCGTGACCAAGCCCCTTTAAAGCATACATAATTATTAAAAAAGATAATTGGTTTAAAGTAATGCATAATAATGTTACCTACAATAGCAAATTTTTTCAGCAACACGTTTTGATGTTTAACATTTTACAATTATTATTAAGAAGTTCGTTACTGTAAGCATTTCTAACGGTACATGTAATTGTATGACCATTGCCATAGTATGAAGAAATGGAGATCAGATTGATTCACTTGTACATTATTCTGATACAAAGTTCAACTCATCATTATTCTTTTGGATATACTGCATTGTAAGATACAATATAGATCTATACACTAATATCAAATACGATATTGCATCCAATGTTGCAATACTATATTGTGTTAAATGATATATCATTTGATTCAATATAATAGCTATAAATAATGATATAAAATGATATTGTAACATGTATTATGACAATGTATGAAGATTTCATGTTGTACATTGTATCATATTGTATAATACAGTATTGTATTGTGTTATACATTACTGTATCTGATCATATTATACAATATCATTACATATTACATGTATCTCATATCAAATTATACACGACAACATTGTAACATGTCGAACGATATAGTATGATACAATATCGTTTGATACAACATTACATCATATATTATATCATATTATACAATTAAATATTATATAATAAAATATCATTATATACAACATTGTATCATATGATGCAAAATTATATATTACAACATTTACAATAAAATATCATATTATACAGTATCGCATTATATGATACAAAATTATAATTTTTTAATAATACAAAGAAAATTAGAGTCTAGTTTTGTTTTTAGCAAAAATTCCATGTCAGACTTCTTAATAAAAGCTTAAACGAAATTCGTAAAATTAATGATACCTTTGCACTCATCTTTATCGCCTATATTATTAAATATAGAACGAATTTGATGGCTGCATAGGACTTATACTCTTACGCTATAAATTTGCATACACATTTGCATTTTTTTTTTTTTTTTTTTTTTTTTTTTTTTACATTTTTCATACATTTTTATTTTAATAAGGAATTTTTTTAATGCCTAGATAGCTTAGATAGTTTTTTTTAATTTGATTTCCGTTAAGGGAAAGAGCAAATCAATTTAAAGAAATGGAGTTGTTGAGTTAAATTTTAGTTGAGTTAAATTTTGTAAGTGGAATTAAAATGTGTTGAAGCAGTCGTCTAACACCAATACTTTGACAAAATAACCTGTACTCATTTCCATTTTTCATTATTCATATATAAACACATGTACATGTATCTTATACGAGCATTAATGTTGTAATATTTCTTATATATTGATACCTGTAAAAGGCTGTTAGATAATATTATATTTATCACACTGAGGGCTTAAAAAACCTGAACAATTAATCTGAATAAATCGTAGATGTTTCTTTTCTTTAGATTTAAGAGTACATTGTATTTGTTTCATACGTAAAAAAACCCCCATTATTTTAGACAAAAAATACGGTTTTAAATAGTCAAGTAATCCCCTCCCCTCCCAAAAAAAAACTAAAACGAGTTTCAATTTTTTTAATCAAATCGTAACAATCATTTTAATGATATTGTGAAACGTAATTTTAATGTTGTCTATATTATCATTATTTTTTTACTTTTGCAGATTTTTCAAATTTGCATCGTGTCTCTTTGTTAAAGTTTACCAGATGTGTTTTATTTGATATGTGAATAAAAACACTCTAATACGAGCTTTTAAAAGCATATCATTCTTATGTACCGTAGCGGTCTGTAATAATAATCCAATCTTTTTTTTAATACATAGCATTTAACCAATGTGGAGAAGCTTTCGAATACTGGCTGATCGGATACGATACAGATAACTCCGGGACGTTCACGTGGATTGAAAGTCAAAATCAGACAACCTACACTAACTGGTTCACTGGTGAACCGAATCATAGTGGTGGCATTGGTTCTGAGAAATGTATTGCATCATCTACTGGATATGAAGGAACGTGGGTTGATATTCCATGCACATTTAGTAGACCAGTTGTTTGTGATAGAAATATTTAGAAGAAATATATATTAAGTGACCAAGCAAATAGAACATAAAACAGCGTTGTACATGTAGTTAGAGTAGTTGAGATTAATTGGAGTTACATACAATTTAGAAAGATGATTTTATATATTGCTGTATTGTTTCTTCTTATAAATGAATCACAAGAAGTACTTTGGTATCCTTTACGTTACTTAGAATTTCTTATGGACAACCAAATCATTTGGGTTAACATTTTGAAATTTCTGACAAAATAGTTTTTAGACGGGGTCACGTGACAAAGTGCGAAAAGTTTTCATGCATTTGAGTAAATATATTTATTTAAAAACGCATATTTACACTTTCTAGGTCCCCTACGTATTATCCAAATTCTATAAAAAATAAATAAATAAACAAATAGTTTAATTAATCAAAATATTATTGCTCGGGTTGTTGTAGCGATTTGTGGAATGGGTTGCGTGTATAACGGAATGCAGAACGCCCTTGACGCTTCATAAGGTGGACGAGCTTATTAATTTATAGAAGGGATTAAAGGTTGAATCGAGAGCGATGTTCACACCGCATTTTGCCAATTTTGAGTTTTTGCCATTTGTGTCTAGTTTAACAATCTATCACCTGAATACTACCGAACTTTATGCACGAGCTTAAAACTGAACACAGCTGTCTTACATATTAAGTAGGTTTTTTCTCTTTTTTTTCTTTTAGAAGCTTCCAGTACACTTCATCTCTATAGGAATTTAATTAATATTAAATGACAATAAGTCTGAATTTACCTTCTCTTTCATTTACTCTCTAGTTAATGTACTCTGTCTTGTGTTTTAGGCTAAATCAATATAGATTATTATAATACATTTGGAGTGACCAACACATCAAGAAATAGGCAGTCTTATAGATGAAGAACCAACTTAAATGTTAATGTTAATGTTATCTGGCTTGGCTGGAATATACATGCAATTTTTTATTATTTTTTTTACATATTATGAGACATACGTTTATACTTTATTTTTGTACTTTATAACGTAAAAAACCAGTCACATTCATTATTAAAATGATTCCTTCATCAATATCTTAATGTCTTTTATCAGGAACTCAGCTGATATTTTTTCAATCGGCGATTATCTCGCACCAATATTGGACTTATGAATTCAAAAATAATGAACGGTAGTTACGTTTTAAATTTTTAATTGTCCGTTTGGTAGTAATTAAATAGAAATAGTACTTATCTCAATTACAAAGCAATGAAAACTCATACACATGTAGTTTATTTTGTAGTTTTAAAACCTGATTTTAAAATTCTTTTTTGTAGCTCTTTGAAGGATTTCAAATTAAGACGCTTTCGAAACTCCCTGTAATGGCCATTCCCAACAACATTTGTTAATTTTTCTGTTTATAGAGTTAACTTTGCAAATATTGGAAATTTTTAAAATCAAATAATTCTGAATTGATCCCTAAAATTAACGATTTTAAACAAATACAAAATCAATCTTCCGTTGGAAAAGTTATGTATGTCGTTGTTTACAACGAGTAAGCACAGCTTTTAGTGGCTCGAAATACTTTTACTTTACAAAACTCTTTCACTGAACGAAACATTTATAAAGTTAGTTACACGACACGACATTAAGTTTGCTTTTAAGAATTCAGAGGAGTAGATAGATGTTGCAAAAGATTAAAATAAACATACAAGTTTTCTACCTCGTTGAAGGGCTCTGTCTATAAGGTCAAAATGTGTAGTGACACGTAAAAATATCGCGTCATGTGTGCATAGTACGCATAATTTGATGGCGTCATGCGTACACGTTCGCCTGAAACGAGTAACTAAGGGTTTTAAGTACGTTGGATCCTGGGATAAAATGTCTCAAAGTTTTCTTCTCTAAAGTATTTTTAAAAAATCTACACACATAGGTTAACCAAAATTCAAAACACAATTTTGGGGTCTATATGCTTCTTTTGGCGCTACGGTGTATTTAACATGACCTTTCTGCACTGAAAGTTCAGATTACACATAAATCGCTTTTCCCTCTATATTTAATTATCTGAATGAACCATGGCATCAAATACAAATCTATATTATTTAAAATAAATAAAATTAAAATTATCATGAAAAAAAGGTTATAATATTTTCACCTCATTGATGTTTTGACCTTTTTGCACTGATAAAACGCTATTTTTATCCATTACCAATTTAATATGTAATGAAATTATTTAAATTCTCAAATTTTTTCTCAAATTATGATAAACTTGTCAGAAATATCTTAAAATTTTAGAAAATCAAACAAAAGTATGTGTCTATTATGTAAAATTTGAGATATCGAATGAAATAAGCTGTTTTTAGGCCAAAGTTGGGATTCATTTTTCCTTTACTCTTATGAAATATAAGTTAAATTTGCCAGTATATGTGCCGATAGAAATATTGAAAAATTGTAAAATTGTGTTTTTCGTAACAAATTGAAAATACCGTATAACGGGTATTTTTTAGGTGCTGCTAATTTTTACTCATTTTTACGAGTGTTATAAATCCGTAAAAATTAAACGCGTAAACTTTCACAGAAGTAACAAAACTTCGCACGTAAATTTTCTACATCGTACGTTTGAGAGAAATGTTCATGAACTTCAGTTCAGTCCCTGGCGGCTGTACATGTAGGTATATTTGAGCGTTTTTTGGTCACGTGGTGATAACAGTTCAGATCTTTCTATTCAGTCTTGAGTATTTTCTAAAGCTACGTTTTATGCCACGTTAGTAGCTAGATTTAAACAGCTCAGTCAATAACTATGGCAGTGATACGAAGCTATTTTAAGACCGCGGAACATTAACTGGCAAGATTGGAAACATACAGCTTACGTCAACTTCTGCAAGCTTATAGCTTGCCCTCCGGAACAGACTCCCTTTATCTGCAGACTACGCAACACCATGTTTGTAGACGTTTTTCAACATATCGCTTGTTCCTGCCCCTCTACTAATGACTGACGTACATACTGGTGGGATCAGATCACCAACTCCTTTGATATTCACCTCTCCGCGGACCTGTGTGCCATGACTGAGGATGATATATTCTTCTTCCTTCTAGGTGGAAAATATTTCACATGGTTGTCAGAAAAAGATCTACGTGCAGTTCGTATATTTAACTTTCGTTACATCCGAGACACTGCTGCACGCTAAAATCGGACCCTCAAAGCTCAACCTAACCGAATGTTAGCAGCATAACCTGATTACGTGTGGGCCCCGTCCCCCATGTAGGATCCCCCTTTTTTTTAAATTATTTGTATATATGTAAATACTTATGCTTTGTCTTATAATTATATGTGTTGCATGTATGTACAATTGTATGTTCTGAAATAATCCTCATATGAGGGAAATAAAGCATGAATGAATGAATGAACCTGTTACAGTCAAAACATTTGAAATGGGCGGGACAAATTGACGCGGACGTCTGAGAAAACATTGGATTGAAAAGCTGGTGAAAGTAAGAGTATCTTCAATCCACCTCAGCATTCCGTTTTTAACTTGCTATATAAGTTATATCGATCGAAAAAATATCTTATTTAGTATCAGAAAAGTGAGTGAAAATATTAAAGAGAAAATATGAGAAGATCCCAATTCGGGAGAGAATATACTCAAGGCAAGGCGTTGTCTGAAGACTTTAGAACATCAGTAGTAACAAGTTTAAAAACAAGTGGGGCCATCGCTGAGACGGGGTTCATTCCCAGAGGAGAGTTAGGTAAAGTTTCAAAAATGTTTAATATAAATTCTTCCACCGTCAAAAGAATTTGGCTGAAATATTGTAAAGAAGGGGTCGCTTGCGCAGGACAACGTGGTGGAAGAAACCCAAGGAAACTTAGCGAAGATGACTTCGTTTTTATTGAAGCTTGTTTACGTGAAAAACCGACTACTACTTACAAAGAAATAGTAGAAAAGCTGAAACAGTTTAGTCCCACCCCTGATATAACAGAAAAAGATATTTCCAATGCAGTTCTTAAATTTCTTCCATCTGGAAGAATTTACATTTAAAAAAATCACACGGATGGCAAAGGAGCGTTTTACTGCTGAAAATATGCAGTACACACAAAGATACATAGATTTTGTTAGCCAAATTAACCCGAGAAAAGTTAAATTTTTCGATGAAAGTGGGTTTAAAACAACTGTTGGTCATCGATTTTATGGCCACAGTAAATATAACGAAAGGGCAATTGAGCTAGGGAGATTTATTCCAAATGCAAATATTACTCTCAATCTGTTCGTTTCATTAGATGGACCTGCTTATTTCAATTTTGTAGATGGACCGTCTAATGCCCAAGCATTCTTGAACTTTTGGGCTGAAGCTTCGGAAACTTTTACGCCAAGTGGTGTTCCAGCGATAGAACCTGGCGACGTTATAATCGTGGACAATTGTTCTATACACAAATATCAAGCAGAGATTGAGCTAACAAGATTTTTTTAATCGAATGATGGTCACATATTTCTTTCTTCCGACATACTCCCCAGACTTGAATCCTGCAGAAAGATGCTTTAATAAATTAAAATTACTGTTAAAACAACAGCGCTACCATGATTTGGTAGAAAATAATCTCAAAGTTGCTGTAGGAAATGCAATTTAAGAATTAAACGCAGATGATCTTTGTCTGTTTTATAAGTGCACTGGGTGTTTTAATGTGTAATGTTTTCACGGACGTCTGCACTGAACACTTGGCGCAATTTTTGGTAAAATACATGTTATCCCGCCAGAGTTGGAAGTTTTAGTTGCGTCCTAGCGTTCAAGATGGAGACACGGGTATTAAGCATACGTACATGGCTCGGTGGAATCGATAGTTCCCTTTTAAAATACCAGGATGATTTTGAGAAATTAGATTTCATAAACAGTAATTGTGTGAATTTTTTGTGTCAATCGGACTTCACGAAATTCGAAGTTTATCCAAGCGATCTACACCAGCGCATGATACTGAATGCCGTAGCAAAGCTGCAGACTCCAAACAGCAAGAAAGGACTCGAACACGTTCAGGAGACACGTCGACTTGCGCCCCCAGAAACTTTATGATGAGAGCAACTCAACAGATTTCGGATGGGACGAAAACAAAGGTAGTGGTAGCGCTAGTACGTCATGGAGTGATTTTGAGTATAAATCGGATATCCCCTACTGAACTTATGATGACAGAATTGGAAGAGAATCTAAAAACAAAACGGGTCGAGCTGGAGAGTGCTAAAACTTATTTGTCAGATCTTAAAAAACGCTTTTGTTCCGATTCAGTAATCATTGACAAAACTATTCCACAATGTAGCAAATGTCACTTAAGAGATGGCCATTCTAGCAGACGCTGTCCGTGGGGCGAATGTCAGGGACCTTAGAGCTGCAGTGATGTCGATAAACATCCGAACGAGAAGAAAATGCTGTTAGAATCATCGGCCGATTGTCGTGCTAAAGAAAGCGAAATCCAAAAAATTGAAAGAGATATTGCAACCACAAAAATTGCGATAACTGAAACCCAAACGCCATTCAAGTACCGAGTAATGTCTACGTTGATAAATACCAACATTAATAAATATACATTTTCCACAACGGCGGGACGTGCTTTGCGTCAAACTATGATCAACAATGATGTCTACATTCTAGAAAAACAGTTCCAGTACACCTTAAAGAGGCCGCCAAAAATTTCCAAAGCATTATTAACGATTTCAATGGAAAAAATACTGATCAACAGGGATCTTGTGGATCCGGAAATCCGATGCAGAAAATCCTTGAGAATCACGATGTGGAATTTCCATCATTCACACCCAGGGCCACTACAACCCCGACTAAGAGGAGAGCGGGCAGAGAGCATCCAACATGTGTACCACCAAAAAAAACGATATACCTATTAAATTCTTGTAAGGAAAAATTTACTTTACTGTGACAGTTTTTGTCAATTTTAATTTTAAAATTAAATGAAGACATCACATATGTATTTTTTTAAAATTATACTTCTTGCAATAAATTGTTCTTGACAAATATACTCAATTAAACTTAAAAAATATTTGAAGGATTGACTGATTTTTTGGTTATGTATTGTGACAAAAAAGTAAAAATAAAATCAGATATGTGGTAACTGGAACTAATTTCCTTACTAAAAGGTGACTTTCGAGGATAAAATTGCGGGGTAGAGACGAGAAAGATAGCTATTCCTTTGAAATATTGGTAAATGTTTCGTAAAAAAAATTATAATAGAGAACCGAATATATGAAAGTATTGTAAATTCCGAAACATTTTTTCAAAACTTCAGTTAGCTGTGCATTGTTGGTGAATTTTCTTAAAACTTTGGTTGTCTGGCAAAAAGATATCCAATATATATTCTTGTAAATTGTTCTTAAATTAATCAATTATCTTTTACTTATAATTATACTATAAAATATTCATTATTATTAAAGTTACCGACTGTTGAAAACTACATTCATTTTATAATGTTCGACGGTCTTAATATTACTAACGAAATTTTCATAAATATTTACGTATATAAGTGAATTTTTTGTGTGTGTAAAGTTAGATTAACAATGAACGACTGATTCTCTGCAGTCATCGGACCATGATGCGTATAATCTCTTCCGAATTGGGATCTTCTTGTATTTGCTTATTATATACTTGTTGATGAAATAAAATGTTTTCAATCACTTTGGTTTTTAAATAAAAATGTTTTTTTGGCGCTTTTACTTGTATAGCAAGTTAGAATAGCTGAGGTGGATTGAAAGTTTCAATCCAATGTTTTCTCAGACGCCCGCGTCAATTTGTGCCGCCTATTTCAAATATTTTGACTGTAACAGGTGAAGTTGACGTAAGCTGTATATTTCCAATCTTGCCAGTTAATGTTCCGCGGTCTTAAATCAGTATCTACAATGCCAAATCCCAAGAGAGAGAGAGAGAGAGAGAGAGAGAGAGAGAGAGAGAGAGAGAGAGATTTTGAAATGGAGCTGTCTTTCTTTATTTCCCGGTAAATCGAACTGAGACGAGCACATGGTGTACATCAATGATGATACCCAGATTAATAGAAATAAGTTAAGTAGATATCACATGTGAAATAAAGGTAAATGAATAAACACAATCATAATAATTAAGGACTCGTTAACAGAAAAACGATTTTCTGATTTGTATGTGTGTTAACTGTAACAAAGTCACAGGGAAATCCCCCCCCCCCTTTTACCACAGATGATTTTAGTTTTTACGGACATGTCCAATACGTAAAAAAATATTGCGCGTAAAAATTCAAATGGCCCTAATTTAAGACACCTCTTAAAAATAAGATGTTCATTTGAGGGGGCTATTTAAGCCTCTTGTCATCAAATTATATTTCATTAATTTGCATAAACTTTCGAAGTTCAGCCTGTTAGAAAAGGTTGGTATTTTTTGTACTAAAAATTGATGAATTTTAATTATCATATCCTTTTTAAATATCGTTTTGATTGTTTTGAACATATTTCATTGACTAAACAAAAGGATCAGAAACAAGTTCTAACAACTTACAAGTTCCTCTCCTTAAATATAACAATAGGTGTCATGCATATGAATATAGAACAAAAGAAAATATAATATTGATATACACAAAGAAATATTATTCAAATCTCAAGGATTCGTCTATAAACTTTTGTACAGAAGCAAAAATGCTTTTGTTGATATGTAAAGTAAGGTTGTTGTTGCCATATAAAAGTAAATCAGTATCAATATTGACTTAATCTAACATAAATAATTGATCAAACATGTTGTTTCTCGCTCTAGAGTATTTTTGTACAAGAAAAAAAGAAATTAATGATACACATCTTCTGTTTGACCACATAAACACAACGGATCATTTATAATATAATTACGTTTACAAAGATCATAGTTTAATACACAGTTATGTCTCAGCTTTGTATGAATAATGTTGGTACAGCGTTTATCAAAAGAAAAATAAATAGGGGGTTTCGTAACTTTAGGCATATGTTTGCAAAACAAATTGATTGAGTTGGCTGTTCTGGCTTCTATATTTAGTGAAATCCATTGATTGACAGCATTGGGTACAAATGATTTTTTAAGTATATCTAACCTGCACTAAGGAACATTAAACTGATCCTTGTTTCGTGTGTTGTATCGCGATATATTTTCCCTCTTGTTAGGAATAATATCACATAAATAATCAGGCAGACTCCCCATGTTAAATTTGAACATAGTTTTCATCTTGGCGATGTATCGTCTGGTTTGTAAAATTTCCCACCCTGTTTCTAAGTAAAGCGCTTCCCTTGGTACAAAAATTGGCAACCCAGTGACAATTCGTGCAGCACACAATTGAACCTTTTCAAGTTTGTCCGCATCATGCACATAACAGCCATCCCACACATTTGGTATTTCAATATGTGTGATGTAATGTCAGCTATAATTATATGAAGTTTACCTGATAAATAATTATTTAGAAATAAATTAAAAACTTACTTTTATTTTGGACAACCAAGCCCGAAATAGCAAAAATGAGAGTAAGGTGGTGGACATGCTATGGCGGATCCAAGTCAATGGGAGTTTGCATCAAAATATATGCTTGCCAATGAAATAATATTGAATGATTACGTAAAGAATAAATATATTTCCTGGAAATTTATTTAGGGTATATATAGAAATTAAGATTTGACAAATGTTGAATAAATAACATGAGTCAATTCGGTTTTTTTAATGCACAGTTATAGCTTTGATGGATAGACGCTCGCAAAGCACAAGCTCTGGTGTTAAAATCTGATAGAATTTTCCAGAACGGGGTAACCAAGGATGCGGGTTGACAGGACGAGTTCGTCATGCATCGCAGGCTGATCACCTTGATTGGCAATCTATGGTTACTAGTAATTAAAAAAAAATAATAAATAAAATGGATTAATTTTAAACGATTTTTGTTCTGATTGAAAGAACATTCTAGAGCGGGGATGTCGAGGAACGCGGTTAGACTAATAACGTCATGGCGGAAAGTGAAGGGCGAGTTGACCATTGGGCAGATACTTTATATCTGACAACTGTGGTTTAAATTATGCAAATAATTATGCATTCACTTGTGTTTTGTTTTATTTCAGACGTTTTTTAACACGGCAGATTGGTAGTAAACATTATACAATAAATTGTTAAAGGGACTTAGACACGATTTCACTTAAAATGTTCAAATTTTATTTTTCCATTTTCAATGTTTATAATGATGAATATAGAAGTTTTTAATGCTATGTCAAAATTTGAAAGTCAAATATCTAGGTATAAGCAAGATACAGATTTCATAATTCTTTGTTTTGTAAACAAACTCGAATATTGTCATATTTACACATGTGTTGTATTGGTGTAAGTTTTAATGAAATATATCTTTCTTTTGTTGATAATAGTATTTATGAAGATACTGAATTAGTTTGAATTGTTTTTTACTTGTCATTTTGTCTAAGAAATGGCAATTCTCTACATAACATTTTTGTAAACAACTATAAGACTCGAGCTTTGTTTACATAACAATCAATTCTTACCTCTGTAGTTTGATTGTAACTTGACTTTAACATTCAATATTTTGGTCAATAATTTAAAATGTACCAGTAAACTATTTTATACATAAAAAATGAAAATAAATTATTGATCTCAAATCGTGTCCAAGTCCCTTTAACTATGAACATATTGTGTTCTACGTCGATCTATACATGTATTTATTTAATCATAGTGGAATTTGGCCTTAAGAACTAAATTAAAATATACGACGCACTAAATCCCGATTCACTGGCTTAAAATTAAATTTTAAAAAGTTTGCTATTTTATTCAGTCAGCTGCAAAGAAAAAAAAAGAGAATTAAGGCCACGTACAAGTATATATCATTCATTTCGTTTTATATATTTCATCGTTGTCCGTTCCTCTAAATATCCAGCCATGCTGTTTTTTATTTCAATTTTGAAGACTATGAAAGTAATAATGAATCTTTTATTATTCTTGTAATAACAGTTTCGTAAAAATCAATTAAATCTTTGATAAAATGAAGATAAAACAAACAGACTTCAATGTACGTAAACTGTTGTTGCGATAAAAAGGGCTAACTGTAAAACATGTTCCGCTACGTTGGTTAAACTTCAAGGGAAAAAAAGAAATTTTCTAAACTGAAAGCTAATTTTGTTGTTCGTTCCTTAAGAAAGTATGTCATAAACAAGCATGCATAATCAATACACACCCCCTACAGGTTTGTATTATTCTCTGAAAGCTTCGAACATCTATTTCAAAACTATTATAAACGAGATGTTATGCTTTAATCAGAGATAAAAATACAGAGGAAATTCAAACTACATTGTTGATAAAGAAATTAAATAAAAATAGGCAAAATAATACTCTTTATTTTATCTCCTGTAATTTCGCCAAGTCCAGAAATTTGTGAAAACAATGCACTGTTATGCAAAATATCATTTCTTACAGTCTTCTGTACCCCAATTCAACAGACCAACCCGATCACGAACCCGATTATAACTAGAACTTTTTTTGCCTTCAACAAAAAGTAAGGGCTTTTCGACATCCCATTTCCCCTTTTTTTAAATGCAAAAAAAAAATTCATCTCTCATCGATTTCCAAAATTTCTGAACGCCTTGGTATAACTAGTTGCAGAGATAGGAACTTATGAGTAGTGCAATGTCACAAGAAAGATAACTCCAGAACTTCACAAGTAGCTACACTTCTAATTTTCAGAAGAATATTTTCAAAAAATCATTTAAGGTAAGTATTCATTCCTGGAACACAAAACTTGGTATTCCTACAGTATTTATGCTTTACATTCTTATAGCAAAGCGAGATAACTCTTTCTAAAAAAAGTTTGAAAAGTTTGAAATTTAAACAAGTTGTGATCTTTAGGCCTTTCAAACCCCCTATAAGGAATCAAAAAACAATTTTTACATTTATCTTTATGTTTTTAACAATAAATTGAAAAGATTTTAAACATCGGACAAAAAATAAAAAAGTTACAGCTAAAGGGCTGTTTTCAACGTTGGCCCCTGCAGACCCCTAAATTTTTCGAATTGTCTACCCAAAACTTTTTCCGGTCTGCGGACTGAATGTGTCATTATATAGATGAAATATTGTAACATTTAACTGAAAACTTTTTGAGAAAACGAATGATGCGTGATTTTTGTTTAACATTGAAACTCCCATAGACGATTTTCATTGACCTATTAAACCGGAAGTAGTCAACATATTTTAATGAAACTCGGAATGTATATTAATTTCTTTTACCTTAATAATGTCCAGGCATCAAAAAAAATTTAAAGGTCATTTGAATGTTTTTGTTTTTTCATCCCCCCTTTTCTTAATTTTGTGGGCTTTATATTTCAAAAAACGGTAAGATATAGATACTTGTCAACGCTTACCATTTTGTAAGGCTAGACAAGGTACATCTAATTCTAAAATTTGAACGTTCAAACTTAAAAAATAAACAAAATATTGCGTTTTCTTTAATCTTTAGAATTGTCCCTCTAGGTTCCGGAAGTACCGGAACAGGTAGTCCAAAACCTTACATTCCATAGATTGAGGGGTTTACTGTATAACTGTAGCATAATTGAATCAATATATCTGACAGCTTTTAAAAAATCGCTGTCAGAATACTGTCTAGTATAATAATAAAAAAAGACGAAAACAATAGGTCTTTTCGACCGAAAGTCGAAAAGCCCTATTAATACAAAAAAAACCTGTCGATTAAATTTATGACACAATGCTTGACACTATTTTACAGAACTTATTTCTTTGTTAGAAACAATTAAAGGAAAGGTACAAGTAATGAACGACATTATTACTGACTACATACTTTCCTCGTTTATTCAATACACACCGAACCCATTAACGAACCCGAACATAAAAGAATTGGAATATGAAAAATTAATTTTCTCGAAAATGTGTCAACCAGACACTACAAAAGTGTAAACTTGATCTGTAGTTTGACATTTTGAAGCTGTTCAGCAAATTTCATATTATTTCTCAAATGCATAAAGAAAAAAAGTGTGGAAAACTAAAGTGGGACAGACAGACAGACGGACGGACGAACGGACGGACAGAAAGACGGACGGACTGACGGACGCAGAGAAAAGCTATAGTACCCTCCGATGAAACCGATAGGGGACTGATAAAGGTATCAATTATACGTTTCTTAAGTACGTCCCCCTCCCAATAAAATAAAAAAAAGAAAAGAAAGAAAAGAACCTCAAAATTCACTCCCTCTCCAAAATAAGAAAGAAATGGCACACGGTCAGCCGTGTACCTGATCCTATACAAAGACCTGTCAAAGATGTTTATATATGCATTTAATTAATAAATTTTATTCCGGAGTTTAAAAAATTTAAAATATTGTAATGACCCCCCCCCCCCCCCTTTACCTAAAATATTGCAATCACCACTTGCCAAATGCCTCTTGGAAAAATGTAAAAGCTTCCATTCAAAGTATACAGATATTCCACCTGCCTGTTGATTATTTCAACAGGTTGGAATTTATCCCTCAATATCGCAATTGTCTCTAAAATGAAGGATGTTTCCTTTATGGTCAAATAAATATCGTGTCTGCGAGACAGTGTTAACATCGTTCGTTATTTAAAGCTTTATAACACCCCTGCGAATGTGTTCGGAATATTTTCTTTATCGTTGCTAAATATGTAATAAATCCAGAGGTGCTCGAATGAAAGTTCACGAGACTTCACCGAGATTTGTTCAGTTCCTGTGAAGTTTCGAGCGGAAGTATAAGTGTTCGGATAATATTCTCAAAATACGTAAGTACTGGTCAATTTTCATATCATATCCTACTTTGATTTATGTTAAAACATCAAAATCTTTTAAGATGTATGTCTTATTTCACCATCTAGCGGTTATTTAAATTTAACGATGATATTCAGAACAGAGTTATCGTTCGTGTTCAACCACGTGTAGAGTGGTTGAAATATAAACATTGGGTTGCCAAATAAAATCATAGCCATGTTTGTTGCTTTTGGTGTGCAATACTATGTTTTTTAAAAAATAATGGGTGAATGTTTTGCCTAAAAACTTAGTATATCGAGCCATTTTCAAGGAACATTCTGCATAAAATAGTATAGTCTCTTTCACTATTGATGTTATTACTAGGTCAGGCGCGGATCGAAAATTAATTCCTAGTGGCGATCTCTACTACGCATGTTAATTGATGCAACAGCAGAAAAAAAACTATTTTTTGTATTGTCACATTTATTTCTAAAACACATTTTATCCACCAATTAATGGAAATAAAGTTTAAAATCAATATTCGTCTAGAATTTACATTTGACAAGTACCTAGATTCTATAAAATAGACTATAAATACGACGCACAATTTTTACTGCAAAATTGAAAGGGTCAAATTAAAACCACATGGTCTTAAATTTAAATGACAATAACATTCGCAGGGGTGTATAAGCAAAAGCGTGAAATTTCTGATACAGTTTATGTACACGTTCAGGAATATTTGAATAAGACTCCGGTGTTGCAACCACTATTTAAATAAAACCACTATTGCAACCACTATTGAAATAAAACCACTATTGAAATAAATTATTTCAATAAGAGTTTGGAATGTATTTCATTAGAAGAATCACTTTGCAACCACTATTGAAATAAAACCAGCATTGAAATAAATTATTACAATAGTGGTTGGGGTGTATTTCATTAGAAGAATCACTTTGAAACCACTATTGAAATAATATATTATTTGGTTATTACTGCACAACAGTCAAAATCCTAACATAAGTACATAAATTTCTTGGTCTTCATTATATCCGTAAAATATACACGTTTGTAAATCCTTACATGTAATTGTGTATTTGAAATTGGTCGTTAGATAAAGTGTGTTTAAAATAATTTGCAAAAATGATAAACAACTTCTTTCTTTCCAAATGTGTTGCAAAAGTGGTAATAAAGTTTATATATATATATATATATATATATATATATATATATATATATATATATATATATATATATATATATATATATATATATATATATATATATATATATATATTGCTTCTTGTGACGGAGTATGAATGATTTTCAGTTTCAAATATATGAAGCTCTTGATATGATGTTTAAATTAAATAATGTCTTCAATTATTTATCGCTTTCAGAGATAGACCAAACTATGTACAGTGGTTGTGCTAACACAGTCAATGCAATAAATGATTTAAAAACTGTATGTTAGCCGAGATAATCCCGTGAGAAGTTACTGTAAACTTATTCGCAAAGACTTTTTTATTTCGAGATTTACCTAAGATGAACTGGTTCGCGGCGACTAATTTTTGCGCCCAAGCCTTACCCACACCTGTGTTTTTAATACAACTTTAAAGCAAATACTGGTCTGCGAGTAATATTTGCGACAATGAAGTTCTCGCAAAAATTCTCGAACGCAAATGAACGTACAATGTAGTTTACAGTAGATCATCGTATGTGTTTTCGTTCAATTTTATCTTTTTAATTCATTCATATTCTTCCGGTGATAACAGTGATAAAATCGTTCAAAACAAAGTATGGCAGATACATGGGCCATGCAATGCACTTGCAATTTTTACGTTTGCACCTCTGCATTAAAGGCATATTACAAGGCAAATGCTTCCTCGGCCAGTTTCTAGGCAATGTCTTAGCATCAATCATCATAATAACATTTTAGTAACTTTTCTGATTAAAAAAGAATGGAGTGATATTATGTGTTTATGTCTTTAAACAAGCGTGGATCTAGAATTTTTTTCAATTGGGGGGGGGGGGGAGGGTAAATGAAGATAATGTAAACATGCGCGTAACATGGTTTTTTTGGTGATTCATGCAGGCTATGGAAGTGGCGACATTGCAGACAAAATACATTATCCGCTAACGAGGGTTATGTAATTTTTTTCTGCAATGATCGCCACCTTCATAACCCGCATGAATTATCAAAGAAAGAATTGCATTTTTTATATTTACATCTTTTTTTTATATAAATCATAAATTGATTGTAAAATTGAGTTACATTAACTATATTACTGTTAAATTACTGTTATTGTACATCAGTTCGGTGGCTAAAAAAACAGCCATATCGTGAGACACTAAAAACAAAGAACTGGTAGGGAAGGGGTCAAAGCCGTCGGGAGCTATTTAATTTTTGAGATGTTAAAGAGTAAAACGACAAAAATTGGAAAATGCAGAGGACAATATTTGTAAAAAAGAAGTGATAATAACGATCAAGGAATACCTTAATGATTCTTAAAAGGTATTGATTCTGGTCTGTTTTGTGAAGAAAGTCTAGGTAAAATAGCAGATAGTATAGGGCGGTTATTAGGAAAACAGGTTGTAGAAGATGTCAAACCCTGCTCCAATTGCTACAAAGAAGCAACTTTTATACAACAACTACAATATCATGGTAAGATGAAGCATTGAAACATAAATGAAAAAAATAATTGTTATGAAATAAATCGTTACCACTGAGCAAGTCAGGGATTTATTGCAATTTACTTTTAGATTTACTTTTATATTGGATGGAAAAACGCAATTCGGTGCTTGTTAATCTAATACACGTCTTCATGCATTAACAGTTAAGTTGAAATAAAAAGAAATTTAAAGATGAGAAATTAGTTTGTGTACTCATAATAGCATTAACAATTTAAAAAAAATATTTATAGAACATAGACGGTAAAATAGATATCACCCATTATTTTCTATGATAGAAAAATACTTGAGTTATATATTTTCTTAGCGTATCATTTGTGAGCTTGCTCACGGTATCTCTAGTTAAAGACTTTGATTTTCGAATAGCGAGTATAATTATGACTCAGAATACATCAGACACTAGGTTTGTGCCATTTTATGACACTGTCTAACAAAGTATCTCAAATAACGGCACTTATTTTATATTTTGGTTTTTAAAAAATTGATTCTCTAAAAAAAATGTATGCATCCATTTGTATTCCAGATATATGAAATGTATTTTTTTTTCATTTCTCACATGTAATCATTTTGTTACGAAACATTTTTTGTAATAATGATAGTCAGATTTTAAATGGTACACTGTACGATCAATTTTGATTGCAGATAGTTAACCAGAACACAACAATCAAGTGCTTCGAATTTATTGTGTATGCGGTCAAAAACTGAAACAAAATCAAAGTATGAATTACTCATACGTTCTCCATAACAATGTTCATGTAAAGACAAAGTGCATATAATAATAGTTTGTAAAGAAAGAATAGAAACAAAAATAACAGTATTAAAGATAAGGTTCAAAATAATGCATTTTAACACAAATGGGTTTCCATAGAAAATTGTTTTAAACGTACATGTAGTTTATATATTTAGATTGACAATGACACTAATGGTATTCCATACTTTTCCAAGAACATGAAAGATTTACTTATGAACTGCATTAATTATAAAATACAAAACAGTTAACATAAAAATGAATAGCCGCGTATGTAATATAAATCAATAGAACACTACTTACCGTGTGTGGAAGCATACAGATACAAAAATATGTTGACTGATTGTCCTTGTGTTGGTCACACAAACAACAAAACGAGAAGTCAACAATTAGGACAAGTAACTCTAAATTTGTAAAATGAAAGGATAACTCTAGGTTAAAAAAAGAAAGATAACTGCAGGAAATACACATCAATATGAAAATGGAAGATAACTCTAAATGTTTTTTTTTAAAACAATAATTAAACTTTAGCAAAATTCATATTTCGAAATCTTATAAACAATACATTGAATATTCTTAAATACATTGACAGTAAGAATATGTCAAATATCGATGCATCCGGAAACAAGAAGGAAATTATCTATCCAAGGGTGCTTTTTCGACTGGAGGGGCTATATACCGATTTTGGTTTCGGCATATGGAGAAATCACGTACACTTTATTCATGAGCTAAATGCCACGGGACACTGTTCTCATTAATATTTATGTCTCCAAATTGTCTCCCTTACGAATGAAAATTACATACCTTTTATGTATGAAATTTGTGTGATTACGTCAAAACTTTCATTTTTGAATGAGAACGTGTGTTTAGGCAATGTATAGATTATCTGAGTATGTTTTTTGTCACCACAATCAGTGATTCACACTTAAAATTCACTTTGAATACCTCTTTATCCAACCATAGATAATTTATAAAAAATATGACTATACCGGCTAAAATGAGTAAATAAATAGATAAACAGCTAAAAATATCAGCTTGAAACAGAATAAAATTATAAAATGAAAAATTTCATTCAATTTATAACGATAATTCTTAATAAAAAATATGCTATATGCCTAATGATTCAATATAAAGCCTATATGCCTAGTTGCAAGTCCGATGGCTTACAGAGAAAGTCTTGAAAATGCTAAATTGGAAGTAAAAAGGAACCGACAAGACTTTCTTAATTTAAGTCAAAATTTCTGACACAACTAGTTTGCAATGTAAACTTTGTAAATATATGAGGCACTACTTTACCTAGCTATGAATGGCAAATATTATAAAATAATTCCAAAATCCCTTCATGACGCCTTTCATCACTAAAACACACTTTATTCCTACAACGCCCCGCTTCGATATTTCAGATTCAAAAGGAACCGCCATCTCAATATCTAATGTAAACAAAACAAGCACATTCCAATCCCGGATGATGTAAATGACAGAACCAAATGAGGAGAAAATATTTCCGAAATACTTATTTTTTATAATTTGTGATTTTTCTCATTCCTTTCTATATATTCTATTGTAATGAAAATCAAAATGGCCGCTATGCAAATTAGTAAAATGTACACCATTTCTCCATATGGGGAAAATAATATGATGGGAAGCTTTTTCACCTATAAAGGGGATCTACTGGGGCCGTTTTCCGGTTGTGCAAATTATGCGTAAGTGGCGATCGTGTCGTATCTTGTTATTATCATAATACAAGGGACAATTTATTATCAAAAGAAATATTTTTAACGTCAGGCACCTGTTTGAGTTATATTCCATTTCCTAACCCAACTTCCTTTATACAAAAAGTAACACAAACACCAAGTTAGATAAATGAAATTGTAATTTATTAAAACTGATGACATGAAATTATAATAGATAAACAATTCAGTAAAGGTAGAATCTAAATTACACAATACATCACTTATAAAAACATGATACAAATTTCCTAAGTGTATCAAATTACCTTAATATTCAAATTAAACAATCCAGTGGGAAAATGATAACAGTGACGTGCAAAAGAGGTGGCAGACAAAATTTGAAACTATTTATCAATGGAAGAGTATCAACAATTATGTATATAAAAGCTATGAATTACACTAATACTTATACAACTATTACAGATGTGGTTGGTGGGGAAGAACTTGAAAACCCCCACTGTCCTAAGAAAAAGTGACGTACAATGATCAGCTCTCTTTCTCTCTCTCTCATTGGCTGATAAAATTACCCCCATTACCCCCATTGATAAGACTATAACCTAGGTAAAACATAATAAGGATAAACACGGATATAACATATAAAATATAAACATTGGACACGTTAAAATTCTAATTACATGTGTTCATAAATGCTATTATTTACAATAATGCGTTTCTCTGTACAGAGCTTCTTGATAAAACCCACAAGTCTACATGTATGTTTTCTTAGAAAAGTGACACACTGCACAACAATAGGTTTCTGTTTTCTGAATTAACCCCATTAAAACAGATATACATCAAGTCACAATTATGAAGCATTTTTTCCGAGTGATATTGAAAACTTGAGACAGCTCAATCAAATTCACACAAAATGTGGTGCAAGGAAAGATGTTCACAAGAATAATAGGATATGCAACCAGGTACTTTAAAAAGCCGATAATTTTTTGTTGTAATATTCTATAGTCATTGCTTACTTATAATAAATTTTAAGATGATCAGTCGAAGTCATTACATGTAAAGTACCGGTACGAATTTGGATATGTACTTTTGTTTAGCTGGAAAATCTTAAGTTGCCATGCATTGTAATCAAGTGCTACATGCACCTGTGTAACACCTGTACAGCATTTTACACGATTTTCAATAGAAATGATAGTATATCAAGCTACGCAGTTATTGGAATAACCTTTCATAAAACAAGATGAAGATTTATTGTGTAATTTTTGGGAATTTGATAAAAAAAAATGTGAAATTGGTTTAAAAAGAAAGTATTGGAAAGTTTTTAAAGTAGCTTAAAGAGACAGTACAGCTAAAAATACGTGTGAATAACTTCAGATTTACCCATAGTTTCGTTAGGAAATAAGAAATAACGTTGATTGTAACAGTTGAAATCGATAAAAATTCCTTTCACGTACCTAATTAATGTAATTATGAGCTTCCGGAAATTTAAGAGTCGTACAAACCAGAATAATCTTATATCGTTTATTTGTACCAAGTGGATTTTGATTGACAGTAATTGACACGTGCCGAAAACTACAAGCAATTAAGCAAAATGTGAATCCAGGATATCTTGGGACAGAGTATAGTCAACTCCTATGATAAGCACGCAAAATACATGCTTACAAAATAATAATTGTGGTTGTTTTAAAAACTTTGAACAAATATTACCTGGGAGAAGTAGAAAAAACTTATATTTATCAACAAACATGTACCATTGTGTACAGGAGAATCTTCGCGAGCCCTGCATGTGTTTTGTTTACATTAAATACGCATGCGTAATAGTATAGAAGGCTGACCCCGTAACACGTTGCGATGTATATATGTGATAGGTTATACGTAATTATTAATTTTAATGAAATAATTAGATTTATTTAATGGAGAACGTTGTAATTTTCTAAAGTTTATACATTAATGAGTAGTACAAAAATACCGAACCCGATCGGAAAATTTTTTCAAGTCGGTTTTTTGATAAGATGCGCCGTGGTGTCTCTTTAATATTTCTGAAAATTTTGATTTCAATGGAACCATTTTTGATTCTGACAAAGAGAGGGTTCCTCTAATTTTCCAAGCTTTTAATTCCACGAAAATGTATAGCCATGTTTCTCTGGCCCTTTTCAAGAATATATTTTAAAACCTTAAAATTCGTTTTTCTTTTGTATATCGATGAAAAAAGATGTAAACCCATATGACCTGACTATCTGTAGTAAGAAATGAAAACCATAAACAGGGATTCTGAAGTATATGCTCTGATTTAATTATGGTGAAAAATACAAATAACAGGAACGAAAAGAGATTCTTACGAAGATTAATAATGGGAAATGTTGACATCTTTTCTCCATTCGGAAGTCACTCTGAATACCTCGCACAATCTTTTAATGTTACTCTCCGGGTACTTTCATCTCGCTGGCAATGCAAAATCCCCGTAGACCCTTTTATTTTAAACCGTGTATTCAAAGCTGCCAAGCTAGAGGGGCGTTTAAAAGAAGAAATACTGTTGAATATGTACAATTGCAAATACATTTTCTTTCATGAACCTACAAAATAGCGAGAACGACTTAAATATAAGTAATAAACAGCAATGTTAAAAAGCTCAACGGGATATGAACTTGGTTGGTACGTGATCAAATCTTCTGAGAAGCCCTTCGGGCTTCACAGGACTTGATCAAGTGACCAACCAAGTTCATATCTCGGTGAACTTTTTAAATTGCTGTTTATTTCTTGAATATTTACATTTGCAAATATGTTTTCTTTCATGAACCTACAGAATTCTGCATCAACTTTTTCATGACGCCACAATGACTAAAGCACGCGCTAGTCGCTTGTTTACATGTAATTAAAAACATAAAATATCGAGCAGCCCTTCAGGCTTCACAGAATTTGATTACGTAACCAACAAAGTTCATATCTCGGTGAACTTTCAAAATTGTTGTTTATTTCTTAAATGAACATCATTTAAACTCCGAGGTACATTTTTATTTATAAATATCGAACAAGGACACCGCACAGCGGAGCATACCCTCGCGAAATGAATTATTGTAGGAGAGAATGCTTTAATAAGGAAAATACAGGTAAACGCAACAGATCAAAATAAATATGACACACGTTTTTATACACTTCCCACCAAGTTGATTTCATAATATCTATACTATCCCAAATCCCCTTGCTGTGTTGTGTATAAATTTGGGATGGGAGTACATTTACGTACATAATTATCATTGTTGGCATTCAATTTGAATTATGGGAATATTAAAAGTAAATGTGCATCAACTAAAATTAAAAATAAATTTCATATTGCATAAAATAAATTATCATACAAAGGGAAAATAATAGATTTTAATTCTTATTAAAATGTCTCTTAAACACTGTCTGTGTGAATCTTCCACCCACCGCCACATCACCAAGATACAAATGCATATGAATTGAAATTTTGTAAATATAGGTATATTTACATGAATGACTTGTGGTAATAACGAACAGTGTTCAAATAAAAATTCAAAGGAAAAATACAAAAAGGAGAATAGCAAACACGGACCTCTAAAAAAATTAGGGGAATGATCAGGTGTCATGGAGGAGTGAACATCCTCTGCTAACCAGTCACACCCGTCGTGTGCTCTTTGTCGTAATCAGAAAAGCGGGAAAAATCCGTAGACAATGAGGAGATTAATTATGGTCTAACAATAAGTATCAAAAACGTCGGTCACCATGCGACCCAGTGGATTATATTTGCTGACAAGGTCGTTGTATCGCCCATAGAACTTACGACAAGATGAATTCAATCGAGACTGTAGGTAGATGTAGTCCTGTTTTATCAACTTGTTTGTCAGTAGCTTGCCTCGCCTAAGAGACTGTTCATGCGTAGAGCATTGTCTTGCGTATCAAATCAACTGAGAAAATGTATGTTTTATGTCAATTATTCAACTTTAAATTAATTTATTCTCAGAGTACCATAAGGCATAAGTCAACAAAATTAAACATAATTCTATAATCACTACAAATAAATCAATTAACGTTTTCCAACCTAAATCATTCATTCTTTTACTTGCAAGTTCTAATATGAAAATGGTATATCATGATTTAATTGTTATATGGATTTTAATTTTAATATTAACGAATATAAAATTTTTTGTGCATACAACTATCAAAATAAACAATAAAATCAAGAAATTTTCATAAAAAATGGTTTCTTTCCCAGAGTTGTTACCTTACAGTGTAGCACAATAGCCCGCGGGGGTTTTGATAAATTTGACCATTCCAAAATTGTTACAAACATATTCTTTGAGTCAAATATTGTAAAATTAAAAAAAATTTAAACGGTGAAATTTTTTACATTATGAACTTTTATCCATATTATTAGCGGCAGGTGTCCTATAGCACCGTGTTTGAAACTAAAAATCAACGCCACAGTGATTTTTTTTACAAGAATTGTTTGTATTCACTTAATTTGGTCACTTGATATATCTCTTCTAAAAATTTCTTTCGCAAACAACTGGTCTAGTAACTGAGCATGGCATATCAACCCATACTCCCATATATCCAGTAGATGATGCAATACATTTCTCAGTACCAATGCCTGTAGAATCATTCGGTTCACCAGTGTACCAGTTAGTGTAGGTTGGCTGATTTTGACTGTCAATCCATGTAAACGTCCCGGAATTATCTGTATCGTATCCGTTCAGCCAGTATTCGTGTGGTACTTCACATAAGGTAGATGCTATGTATTGACAAAAATGATTTTATTAATAAATCACAACAAATTAAAATTCCAACTAAATGTTGAAGATTTATATTTTGTACCTATTTTTGTTTATCAAAACTTTCTTATCAGAAAACTCATGGTAAAAGAGTAAAAAAATTTAGTGCAAATGTATGAAAGCAAATGGTTCATTGAATTTCAGAGCTGAAAGGGAAGAGCTGCATGTCGGTTCAATTCCGAATATGAACAAGAAGCTCAGGATTGGACCGGAATATCATGCATATTATAGTTAGTATCGAACCATTTTTTAAATTTTAATTTTATTCGAGATAAATTACAAAATTACGGACAAACAGCAAGTTGGTAGCACGGTATCAATTTTAAGAATCGGTAAAATAGCCATACACCGACTTTTTGAAATACCCTTAATATGATGTCACACATTTCATAAAAAGGCGTTTCTCTGTGACCACCTTTTAATAAAATCTTCCGAGCTTTATTAGATTTTACTACCTGACAGACTGCTTTGAAATCCACATCAAAGTCAATGAATGATACCTTATATTTACAGTTACTTATATTAATAGAATTTCAATTATTGTAGGTACAATTTACAACGTACTTCATTCACACATATTAATTGTGCTGACCGCGTATTGCCAAGCGCACAGAGGAACCATGTGATGTTGATCACACCCATTTCAGTTCATGTGTAAACTAGCTCATTGAGATGGTGTCTATCTCAAAGGGCACCGCTTTCAGAAAACAAAATGAAGATGCCAGTTGCTGAAAAGTGTTTATTTTTAAGAGGAACATTTGTGTACTATTTAAGGAATGATTTGTTTGAAGCCCCCCCCCCCCGCCCCTGCATAAAGTGTACTATTCAAGAGTCTAAGACATAGCATAGACATAGCCCCCCCCCCCCCACTTTTTCTCGCAGCAACTATTTTTTTTTTAAATTTACATATAAAACATTGAATTATCATTGGAGTTTTCATTGATATGAAAATAAGGAAATTAGGATTGAAATTAAAGCTATATAGTACGCCCCCCCCCCCCCCCCCCCCGGATTAGGATTTGAAGATTTTGGGAAATTCCTAATTTCCTTTTTTTTTTCTTTCCGAGATTTTTTGTTGGATGAGTCTGCCCCCCCCCCCCCCCCCCACTTTCAAAAACGATGCTACGTGCCTGTTAAGGCACAGGTTCAACATGCTTGTCTGGGTTTTGGTGTTGTAAGTAGAGAAAGATGAATATGATCTTTCGTTGTGATGGAAATGCCACCACCTATACCTGCTGAACGGATTTTGCGCAACTGATGAGGAAAATCTTGAATGTTAATCTGTCTTGTTTTTTTTTAATTATGTTTTTGTAAAGGCTATAATATTTCCTGATCCAATAAACTGATCATTGTTTAGAAAGGTTTCCTTATGCTGCGAGTATTGAGCCAGACGATATGCAATTGGTTTAGATTTTGTTTTTGTGACAAATTCTTACATTTCCTAATTTCATATATGGTTGAAAGCGTATAATCTTTTGTTGCTTCTGAAACCTTAATGGAGTTTTCATGAAAATCTAATAGATATAGGCCCTCTTGATTAGTACTTCTGCTGAGGGCAACATACATCATTCCTGGTGTTCGTATAATAGCAGTAGATAAAGCAACATTTTGCAGTGTACCCCAGCGAACTTTATGCAAGGAGCAAGCAAAGCACAAAACCAGGGGAATTAGAATTTTGGTTATTTTTGGCGATTATGGTTTTCTGCCCACATGTATGACTTCTAATGGCAAGACAGGAGCTGTTATATTTGAAGCTTGACGTGTCATAGTTTAACAGGATGGATCATCAAATATGACAACAACGCAATTCGAAAGAGAAGGAAGCAGGCCAATATTTTCATAAATTAGGTCAAGAACTATTCCTGTAGATCCATTGACCATTCCGTCCGCAACATCAATATTCCTAATAAGCATAACTCTTGCTTGTGGGGTGATTCTCATTATATTTGGGATATCGCAGACTGATGAATCAAAGTGGCGTCGGAAGCAAATTTAAAGTTGGGGGGATGGGGCTAGACTAATCCTCAGAAATCTTGACAAGCAAAAAAAACCACCCTGATTTTCAAAATCATGAAAATCCTTATCCGTGGAGGGGGGGGGGGGGGTGTACACCTATAGTTAAAAAAAATTCTTTCCTACCAAAAAAATGTTCTTCCCCAAATCATGAAATTCCTAATGCGGGGGGGGGGGGGGGGGGGGGGGGGAGGGAATATACCTATGACTCCAACTTCTCAATATTCCAATCTTTTCAAAGTAAAATTAGGAACAATTATCTTTGCTGCGATAAAAAAAAAGCCCCCCCCCCCCGGTTCCCCGCCTATGAATCAACATCAAATGATGTTACTGTTGATTGAAAATTCGTTATGGCTTAAATAACTTTATGAGTACTTGGTCGTGAGGAGTTTATTATCATTTCATTGTGCTCTTGAACACTTGCTCTGGTAGAAAAAAATGTGTAATGCTGACATAGGATACTCTTCATCATATCTGATTCTGGATTTGAGAGTGTTAGTTTCCGTTTTAGATGTTCTCCTGTTTTTATATTGTGTGTATTGTGGCAAATGAGGTATCATCTCTTTGTCGCATGATTGTGTGTAGTTCATGAAGTTTGAAATTTTCTGACCACAATTCTGATAAAATAATGCTCATTTCCTGAGGATCTACATAAGGAGGTTCATCAAACAGCTTATATTCTTTCACTGGTGGTTACTGGAACATATCTCCGACTGCCAATGTTCAAACTCCTCCAACTATACTGTTATATACTGTCAGTATTGTCAACATTTTTTGTATCTTGTAGGTGCTTGTGCACATTTGCAAAAGTCTTTCTCTTAGCATCGAAGCCTCACGAATAATGAGAATTTTCAAATTTGCTTTGGTATGTTGCAATTAATGAAATATTTTCTTTTAAACTATAAAATCCTTTTAGTGAAAGTATTCATGCTGAACGCAATGTAGCACCTCCAGTATTGAATGCTGCACATCCTGTCGGAGCTGTGAGTTGAACTGAAGGATGTTCTAGGTTTTGTCCTTGTGTCTGTAAGATACAAGAAGCTTGATGGGACAAAGCTTTTATAAGTCTGATTTTTCCAGTACCTGTACCTCCACTCAGGAGACATTCCTATTTTCAAACGAGTGCACCAATCAGTAATGTGTATAAAGAGTTCTTTTTAATCACTGTTAAGAATTCACACAATTTCTTGAAGTTGGTTATCTGATAATTCCCGAGGTATTATTGTTGATAATGAGGTACCTGTGTGTACGTGAACTCATTGATGATCTTCAGAGTCTTCAATTTTATTTGAATCACAATTTCATCCTTGATTGACACATATTTACCTCAGGAGCAAGCATTTGAGGCATCCCATCATAAATACATTGTTCCACTGCATATGTTGCATTGTCTAAATGTTTTTCTATTTCATTCTTGTTTTATAGAATAATTGGTTTCATGTCTTGATAAGATTCATCATACAGTGTGTAGCCTTCAAGTAGATCTTCCTCTTCTTTTCTCCATGGAATGAAAAGTAAGAGCTGCTGATGATAACATTTTTCCAGAATCTTCGTTTTCAGATACTACATGATATCTGGGAACAGCTGGTGTGTTTCTTCTCTTCTTTTCAATACATGTGCCATGTAGTACAATGGTTTTAGTCATGATGAGTTTGGTTTTCTAATGGTGGGTCATCTAGAAGATCGTTTTCATGAACTGATGTAGATGAAGAGGAACTTTATTCAACACAGATGCAAACTTTGCTAGACACAAGTCAGTAAAGAGAGTGGTGTATGGTCTTATTGCATACTTATCAACAATGCTCCTGTAATTTATGTCTGTGGATTCTTTCTCTAAGGTGTCTTTATATATATGTACTTTTTGACTTGAAAATACAAATACTTATTCTATTTGGAGTCAGTTGATATCCAGATAATTTGAATAATGCACCTTTTCAAAGGTAAGCCAATAATTATATGGGCAGCCTCTTGGGCACTTATTTCTCTATTTCTTAAGAAAACATGACCTATGTGTTTTAGCCGTGTTTTAACATCAGGATTTCTCATTTCAGTAGCTCCATTTTTTAGCATTGGTGACATTTCTTTCTCATCTTTTGTGACATATGCCACAATGTAGACAACACAGGAGTATTGATCACATATATCCTGGAGATCCATATTGGCTTCCAGTATTTAATATACGACTATCTGGATTGTAGTTGTTGATGTTCCGTTCTGCTGGTGTTCTTTACCAAAAACAGTTCTGGATTTGGATACAGTCAAGGTTTTGTGGTATGTGTCTGATGACAAAATACAATTCTAAAGTATGTCTTTGACATTTGTGGTATGTGTCTGATGACAAAATACAATTCTAAAGTATGTCTTTGACACTGACATTATCAAGATAACCAGCAGTTGTTATATAAACTAAAACTGTTTACAAAGCCATTTTGCTTCTCCCTGTGTTATGTCTGTTGCAGCAGCTGGATAACTTAATATTGTTTTTTCATTAGGCGGCTTTGGATAATGGAATCTGCAATTGTTGCTGTATTTCTTGGAGCCAACAGAATGACCGTGACTCTGTTTTTTCTAACATGTTCATACGATGATTGGTTTTTAGGAGGTAAAGCACAGGTAACATGCATATCTATAAATGATGTAATTGCATCTTCTGTAGCTGTGTCTAATTGTCTTCACATTTTCTACTCATTATGCAATATGAAAATGTGAAGACCCTGAAGTGAAATTGTGTACGTTGAATATAGCAAGTAACCTTTCCTAAAGGATATCTTTTGCTTAAGACCACATGCTAAAAAGTGGTTTGTTTTCCCCTTGGATATTCTTAAGGTTATAATCAAGTTTCTTTTTTTTCTTTTCTAACAGGGTGATTTTCTAGTCATATTACATGTTGAGCTTTACAGTTCTAAAAAAAAGATCATAAACAATTGTTAATTTCTTTATGGGATGTAAACCAATATCAAACACTGAACCCCCTTGTGAGGCCCAAGAATCGCCAAGGGGTCAGAGTTTAAACGAGGATGCTTCCACGTAAGTTTCAGCTTTCCTGGCCTATTGGTATCTGAGAAAAAGATTTTAACCTACATATTCATATGTAAAAATTTCCGCCCCCCCCCCCCCCCCCCCCCCCGATTGTGGCCCTTGTCCCCAACCCTACTCCTGGTGTCATGATATTCACATATTCTATGTAAAATTTATTGATGATATTACTAGGTCAGGCGCGGATCGATAATTAAACCTTCCGGGGGGTGGGGGTTGCTACTAAGCATGTTAATTTTTGCAACAGCAAAAAGAAAAAAACCTATATTTTCTATTGTCACATTTATTTCTAGAACTCATTTGTCCATTAATTAAATTAATTAATGAAGATGAAGTTTAAAATCAATTAACGTCTGGATTTTATGTTTGATTACAAGTATCTAGATTCTAGAAAAATAGACTAAAGACACTTGGCACGATTTTTTACTGCGTAACTGAAAGGGTCAAATAAAAATACGTGGTCTAAATTTAAATGACAACAAGCATTCTGAGAGTATTGCATAAGCAATACACGTCCCCTACCGGTTTGTATTATTCTATGAAAGCTTCCAAGCACACAACTATTTCAGAGCTATTGTAAACGAGATGTCATGCTTAAATGAGAGATAAAAGAACTGAGGAAATTAAAACTATATAGTTGATATAGAAATTAAATACAAAATAGTTAAAATAATACTCTTTATTTCATCTCCTGTAATTTCGCCAAGTCTATTCTGTATTCGCTGGTAAAAATTTGTGAAAACAATGCACTGTCATGCACAAAATCATTTCTTACCGTCTTCTGTACCCCGAATCAAACCAAACAGTTAAACAGCCCAACCCGACAACGAACCCGATTGTAGTAATACAAAAAAAACCCTGCCGATAAAATCTACAACACAATGCTTGACACTATTTTACAGAATTTATTTGTTTGTTAGAAATGATAAAAGGAATGGTACAAGTAACGCACGATATTATTACTGACTACATACTGGCCTCGTTTATTCAATACACACCGAACCCGATAACGAACCCGAACATTAAAAAATTGGAATATAAAAAATTGATTTTCTCGAAAATATGTCAATCAGACGCTACAAAAGTGTAAACTTGATCTGTAGTTTGACAATTTGAAGCTGTTCAGCAAGTTTCATATTATTCCTCAAATGCATAAAGAAAAAAAGTGTGGAAAACTGAAGTGGGACAGACAGACGGAAGGACAGACGGACTGACGGACGCAGAGGAAAGCTATAGTCTCCACCAGTGAAAACCGGTAGGGGACTAATAATATTCGTAGGGGTGTTTATTGTTCAAGAATAGTAAAAGTGTCTCCTATGCTACTGCATCCTGGCAGTTCAGTGTCGCTGTTGCCTTCCTTCTGACTTCCGACATATGGGTCTTCTTGGCTCTTGCACTCGGGGTTCTCTTAACTTTCTTATTTTGGCTTAAAATTGCACCAATGCATCTATTTTGCAGTACTTCTCCCCAAATTGTGCCATTTCATATAGATGTATTTGAAAGGCAAACGCAACACTTTTTCCATCCATTTCTTTAATTGAAAAAGCAAATGTGCATTTACGAAAGAAGATCGAAGTTTGATATACAAAATGCACAAATCTGCATAAAAAATTAATGCCATTAATTTTAAAAAAGAAAAAAAAAAGCCCACTGATGTAATTGAACCAGGGCACAAAAAGATCATGTGTGACATAGCCAGCGTTTTTTTTTTGTTTTTGTTTTATCTTTTATTAGCCAGCGGTTTAACATATGGAGCTATCCAGGACTTTACATTTTCGAAATGTAAATGTACACCACTATTATAGAAATCGGTTTCCGAAACTTGTGTCTTTTTATGGAAAAATTCGACTCCAGGGCGGGGGTGTCCTTAAAAAAATTTCTACCTTCATTTATTCATTTGAACAAAACCTATCAAAACATTTAAGATTTTTAAGGGACGGGCCGGTCTTGAAGGATATCTAGGCGAAAGTGAATTTTCCGAGAATTCCATCTCACCATTAGGTCCATTCTTTTGTTATTTGCATTATAAATCGACACCCCCCACCTAGCAAACCCAGTTATCCTTCTGACCCCCTTCTCTTGGGAAATAAATAAAATATCCAGGTTCCGCGCATGAACATGTATGTACGTTTTAATCGCCAATTAACTTTGTGAGATAGAATTTATTACGGAGATCTGAATAAGGCAGACATTAGGGTTAAAGCATTGCAAAAGATAATAGATTTAAGGATAAAATATTAATTTTGTAATAGTATCAATCGTAAACTTTAGGATTTCTCAAAATGCGTGTTCAAAATGAGAATACATGCAGTGGGTGTAGAGCATGTTTGATGGTTACATTAATCTAGATGCTGAAAACAAATAAGTTTTATTACGAGTGCAATTCTTTTTTGGATTGTTTTCCTTTAAACCTTGACCCGTATGATTGAATAATCGTTACATACATACTTAATAATTATGAATAAAAATTATTAAATATAGTCTTTTTCAATTACAGTAAAACTTTTTTCTTAATAGTAGTCAATTAGTGGAACCTTGTATTGATTTTCAATCATCCGTTATTTTTTTGTGAACTCTGAATTAAATAAACCTTTTAAGATAAATTTAATGAAAATTTTAAAAAAAGTTTAAAGTGAATGTAGGAAGGAATCAAGCGTTAGCTGTGTAGTTCTTAAACAGGTGTGACATTTATTCATTAGTAATTTTAAACTAGATGCTGTCATTAGACAGTAATACCCGCACCAAGTGTTTGCCCCTAAATAACACTGTTTTGTACCAGTTTAATTAAAAATGAAGGCCACATGCAAACTCCGGTTATACATTTAAAAATTATAATTTTCATAACTGAAGGATGAGATCCCTTCCCATATGATAATACACATGAGCAGCACTTTATGTGCAATTTGGGGTTGAACTATTTGCAGTGAATTTTCAGTTAATCAATAATCTTAACATTTCATGTCATAGAAAGTATTACGGTCTATATAATTATTACAAACAAAATTAAAAATTAAATTATGCCCCCTCCCCGTGGCGGTTGCCGGTTTTAGATTTGCTTCTGAGTGCATACATATGCACATCATCGTGTTCACAGATTTAGAGAAGGAGTGGGAGTGAGGGGTCCAGGCCCCCCCCCCCCCCCCCCATGAAAATTCATTTATATCAATTGTAAAATTACCAAAAATACACCTTGGACCCCAATGCTCTTACATACATGTAAACGCTCTAACCCACTGCGCTTCAATGTTAGGTAACATTATTGGGGGGGGGGGGGGGTTAATATTTAATTAATATTTATTTATTATACTTTATTGTTTATCTCAATAGGAAGTATACATCACAATGTGCAGGTGTCCTGCACCACCTTAAAACTGTTTTTTACCTAATAAAATGGTGCAAGTGGATTTGAAGAACAGGTCATAAAAATACATGCATGTTACAAATAACTGATCTTTGTCTGAAGTTACGTACACAACACAGGTCTGCAGGTATCATTAGCGGGTACTAGTTTTACCCAGCTCTTCGATTAGATGGGATACATGTCTGTGTTTTCCATATGCAGAAAAGGATTAGTTAAGATAAGCTAAAGGAATTCATTATTGTGTTTTAATTGGATTATCATTATGATGCTGACCAATATAGGTAAGCATAATACATGTAGTAGCAGTAGCACAATATAATGAGATGCCAGCATACAAAAATTCTACTTTCACTTTCTAAATGTGATCTCCCTTTGACAGCATACTGTATCATCATCTTTTAATATTTAAATAAGCTTATCATCGTTACCTATCCTATCACATTTGTAAAGTTTCAAAAGTGTCATTTTAGTTGCAAAAGTTATTTTTTCATTTGTCAGACTTGCACTATTGAGTTGACCCCATCTTGACCCTGTATAAACAATTTCTTATTAAATTTGTGTATTACATGTAAGTAAGTGTACTAGACACTTAATTATCATTTTTATATGAGTTATAATAGGAAGGAACGAGTATTTCTTTCTTAATGTATTATAATGCATCAAATACAATGTAGGTCATGACCTTATGGGACTAGCTGTTCTGACCCCACGAAACAGGAAAATACAAAATATTTTCTAATGTCATTATGATGCATCAAATGGTTTAAAAAATCAACTCCCAATTAAGTATTTTATCATATGTTACAGTAGTGTTTGATCCATGTGGGTAATTCCAAGCCTAATTATGTCACTGCTTTGTTTAGGAGACTTTACAATTGCCCCAAATAGGCGAATACACATGCATATAACATTTTGTTTATAAATCTTAAAAATTTAATTAAGCAATTTCAAAATGTTAATGTGCATCAGGAGAGAAAAAGCAATCAAGAAATGATTTAAAATTTGCTACTGCACACATGTAAGAATGTATTAAGAAGACTGAATCTTAAGTACCAGGTTAGAATGGGGGGGGGGGGGGGGTGAATGTGGAGTATAAACATTTATAATTTGATCATTTATTGTTATTAATTTTAACTTGTCAATGAATACTAGTTATTGATCCCAAGGTAGAAATATGACCTCTGATCATATCTCAATAGATCATTTGTCAATTATGAAAGGTGTAATGTAATTTTTCTTTAAGAATAACATTTTTTTACCAGTTTATAAAAGTTTTTAGACACCCAAATTATATTTTTATTTAATAGATCATTCGACAATTAAGGGGGGAGGACCGGTTAATATTTGAGTTTGTTTGGGGGTGGGGGTTCCAAGTCATATATTTGACAATTTTTTTATTGTAAATTAAAATAAGACTAAGCCATACTACATTCATGAACATGAATAGTATAGAACAAAACACAAACTAATACATGTATATACACAGGAAGTATTACAAAACATAGATGATTGATCTAAATCTGGGTTCTTAAATTGAATCATATATCATGTACATATTACGTTATTGTTTCTTTGTTCAAGGCATTTCAGATGGTATGTAGGTCATGATCCTAAGTACTCTACCTGAAATTATCAAATATCATAAAAACCATTGAGATACCCACCTTAATTCAAAGATATTATTCCTCCTTAGGTCATGGCGCATCAGATCATTATGGCATGTAAGTCATGACCCTAACGGGTGTCAAAAAGGTGTGGGGTCTAACATTGAACCTTGTAGGAAGAATCGTAGGCTCTATTTTAACGAGGCCGGGTCTAATTAGTTCTGCCCTAGATTTTTTAATGAAATTTTTTACCTGAATTTCTACTGATATAATTATTATTTTAAGATTAAAAAATAAGACATTTACCACACCGTTTGTTTAGGGGGTCATCTCAAAGTTTGGTAATCTTTAACATAGGACCCTATGGGATTTCGCTTGAAATGTATCAATTTTGCACATATTTTTAAACTTCTGCCCTAGGGATTTCTTTTTCTGTTCTACATATTAAAGTTATTGCTAAAAGGCATCAAATGGTCAAACAAAAAAAACCTTTTACCTCCTGGTTTGTTTCAGGGGTCTTATCAAAGTTGATTTTGTATGCCCAATTTCCCAGATTTGTCAGATAATGGCTATTTTTTATTTGACAAAGGCGGAAAAGGTGATCTTTATAGTATTATTAAAGCCTTCAGACATATTTAAGTAATAAAAAAATATAAAACATCACATATTAAGGGTCATTAATATAAAATACATGGTTACTGTCTTGAAATATATGAATTAAGCTATATTTAGGCGGGTTAAGAAAACGTGACAGAGGGTTTGGCCTGCTGAACCCTCTTCACTTTTTCGACCCGAGCCCAAATATAGCTTATACTTCGAGACAGTTATGTTTATTCTACAATATAACATTAATTTTACGCATTAAACGAGCCATTTTCAACAAATTTCGCTGAATATCTGCAGATAAAACTATCACGCCATGGCGTCAAACAAGCAAAAAGATGACGTCACAATACAAATGAAACGCTGCGCGAAAGCGTGCGTACTCGTTCTGTACTCGGCCTCGTTAAATGGTAACTTGAAAACGGACAAAGATAATAATATAGGGTTTTCATAATCATATATTGACTGTTACTGGCAATATATAGTGTTTATTAGATCTGACCCCTGGGGTCATCTCCACCCCCAGGAATTTGAAATTACCATATATCTCAGAAACTGTTATAATCATCCCCTAAACTATAGATATTCATGTTTCTGATGTCAAGGGGCATCAAATGTTATGTAGGTCATGGGCCCTGTGGGTGGTTCTGACCCTCTCAAACAGCAAGTCCCTTAATATCTTCAAAACAGTTGAGATCCCCACCCTTAAACCATATATATTCTTGTTCCTTGTATCAAGGGGCATCAAACGGTATGTAGGTCATGGGCCCCGGGGGTGGTCGTGACCCCCCTCGAACAGGTAGTACACGAATATCTCGAAAACGGTTGAGATCCCCACCCCTTAACCATATATTAATATATTCTTGATCCTTAAAGGACATCAAAAGATATGTAGGTAATGGGCCTCAGGGTTAAATTTAATTTTTCAAAACCGTAATGCACATCTACATTGATCTATGGAACAGTTTTTATCATATCCCAAGATAAGATGTGTCTATCCATGTAATCATAAGAGGAGTTCTGGGATCTATGGTTTTTTTTAGTGATAAACGTCAATTTTCTGTTACTATTTGACTCCCTGGATGAAATTTAGATTTTTAAAATCTTATTGCACATCTATAGGACAGCCCCAATTATATCCCAAGATATGACGTAGCTACCCCAAAAGTTGTAAGAGGAGTTCTGGGAACCATACTTTTTTTGCAAAAAACGTCATTTTTTGTTGCCCACTGATCCCCTTAATAAAAAAAAATTCTGAAACCTGATCACACTTCAATATGACACCCCCAATCATATTCTAGAAGATCATTTGGCTACTGCAAAAAGAAAATGACGTTTTTGAAACCAGTTTTTTTGTAAAAAAAAACAACGTCATTTTTTAGCAATTAATTGACCCCCAGGACAAAATTAAAAATTCCGAAACCTTACTGCGCATCTATAGGATACCCTAAAACATATTCCAAGAGATGATTTGTCTACTGTTGAAAATGTAGGAGGAGTTCGAGGAAGAAGGTTTTTTGTGAAAAAACGTCATTTTTTACCAATTATTTGACCCCCAGGACTACCAGAGAATTTTTGAAACCTTTTTACAATACAACATGACACCCCAAATCAAACTCTAAGAGTTCAGATTGCTGGTTCATAAGATGTAAGAGCAGTTTGAGAAAGTAAAACGTGACAGACGGACGGACGGACGGACGGACGGACGGAACAGGGTAACAACAATATATATCCGAACTTTCTTTAGAAAGTGCAGGTATAAATACAATAAGGATTGTTGAAATATTACCATACATGTAAAACAGCGTAGAAACCTACTTAATACGATGAGCCAATCATTTTCCTCTTGAGATTGTACTTCAATGACGTAAGATGGCGGAGACAGGCTGGCGCAGAATGTCTGTGAAAAAATAAAACTACACGTATATGTACTTTGTAGTATAGGGAATATTAAAACAACGAATACAATCAAACTATACGTTTGAAAACGTTCGTTACTGTGTTTTGTGATAGCAAATTAAGACTTTTAAATCATATATTAATTCTATTCTAATATTTGTATTTTACAATGCCAAATACACGATATTAAATTAAATAGTAAAAGGAAAATTAGATATTTACAGAGTTTAATACGAGACTATGTTATGTCGCGAAAGGAGTTCAAGAAACAAGAGGCCCATGAGCCACATCGCTCACCTGAGCAACAATAGACATGATAAAATCAGCTTCATAGAGTCATAATACAAAATATCTGGACAATGTGGTATAATACATGTAGATCCTGTATAAAAAAATCAATTTTCCCCTGAATATTCTTATATTCATAATCAAGTCCCTTTTCTAACCTGATGATTTTATAGTCATATCACATTCAACATTGCAGTTCTCAAAAGACCCTAAACAATTGTTTATATACAGGAAATAAACCTACATCAAACTCTGAGCCTCTTGTGAGGCCCAATAATCGTCTAGGGACCAAAATTTAAACAATTTTAAAGAATCAGCAACATGTAAAAATGCTTGCGTATAAGTAAAAGCATAGATAATAACATTTCACATTTGTGAATAATTAAAATGTTTTCCTTTGTACAACTGGATCCCCAGTGTAGCCACAACCTTCTCCTAAAGATTTAGATTTGAACACTATCTGAACTTGCTTTCACTAAAGCAAATGTTTTTTTTTTAAAATTAAAGGATTTTAAAGCTTTACTCTATATATCTACACTACCTGAGGATGCTTCTACACAAGTGTCAGTTTTCTTGGCCTAATAGTTTCTGAGAAGATTTTTAAAGATTTACTCTATATATTCCTATGTAAAAAGTCGGACCCCCGTTGTGGCCCCACCCTACCCCCGAGGGTCTTGATTTTCACAACTTTGAATCTACACTACCTGAGGATACTTCCACACAAGTTTCAGCTTTCCTGGCTGATTAGTTTCTGAGAAAAAGATTTTTAAGTATTTACTCTATATATTCTTTACTACCTGAGAATGCTTTCACATCAGGTTTAGCTTTCCTGGCCAAATGGTTCTTAAGAAGGAGATTTTTTTTTATAGATTTACGTAATATACTCGTATGTTAAATTCTACCCCCATTGAGGCCCCACCCTACCCCTGGGGGTCATGTTTTTCACAAAGTTTGGCTTCTTAACGGCTTTTCCCACAAAACTGTGGCTAACAGAAATTTAAAATCCATGATATTTTTGTTATTATAGTAAAAAATAACATTTTCATAAAAAATAATTTCAACATTGAAATTGCAGTTCATATTGCTTTAATCATTTTTGTTAAATTCCAAATTCAGATATAACCTTACATTATTCATTTTGAAAAGGTCAAGAAAAACTGTATCCCATTTTTTGAAATTAATTTTATTTCTTCCGTAGTATAACCAGATGGACATATAAGACTTTCAATGTCCCCCAAAAATTATGCTGTTTTAATTCCTTTAGAAAAATTTTTCAGATATTCAGAATTTTTCTGACACAAAACGTGGTATACATAGAGTGAATATGCTTATCAACCTTTGTGCAAAGCGAAATACCAATTTCACAATGATGTTTTTTTAACAAACGTATCATTTTTAGACTAAAAAGTCTTTTGATACCCCTACATGTAACCTAAAAATGTTACAATAAAACCCCCTTTTTTTAAATATGTATTTTTTATTTTTATGAACCGAAACAAAAGCGAATGAAAAATAAATAAAAACAAGTTTCATTATCTTGTAAAACTAGTGATTTTAAAAAAGGCAAAGGTTTTTGGAAATTTAATAATTCTTTACTAACAGATAATGAATATGTTACTTTAATTAAGGAAGAAATTAACAAAGTGAAGCTTCAGTATGCATGCCCCATATATGAGAGAGAAAGCGTTACAAATATAGACAATGAGCTTACAATTACTGACCAAACCTTCATTGATATTCTGCTCACAGAATCAATATCTTTTGCAGCATTTAAGAAAAAACAAATAAATAACAAAGAAAAACTACCTGAGGATGCTTCCACACAAGTTTCATCTTTCCTGGCTGATTAGTTTTTGAGAAGAAGATTTTTAAAGATTTACTCTATATATTCCTATGTTAAACTTCGACCCCCCCCCCCCATTGTGGCCCCACCCTACCCCCGGGAGTCATGATTTTCACAAATTTAAATCTACACTAACTGAGGATGCTTTCACATAAGTTTTAGCTTTCCTGGTCTTATGGTTCATGAGAAGAAGATTTTTGAAATTTTTTGGAAAATTTTCATAAATTCCTAATTATCTCCCTTTGCAAAAGATCGTGATCCTTATTTTTCACAACTTTGAATCCCCTTAGGCTAAGGATGCTTTGTGCCAAGTTTGGTTAAAATTGGCCCAGTGGTTCTTGAGAAGATGTTGAAAATGTGAAAAGTTTACAGACAGACGGATAGACAGACAGACAGACGGACTGACGGACGCAGAGGAAAGCTATAGTCCCCTCCGGTGAAACCGGTAGGGGACTAATAATACATAAAATCCTGTTGATTAAATTTACAACACAATGTTTGACACTATTTTACAGAACTTATCTGTTTGTTATAAACAACAAGCATTTTGAGAGTATTGCATAAGCAATACACGTCCCCTACCGGTTTGTATTATTCTATGAAAGCTTCCAAGCACACAACTATTTCAGAGCTTTTGTAAACGAGATGTCATGCTTTAATCAGAGATAAAAGGAACTGAGGAAATTAAAACTATATAGTTGAGATAGAAATTAAATACAAAATAGGTAAAACAAGCATTCTGAGAGTATTGCATAAGCGATACACGTCCCCTTCCGGTTTGTGTTATTTTATGAAAGCTTCCAAGCACACAACTATTTCAGATGTCATGCTTTAATCAGAGATAAAAGAACAGAGGAAATTAAAACTATATAGTTGATATAGAAATTAAATACAAAATAGGTAAAATTATACTCTTTATTTCATCTCCTGTAATTTTGCCAAGTCTATTCTGTATTCGCTGGTTTGACATTTTGAAGCTGTTCAGTAAGTTTCATATAATTCCTTAAATGCATAAAGAAAAAAAGTGTGGAAAACTGAAGTGGGACAGACAGACGGACGACGGACGGACGGACGGACGGACGCAAAGGAAAGCTATAGTCCCCTCCAGTGAAACCAGTAGGGGACTAATAATACTCTTTATTTCATCTCCTGTAATTTCGCCAAGTCTATTCTGTATTCTCTGGTAAAAATTTGTGAAAACAATGCACTGTTATGCACAATATCATTGGTGAAAACCGGTAGGGGACTAATAAATGATCAAACCGTTTTTACGCTAAACAACCTTGAATTTTTGTAAATTGTAATTCATTTCAACTATAATTGAATTTGTTCGGAATCAGTTTAATTAGTCCCCTACCGGTTTCACCGGAGGGGACTATAGCTTTCCTCTGCGTCCGTCAGTCCGTCCGTCCGTCTGTCTGTCCGTCCGTCAGTCTGTCCCACTTCAGTTTTCCACACTTTTTTTCTTTATGCATTTGAGGAATAATATGAAACTTGCTGAACAGCTTCAAAATGTCAAACTACAGATCAAGTTTACACTTTTGTAGCGTCTGATTGACATATTTTTCGAGAAAATTAATTTTTTATATTGACGTCGCGCACGGTGTTGGTGTTAATTTCGGTAACGTCAAAAAAGTCATTTTCACGCATAACGTAATGAAACATTTTATTAAGCACAGCATACGAAAAATTAAAAAAATAAGAACTTTATATTAATTTTTTTCTGCGTGTAAGAGATTTTGTATTTCAAAACTGCAATTTCAAAATATCTTTTTAATATGTACAACCAATTCTGAAGTTCACAACGTTAAAATGTTTCAATTTTAGTTCAGTTCAGCGATATCAGTGTTCAAAAGCATGTGATTCACTCACGGCTTGTAATATTGTTAAATGAACTTCCTCTGAAATTTGTAATATGTCATTGTCAAGAATATCACCCGATTCACAAATGATATACAAAACTGATTGGGAAGGTACAATCGCCGGTTTGCGTTTAATTAATTTGTATTTCAAAGGCGTTTCAGGAGATTTTTCGAAGTAATGGCCCCGGATAACTTGTGTACCTCTTCTGTAAGCAGCCCCCCACCTGTCCATGTCATCTTTTTGTAGAACAACTGATTTTGAACTTGCTTTCATTACATAATAATCATTTACATTATCGTCACAAAGTACCGCAAATATACAGTCTTTTGTAATTAAATTTGATAATATTTGTGATTCCGATGTTTCGTTCTCTGGGTCTGATGTGTCATTATCCGAGCCTTCTTTTGTGAAATAAATCAGTGTTGCATTGCCTAAACTGTTACTGAGATCGCATTGCTCAGAATTGCCCTCAATGCAATCTTCGCAATTGTAACAAGATAGGTGACGAATGTAGTTTTCACCAGAAATAACTGACACGAGCTGATGAACAGATCTGATTCCCGTCAAAGGTTTATATAATCTTGCTTTTTCTCTAGGAATTTCTTCTACATATTCAAAAATCCTTCGTCGAACATTTGTAGAGTCCTTGGGAGTTTCAAGTTTTTCTTTTGCAAACAAATAGAGGCCTTTCGCATCTTGTATGATGCAGGTACCCCTAATGACGGCAAGATCAGCCTGATTTTTTAAAAATCCTCCTGCTGCATCTTGTGGGCCCTTTGCGTGGCTGGTTTCAAAAAAATTTCTAATTAACTTTTGATAACAAAATTCTGAAAGAGAATCTGATAAGTCGCCGAAACAATGGCGACTTTTATATTGTGCAGCACAACCATCGCAAAATTCATGCATTGTTTTGACCTCGTACGAAATAGACTTTAGGTAGTCAGAAATAAGTTTTTGACAATAATGGGTAAAATGTTGATCATGCTTCTCATCAGGAGATATGACATAAAAGTGTTCCGTAACTATTTCTGGTTTTTCCGTAGTACTTTCCAAACCGTCTAATTCAAGGATAGCATGCCTGTGAAGTATGGTTACATGAATGGAGACTTCCGTTTTTTGAAAATAATTTGATTGTATTTCGTTCCTTTTACTACAACGATAATTTTCGGAAAAGTCGTGAATCGTAACGCAGTGATTTTGAGGTAAATTCTGAACCAAATTTCTCAATTGTTGGACTTGCCATTGAGCCCCCATATTATGCATTGGAAATTTTTCGAGAAGCTTAATCATATATTGGAAAAGTTCAGCAGGCTTTGTAACCTTTTTCACGAGCATCAGTTTCTTGGTTTCGCCTCTTTTTGACTTAATGTTTACATAATCAAAACACTCCCAAGAAACATCAGGGGAAGCGTCGTCAGTTCTCAGTTCCTCGGGGTGCAAGTGCAGTTTCTGAACACCACAATCCAAGCAAGTTCTGTCTAAACATGATTTGTTATGTAGACCGTCGGAATTAGAAGGACAGAGAGTTTGATTACTTATTTCATACATATCATGATATATTACAGGGTCTGTAACATAAGTCTTTCTGAATGACATGCATGCTTTAAAAACGTATTTCATTTCAAGATGATAACGGCAGCAACAAGTAACTCGATCCTTTTGACGAGCTGGGCGAATATAGTAGGGTTTACATGCCTCAAAAAGTCTTTGAGAAATACGAATTTCTGGGTTTTTTGAAATAAAGTCGGCATATATTTCTGTTTGTGTTTTTTCTAAGATATGAACAACGTGAGATGAATACTGTTTTGGGCCTATTCGAACCCTTTTCACGTCATTTTTGTTTCCAGTTGGGTGCGAATTTTCACCCAAACACCAAAAATCATACACACGTTTTCGGGTATCATCAGACAGAGCATCAGATCTTGTTTTCCGCTTTGTATAAGTGAACGATGATGATTCCGAATGCAAGATTTTTGTACGAACTTTGTACCCTTTTGATATTCTACGGATCGGAAGACCAAGTTTTTTTGCTAGTGAAGACTTTGCTCTTGATTTTTTAACATTTTCGCCGCTGAAAGAAGCTGTTAGAAAATCCATGGCCTCCCTTGCTTTGTCGCAGCGTTTAAGTTTTAGCTTTGAAACCGATTCTTTTATGTCACACAGAACGGACAATTGAAGTGTAGCTGATTCCTTTTCCTCTGGAGAAGGAATAATTTTGCAATTTTGAAGTAATTTAACAGTTGGAGAGTTAGCATTTTTTAGAAAGGCCGCAATGGTGGCTGCTCTTTTTGTCGGGGATGTCGGTAAATTTCTTTTCAATTTTCTCACAGCTCGACATTTTTGCATTTTGTTATCAAATGGTGACCTTAGGTTACCGTCCTCTGTATTTTTGCTCCGAATTTGGCTGTTGTGTTTTTTTTGGCGCCATCTCTTTTGTGCAAGCGATTTTCGTTTCCGCATTGATTCCTCGTGTTCAATTAATTTTAATCTACTTTCCTTTTCTTTTTTCTTTCTGTTCTGATTATTTTCTATTTTGATACGTTCTCTTTCGCGCTGTTTACGTTTTCTCAGCGTCGCAGCTTTGACTGTCTCTTCTGAAATTCGATGTAAATTCATTGTAAAATTTATCAGTAGTCTACTGTTTTAAAAATTAAAATCGGCAAATTTTAAACTTTATGAATCTATACGTATGTTTTTTATCAGTATTATACTCTGCGGAACAAAAATATCTAATTTTGTTTGTTTTAGCACTTAACCGAAATCATTACTGCCCATTTACTTGCAGTGAACCCGTTTTACCTTTCGGCGGAAAGATATTGGAGTTGGAATCAGTTTTCTGTTTTTCCTTCACTCTCCTCCTCCATTCCTGAGTCTGTTCTACCCTTCTCTGTTTCCTTTTTTCTTTATTAATTTTAATTCTTTGTGCAGCAGTCAAAGACCCTGTTTAATTAATTAAAATACATGTTCATCGTCACATCACGTCATTGCGTCATTTTACATATACATATGGCAAATAATGTCGTTATTATTTCATTTGTATTAATGAATTAATTCGACTCGCTAAGTTTGGATATTTGGCATCAATTTAATTTTTAAATTGTTATTCCTATTTTTTAAATTATTTTTCTTAGTATATATATTTTGCTACTTTTTTCACAAAATAATGTGTAGGTACATGTATTTATAATGTTCACTATAACTGTTTTTATGAGGAAAAAAAACCGTACACATAACGTTTTGAGCCCTTGCGTCATTTTACGTACCCGTGACATATAATGTTGACATCATTTTATTTGTAAAAATCAATTATCTTGATTCGTAATGTTTGTATATTTGGCATCAAAATGTTTTGGAGAAAAAGCACATTTCTAACTGCGATTCATTTTTGTGAATTTTTTGCACCACTTTTTGAAAGAAGTGTCCAAGTTATTTTCTCTTTTCATTGCTAATGTAATTTAATGTATTTTTATGAAAGTGTGACATTCATGTTGACATTTTGATACGTCTCTATTAAAAAAAATTGCGGACACATGTACTTCTTTTTAATGGTTATACAACCTATGAAAATGCACATTCTATAATGATTTTTATTATTATGAAATATAGCCAAGAATTGTTTTTATAAGCATGATACTTGTGATCGCCATTCTGCGCATAACGTTCGACTGTGAAATATCTCTCTTGTGACACGTGTTTTAAAAAAATAGTTGAATAACGGTTTTTGTCAACAAATGCGTTTAAATGAGGAATTAATAGAAGATATATGTATACAGTTTTACTGCAACAATGCATATACATATTATTTTTAAAAAAGCTTCAATAGATCATTGCAAGATCCTGGATCACAATTTATATTTTGTAATTTACCTGAGCCTGGCGTGGCCATTTTCAAGTTTTGTTACCCATCTACATCTTCATTCTGAGATTTCTTTGACCCGGCGTTGATTTCTGGCATTGATTACGTCAAAAACGTTATGACGTATATCTGTTACATCATCACAGTAATTAGTCCGCCAAAAATGTTCCCCCCAAAATGAACATTCACTGAGATATTGTAGTTTATTTGAGATATGTATCTTAAAAGTGTTACCTATCTACATGCCATTTTTTGTAAAATTTTAAGGTTTTAACACCGATTTATCAAATATAAATAAAAATCCTAGCTGTTATTACATTTTTTATTGAAGTCCACACGCATTCGAACAGATTGGTATATAAAATTACATATTTACTTATTTCCTGTTTTAAAAAAATAGTCTAATACTGTGCGCGCACTCTGAAAGGACATTTTAACACCAACACCGTGCGCGACGTCATTCCAATTTTTTAATGTTCGGGTTCGTTATCGGGTTCGGTGTGTAACTGAATAAACGAGGTCAGTATATAGTCAGTAATATCTTGCGTTACTTGTACCATTCCTTTTCCTGTACCATTCCTTTTATCATTTCTAACAAACAAATAAATTCTATAAAATAGTGTCAAGCATTGTGTTGTAAATTTAATCGGCAAGGTTTTTTTTGTATTATAATTACAATCGGGTTCGTTGTGGAGTTGGGCTGTTTAACTGTTTGGTTTGATTCGGGGTACAGAAGACGGTAAGAAATGATATTGTGCATAACAGTGCATTGTTTTCACAAATTTTTACCAGCGAATACAGAATAGACTTGACGAAATTACAAGAGATGAAATAAAGAGTATTATTTTACCTATTTCCTATTTTTCTATATCAACTATATAGTTTTAATTTCCTCTGTTCTTTTATCTCTGATTAAAGCATGACATCTCGTTTACAAAAGCTCTGAAATAGTTGTGTGCTTGGTAGCTTTCATAGAATAGTACAAACCGGTAGGGGACGTGTATTGCTTATGCAATACTCTCAGAATGCTTGTTACAATTGAGATCGGTTGGATTTAAAGATTTTCCAATTGTTCTTGCATTTCTATTTGATCGTATTTGACGTGTATTTATATATAATTGTATTGTGCATCAATTGAGAACAATTTTAAGCTCTAAAATATCTTTTTTGCAATTAAAACGATGTGTAGTGTTTGTGGACTCGTCCCCCTACCGGTTTCTAATAGTCTGTGACGTCACTACGCGGGAATCTGCACGAGCGAGGATTCTACCGTCTGCAGCCAGCGAGAGAGGACGTAGGACATGTGCTAGACGAGGCGACAGGCAAGTCCAGCGGCAACCCACGGATATTATCAGTGATAGTGACTGAGAAATACTATATTGGCGCCCAACTCGAGGCCCTGGACTTGCCAGTAATTCCGAGAAAATTTTTTTTCCCGTAGAGTAAGCCTGTATCATTTTGTTTAAGCAGTTTGACTAAATCGCGTTGAGGCCGCCATTTTGGGGGCCCTCGCGTGGTCAACTTTCCTGTTAGTTTTTGTAAACATTGAGCCAGTTTTAGCTTTGTTTGTGCTACTTGCTTTGATTTATCATCATGTCATTTGAAGAGGCTCTGTTTGCTTTGGGGTTGGATGAGAGATCGCCCCGATTTATGTCTATGTCTCATGGTAGGGATGAGTTTTCACGGGGTATTAGGCCCGGCTGTGTGTACGGGCCAGATCCCGTAAGTATTGTTAAGCAACCCACATACTTGGACACTACAGGGCATGTCAAGGTAGGCTATGATGAGAGAGCACCCCACAGTGATTACATAGGTCCTCCCCATGTTTGGGTTGAGTCTCCTGAAAGATTTGAGAGGGGGAGGGGTGAAACTATAGATCCTGTTCGTTTGTGGGCCAAGGGTTTAAGTTCGTCAGTTGGTGTTGGGGACTTTGTTCCACCTAGTAACTATTTAGGGGTCCCCATGTCACAATGTTCCCATGTGGCCCTTAACCCTGGGGAAGCACCTACTGTCAGGGATACTACTTTATGCCCACCTGAGCCTCAGGGGCAAACCCCAAATTTGTTGGATTTTGATCCCCTTACTACCCAGGATTCACCCCCCAGTAATCCAATGCCCACCGGGCCTGTACGGCCCGGATGCCAGTCCTTAGATAGCTAACATGTCTATTCACAAGGGGTTACACCGAGTCTAGAGATGTAGGTCAGGGGCAGCAGTACGATAGACCAGTTCAGGCATTTGACTTAAAGCCCCAGGTTCCACCCACCCAGAACCCCACTGTCCCAGATGCACAGTCTCAGCTCAGTGGTAGCCATCGAGAGGATCGGTATTCACCGTTTGTTATGGGCGGGTGTTCGGATCATCGGCCTAGTAGTTATCTTGTACCAGTACCTGAGGTCTCCTCCCAACCTTGTCACTTTGGGGTGAAGGAGGGGGGGGGGGGAGAATGGCACATACATATGAGCCCCCCACCACTGAAAGACCTTATAATGTAAGTCATGCGCGGATTTCCGCAGCGTCTCAATGTCCCTCAAATTACGCGCGGAATACTCCATCCATCCATCCCCCGGAATACTCGTGGAGACCAGCAGCAGCCTATGGTTTACCTGGAGATGTGCAGACCCCTGCAGCGCGCTTCAACCTCCAAGAGTTTCTTGCACCGCCCACCAGCTACCACAATCCGACAACCTGGAGTAGGCCGAGGTATAAAGATTTGGATTTTGATGGGAGATCCAGCTGGAAGCCATACCTGCACAAATTTGTTAGATTGTCACGAAGCCAGCGCTGGACAGAGACTGAGCAACACGACCAGTTCTGCTTCTTGGAAGGAACCGCTAGTGAGTACTACACTCTGTTACTGGAGACCAGCCCTGATTTGCGCTTCGCCGACATCCTGAGGAAGTTTGACAAGCGCTTTGGCTCAGCAGCACCTGATTTGGCCCACCAGCTCAACTTCGAGTCTTCAGTCCAAAACAGCGGTGAGTCCCTGAGGCAGTGGTCAGACCGAGTACTGATGTTGGCTACTCGTGCCTTCCCCCAGCTACCGGATGTTCACTCTCAGGCTATACCCCGCCTGTATTACGGGGCAGAGGACCGGGAGGCAGGCCTATATGCCCTGGATGGCCAGCCCAAGACCGTCGATGAGGCTGTAGACCGGATGCAGTTCTACCAGCATTCCCGACGGGGCAGACCCCCAGGCAATAACTACAATGCAGTGAGGAGTTTGGTAGTAGATGAGGAGTCGAGTAAAAGAGATGGGAAAGCTGAAAGTCAGATACGGGAGTTGAAAAGCCGAGTGCAGCATCTTGAGAAGACCCTAAAGGAAGTTCTCGATTCGGTCCGGCTTGAGATCCCGACGACTTCTTTCCCTAGATGGCAACCTGGCCCAAGGACAGCTCAGTGTTTCAGATGCAGAAAGACTGGGCATTTCCGGAAAGAGTGTCCTGCTGTCCTTAGACGGAAGGCGGAAGGAAGCGCTGGAGAGGTTGTAGATCACTCCCTGCGTAGCCGTGGTGCCTGTCAAGGAGTTGCAGATGAAGAGACTAAGACTTGCAGTCAAGCGCCCAGCGGGCAGCTTCGCACACTGTGTGCTTACTAACCCAGGATGAGAAGACCAGTTTTAGGAAGCACCCTGCAGATGACTCATGTGTTGTGGACAAGGACGCCCCTTGTCCCAACATAAGGCGCAGGAGGAAGCGTGGTAGGCGTAGGATGCAACACAGGAAACCAAACTTGCTGAAGTCCTTCTCCACAGATCCTGATGTCTCTGAAGAGGAAGTTACTCCAGTGGACAGTAATTGTCTGCTGAAAGTGCTGCGCAGCAAAGTGATTCCTACGGAATCCAAGTGCCCCGAGGCCAAGGGCAAGGATGACATAGTGGGAGACTCTTGGCCCCCAACCCAGGGGGCCGTCTCAGATGATCTGTTTGTCATGGCAGCTCGGACTGCCAGTAAAGCCAAGCTGAACATACCAGGAAGCAGTCTTGAGACAACGGTTGAGGATGTCCATGTTCCTGCAACTAGGAACTCCCTTGCTTGGGAGTCAGTTGGAAGAGGACAGCCTTTAGAAGCAGCCCCGAACTTGGAGTATCTCCATTCAGGTGTCCAGACTAGGGTTACGGACGCACGGGAGATGCAGTCATCGCCATCTGGATTGTGCAGGACATGTCTCGTGGATCAGACGTAGTAGAGCTGCCCTCCCAGGACTGGACTAGCAACCTCAAAGAACTACTTGGACTGTCCCCGGATTATCATTTTTGTGTGTGGAGGCCCTTGTCATTTGGACGGGCCCTGCTCTAGTGACTTAGTATCCCGGCTGTTGCTGGGATTGGCATAACCGCCGGTGGGACTGGGTTCCCTGGAAGTTATCCCGGCTGTTGCTGGGATGGCGTTCCAACGCCCCTTGTTATTCGATGGTCCCGTTGGTACATGTACCAGGCGTGGACCTACTCCCCACAAGGAAAACGGAGGGGAGTGTAGTGTTTGTGGACTCGTTCCCCGTACGGGTTACTAATAGTCTGTGACGTCGCTACGTGGGAATCTGCACGAGCGAGGATTCTACCGTCTGCAGCCAGCGAGAGGGGACGTAGGACATGTGCTAGACGAGGCGACAGGCAAGTCCAGCGGCAACCCACGGATATTATCAGTGATAGTGACTGAGAAATACTATAATATATAGATGTTTACGGTTTCTTTTAAAAAGTACAAAGGAATTCATATAAAAAATCGAAAGGTGATATTGGTCTCATTTTTGTAAAATTTCATTTCAAAAATGGTTCTTTATTGAACCTTCATATAATGCAATGGTGTGTCGAGTCACCTTAATAATTTACGATTTTTTCACGTTTCCAGGCAATTTTCGTGAATGGTGAGCATTCATGGTGATGTAATTTTGTGGGTGCGTCGGTTTCAGCTTCAGTAGAAAAACTAAATCCTTTAAAATCAGTTTTCATCGAGGATGTTTATTAAAATGCCATTAAAATTGAGCAACCACGTATTTTTATGATTCCACAGTATTTGGTAGCATGCATTTCAAGTAATGAGATATGTTAAATGGACGATAAAACATCAATTTTATCACCCGAATTGTTTTAAATCTGTTTACAAATATTCACCCAGCTTTAAATTGTTAAAGAAATTTACTGGCATTTTAAGATGATGCTTGATTATTTCTAGTGTGCTTTCTGTACCTTGATAATTATAAAATATGCCACAGAACTCACTTGATATTTTCTACTGAGATCATGTACATTAAAAAGCTTTCTATGTTATGCTTGTTTAAAAGTGGTATAACATGAAACAGCATTTGAAAAAAAAGTTATACATTGAATAGCTGTCCGTTAATAGTGATTCGTTCTGAAGCAAGTGTACTGTAATATAAATATTAATATTTATTTACAATTGATGTTCATAGTGTTATTTTTAGAAATTTAGAAATTTCATTATCAAATTCCTATGAAATTAAATCCTAAGAGGAAACGGAATGTTTTAAGTGCTAAATGTTATCTTACCCGTGAGTCATTGAATGTTCTGTAATTAGAATCCAACAAGTACCAATGATCGAAACGTTGGTGCCATATTGTACAATCTGTGAAAAAAAATGTTTCACTTCGTTATGCGTACATATGTATGTATGATATACAAACTAATAACAGTTATCTTTATAAACAGATGATGGGCGGTTGGATTTTCACCGAAAGTCTAGTTTTAATACTCTGCGTTATAAAAATGTATCAAAATTTAATGTTAAATGACACACGATATACCATTTGGATACTTACCAAATGTAGTTGTAGTTTCAAAGTTAACTACTGTTGTCAAGTCAGTCGCAACATTAGCTGTAAATGTAATTGACATCGACTGAGCTTCAGTCGTTTAAATGAATAAATTTATTAGTAAAATATTAAATTGCATTTAGTGAATTTTAATATATAAATGACCCCCTCCCCAGTACAATAATTTTATTTAAGGATTACGTTTACTCAAGAGCAAAAAAAAAATCCACTAATAGGAACGAAAAACTAATTATTCTACATTTTACCCTTACTACTGTGGTGATGTTTGTCACTTTCAAATAACTAGGTCAATGACCTACTTTTAATGCTAGTGACCTCTAAATTTTTATTGAAAAAATTGTCAAAATTCTTCACCCTTTCTAAGGTTTTTTTTATTTTGCAATTATTAAAAATAATAAAACAATTTGTTGATTAGAAAATTATAAAATATGAATAGTTTTACTATTTTCATATTTCAAAGAATCGTTTAAGCTCATATTTTAAATTATATTTAGTCCGAATTTCCTCTATCCATTTTCAAAATTCTACCCATTTTTATCGAGTTTTACAAAAAAAATGACTAATAGGAGCTCCAAACCATTGATTGCCTAAAACTACTTACATTGTCTTTATTCTGTTGACATCAACATTATATAAGGTAAATGATCAAATTTTCAAGATATTCTATCAGGAATTAATTCTAAGTACTTTAAAGATTTTTTCCATCGCGTGCCAGCCAGTGATATAAAATAATACACGATATAATACAAAATAAAATATGTAAAATGATATGGAAAAACACGTAGAAACTTAACTTTTGCAATTACACTGCTACAAAAAGTTGTTAAGGGAAAATAAGAAAATGAAAAAATTAGTCCGAATTTCCTCTGTTTCAATTTTTATCTATCTTTATCGTAGCATATCTTCCTCAAATGAACAAAACATGGATATCAATATTGATTTTTATGAATAAAATTGTTATTTTGTGTTTTTAAAACAACTTTTGACTTCAGATATTGAACTTTGTAAAAATATTTTTTTGAAATCTCAAACCCTGAGTAAATGTCAGCCTTAACAGAAAAATTATCTCTACGATTATATATTTAAATAATAAGAAATTGGGCGCACGTAATATTTAGTGCGCAGGAATCATCGACACGAATCAATTGGGATTTAAGGTGAAATGCTACACCAATATTTTTTTATGGATCGTTAAGAGTATCATTTCTGAAGCAAGATTGCGTTGTTAAAAGAAGGATATATGCCCTTAATATTTTATGGGAATGTTTATGCATTTTTTACGAAAAAGTAGAAAATCTATTTTAGTTGCAAGTAACGCACAGTAGGGTTTAAAGTTTGATGTGAATAGATGCATAATATATATATATATATATATATATCTAAAATAAGACCAGTTATGTCAACAAGATGTTTGGAATTTTTTTTATAAAAAATTATTTATGTAATTTGCATTTCAAGCATATTTCTTCCCATTCCACGTCCAACAGAAACCAAATAACGGTAATAATTCGAAAAATGTAGCAAAACTTATCGATGAAATTTTCACTCTCCCTGTGCGCCGAGATTCCTGTCGAATCTACATCTTAAGCGCCCACTTTATACATTCATGTTATATAAAGGTTTTTGGAAATAAGTTGACAAAAATATTTACGAGATAATGACTGCTAAGTTTCAGTGCTAATTACTGTTGTCGGCAGATCGGCTGTCTCAGTGGCTTTATTTGGTTCATCTTCAATAAAAATGTGTAAAAATGAAAAATGACTGTTTGATAAAAAAAAATACTTGTACAATAACGTATTTATCTAACAATGAAATTTTGGTTGAAAGGAATACGAATAATAACTAATTAAAGACAATCACATAATAATAAATATTTCTAAAATCTAAAAACACCGCTGCACTGACAAAAGGAATTCCTTTATACTACTTTCTATACATAATACAAATTACATAACCATGAATATTAACATGAAGAATGACGGATGTTGACTTTTAAGATTCAGCGCTAATTAATTAATGTTGTCTGCCGATTACTGTATATGAAGTGAAACGTAATTTAAGTTATCGTAAACGAAGGAGTATTCTAAAAATCAAATAGACAGGGCATTGCAACAACATTTTTACATGAAAAAAGGAGGACCCGGTCATTCTTGAAATTTAACAGTATCATACATCGGATTAAGTTGGTAGAACTTTTGACTCAATTAATTTTACAGTTCAATGCAACTTGATATACCTTAGCAAAGCTGCCATCTCAATAGAAGAACACCAATTCCCTTCTCCGATAAACACATAAAAATGAAGAAATAATATTTTTCTTTCGGTTAATTAAAGCGGATTTAGGAAACTTAACAACATACGGAAATGCTATTTTATTTTAATGAAGCCATCTCATCTCCCCCAAAGAGCCTAAAAAGCTTACAAAAACCATAAACACCCCTTTTACCATGGAGAAAATACCCGAAATGTATTTACCAGTTTTCCTCTCATAGTACAGCCATCGTAGGGAATTGTGTGGTCCTGCGACTGATTGGCCATCCATGTGGACAGACAGAAGTTGACATTGACGTGTGTCCATGTTGAACATCACAGATTTACACTCACCCCAAGCTGCACATTGAGATGCACAGTCTATACGACTACGGCAATTTGACGTAAAAATTACATTGATTGCGTAAGTTGCTCTATTGTCGTAGGACGAATTTCTTGCCATGAAATTAGAAATGAATTCTCCTTGTACCGATATAATCATCAAAAAAGCAAAATATGCGTTGACTTCCATTCTAACATTCACCATCGACATTTTTGTGTATAGTTTGCATCTAGTTTTTGAATTTCAGATTATTTAAACAAATTATTTTCTAAGCATGCACAGCGATTGGTCAGGTGTTCACACATTAATCGATATTGTTTTTTTTTTTTGCGTCTTCTTATATCGATCAAACACCAAACTTAAACAGCTTCATTTCCAAAGGTAAATTACGCTGGTTGCTACCAACACCCCCTTGGAAATGCATAAAAAGAAAGAAAATAAAGGAAAAATAAGGAGTAAAGAAAGGAAGGTTAAAGAGAAAAAAGGTGTGAACTAACATCGGCCAAAATAATATCATAATGTCTTATTTACAATATTATTTAGAGAATTTTTTGGCAGTGTTTGGACGTATGAGTAGAATAATTTGAAATGTCAAATGCCAACGAATGGTTGCAATTGATCCACAAATATATGTTCATTGATGTGTAATATCTAAAACAAATTGTATAATCCTAGAAACTGTAATTTTCTCTCGATAGCACTTTACGACATACAACTATAACGGCTTGCCGTGCACCCACATCCAGTCATGTCAGTAATCAAGAAGTCGGCTTTATTATCCCCTCTCAAAACTTGTTGCGAAAGGGGTATATATGTAGAATCGCTTTTAAGCGTGTGTGTGTGTGTGTGTATGTATGTATGTCTGTCCATTTCTTAGCAAGATTTATAGAAAACCCTCGCATGCATGTTTATATCAAACTTTTTACGCTTCATTAGCATGGTTAAAGGACGAATCTTAGTCATTTTCAAGAAATTCTGTTATAATTATATCGATGTGAAATAGGATACGTTAGTTATCATATGGATATCAAAAACAATATGATCTTTTAGAGGATCAGTGCGAGAAAAAACAATCACCCTTATGTTTATTTTTAAGAATATTAATATAATGTTTTCTCAATGTAATTTTTTTTTTACAATGAAGTGATTTATTTGATTTTAATTTGAAAAGAGGGTTTATGATGAAACACTATAGATTCTTTAACATACTATTGGTGAAATTATTGTTTGACCAGCTCCTGTATCTTTAATTACCCCCCCCCCCCAACCCCACCCCATTAAGTCCAAAACTAGCGCACTGTTTGAGCGCAATAAATATACAATTTAACAATGGGTGGCACTGAAGCTCCAAGGTCGTCCATCCGAATTTTTTCAGACCAGGAGCTACTTACCTGCAGCTAACATTAAGCTATTATATTGAAAGTTAACAAATTTGGGGAAATTATTTTCTATCAGTCTTGCACCTTTCCAATATAAGGTCATGCATTCTATTATGATCTTAAAGTTTTTTTTTTTTAAATATAGGTTTCATAGTCCTTTTAGAAAGATTTCCTATTGGCCTCTTCTGTTTGATGGCTGCATTTGCCGCTATCGCATTTACTTTGTGCTTTCATTTCCTATGAATTATATTTAACATTTATTTTGTTACAGTGGCAACGGGATAACACCGCAACAATAAAACGACGTTTTCTTCTGGGTACATCAAATTGTACCAACAATTTGTTTGATGAATAAGACAAGTTTTAAGAAATCTTATATATAATTTTGGGTCTTGAAGAGAGTAATGATAATCAATATTTGCTTTTATTCTCGGTGTGAAAAACGTTTGAACAGAAACGTGTTTTAAGTGATTTACATACATTACTTTAAAGGGGCATGGACATGATTTTGGTCAAATTTTATTTTTCTGTTTTTATTATTTATAATGCTTTAGAAATGCATTTCTAATGATCAAATAAAATTTGAAGGTCAGTCGAAGAGTTATAAGCAAGATACAAAGCAATTCTTTGTCATGTAAACAAGGCGGGTGCCCTTAAGTTGTTAACATAGGTTCAATATATCAAATTAGTTCCTTGGGGTCCTTTTACAGCATTAAAAAGATGTAATTAAAACGATTATTTATTTTTTAAATCTGTTAAGAGAGGATCGATACCGCGTTTGAATAAACAAACTTCTAAAATAAATTTGTTTACGCTTCAAAACGTGGTCCAAAATCTAAACAGCTTTTTTCTTTTATATTTTCTTTCCCAGTTTGTTCTATGATATTTGTTTTTATAAGTAAATATATAACCTCATATTGAACGGATGTAACGAAGAACATCAGTGTTCAGGACATACGAAGTTCACATTATTAAAATCATTAAATGAAATAATTTTAAAGATTTCAAAGCTCCCCAGCCTTGGATATAAGAATACACATACGTGCTCTGAGGTACAATATTTTCAATCTGATTGTTTAATGGCAGCCTCAGATCATGCCTTAAAGTGATATTTTAAACTAGTCTTTACTAACATATATATACATGTATGTATGTGTACTATATTAATGTCTTGGAAACAAAGGTTGATTACAGTCTTCCTTGGAAGACGGTATAAAGAGTTGAAATAATTTACAGTCTCCGGGTTGTGCACTTCCTTTCCTTTGTGATTGGTTGAAAATACATGATGTGAAAATTTACATTTATTTCATTGGTTGAAATACTGTTCGGCGCAAGGGAGATAATTTTCTGATGATCTTTTTCACGTAAGAGTTAACAAATTTCGTAGATTTCAAATCTTAAAAAGTGAGAACATGAAAAAGCAATTCAAATTGCTATGAATGAAATTCAGCCTTTGGTTTTCAGGTCCAACTAGTTGAAAGTAATAAATTGGTTGAAATACTGTTCGGCGCAAGGGAGATAATTTTCTGATGATCTTTTTCACGTAAGAGTTAACAAATTTCGTAGATTTCAAATCTTAAAAAGTGAGAACATGAAAAAGCAATTCAAATTGCTATGAATGAAATTCAGCCTTTGGTTTTCAGGTCCAACTAGTTGAAAGTAACATTCTACAATAGCTATTGAAATTGTTTGTTTTTCTTTTAACATTGTTTATTCAAATCACTACTGGCTCTAAAAAGTACTGAAAGTGCCATTTTTTACTGATAATTTCTGATATTTACTGATATTGTACTGTTAGTGCTGAGAATTGCTGATATTTACTGATAATTTTACTGCTGTTACTGATAATTGCTGTTGGTTCTGATATTTACTGATATTTACTGATACTTTTGCTGTGAGCTCTGATAATTACTGATATTTACTGAGATTTACTGTTGGTACTGAGAATTGCTAATAATTACTGAGAATATTTTAAGGCCCAAAACATTGTCTTTTAATTATTAAAAAACACATATTTCAGATTTAACACAATTTATTTATTTATATATTCTTAAGTTTTATTTATTTGATATTAAGCTTGTTTTGAACTTCGGAAACTCACATATCACATTTTAGACAATATTAGAAAGCCGGTCAAAAATTGGTACTTAAACTTAAGGCAGACTCCACAAAAAATTTAATTTCTAAATGCGGTGGACATTTTTTTTTAACAATGAAAACCCCCATAATTGTTAACATGATTATTTTTCTTTCCAAAATAGAGAGATACCCGGTCAGGACTTTATAATGTCTTTGAGGTTTTACTTCACAGGAAGATTAGCGAGGCAGTATCTGTGTATAGTATACATACTTTCAGCAGATCAAGAGGTTTGAATGTCGCAATTCAACCTTGTAAATTGTCAGTCTGGCACCTTGTGTATTACATTACGTAATATCCGTATATTATATTCATACCAAAATGTAAAAAAAAAAATATTAAAAAATTGATGCAGTATGCCTAATATCGGTTAAGTTATTTGCACCTTAGATAGATAAATGCAGTGGTATAACTTTGATTTTATCAAAATAATACGAGTCTACGACCCTACCTAAGATCTCTTTCACCCTATAGTCGATCTCAACTTACAAGCTCGGGTACACAGTTCTCAATTTTAGACACGCAGGATTAAACGACACATGACACAAAAATGTTCGGATAAATCCACTCGCCATGCTATGTAGAGGAAGGTGATTTTTATATATAAAAGGAATTAAACTGTCTATGATAACTAATTGCTGTTTAGGGTTTGCTCTAAAGACGGTAAGCTTTTTTTTTAAAAAGCTAAACTTGTCACATTAATAACATCATCAACAGACCCATTCTTTGCTGTTTTTTTTAATAATGTTAACAACACATCGCGTGTCCATATTAACATATATGTCTTTCCAAAAAGAATCCTTTAACTAAAGGAACTCAAATGTAAATATATGTCAGGAAAATCACAAAAGGTCTAAAAGTTCTTTACCATGAATGCGTCGGGTTACGTATTTAACCCGCAAAATTGTTACGATCTTTAGGTGCAGCAAAATTGTGAAAACTTCAATATTTGGAAATTGAACTCAAGTTGCAGCAAAGTAAGACATAAAGCAGTCTAAATTATACCGGTACGTATAATCTTTAAACTTTGACTGGTTTCCCACATGGATACACACTAAATACTTCTACGTGCATGTTCATTTGTCACAATCAATTCAAAATGATTAACTTTAACAATAATCAAAATCAGTTTAACAAGAGTACATAGGTAATCAAAGATTACAAAGCTCTCCAAGACGAGGCATCACCTTTATGCAACAACCTTTATCATATTATATGAAAATCATAGTTAAAGGTCTTGGATATTCATTGATATTCTAGTGTGGTTTGACACAATATCGTATATCATATGTTGAAATATTGTCAGGTGCGTTATTATCTAAGATTCAATGTCAAGTGAATCATTATTATAAGATGCACGATCCATACACGTTTCTTGAAGGATTAGTAATAGCTGAGATATGATCATCACAGGGCACCTGCTAAAAAAACTGTAATAAACTCCAAAATCCTTCATCTCCTCAAGCATGCAAAACATCTGGCTTAGATTCAGCATTTAAGACTGTTAGGTACATCAATATCCGAAGGCGAACTATTGTTGCAAGTTAAGTAAAGCTAGGACCAGTAGTTACTTAGAAATAGCTATCAAAGTGCACCTGCTCCAAATCCCTTTACTACTCCAGCATGTAAAATTCATGGCCCAGATTCAGCAGCCATGCCTTACTAGTCTATTAGTAGGTCAAGATGCATCATCCATGAAAGTTTGGTGAAGATTGAAACTTAGATACAGGACCAACAAGAGGAACTGTGAGCAAGCTCACAAATAATACCCCTACAAAGAAAGAATCATAATTCAAGTATTTTTTCAATTAAAGAAAATAGTGGATGGTATCTATTTCACTGTTCACATTCTATAAATAACAACTGCTATATGTTTTCAAAATTATCAATGCTCATGCGAGTACACGAACCAATTTCTATTCTTTAAATTCCATTTTATTTCAACTAAACTGTTAATGCATAAAGACATTTGTATTCTTATGATAACAAAACATGACTAGAATCAAACGATAATCCTTATGTCAATCAACCATGAAAGGTTTTCAAATTTTGGTATACCGAGCCCGTTTTTTTCCAAAAAAAAATTTCTCAATTAAAAAAATAAAATACATCGGGACACGCCAGTTTCTCAGACGCGGGCGGGGATGAGAATCAAAAGATTAATTTAATGTTGCCTGACACGGACAAGCTTTCTGTCAAATGTTAGCTTCGAATCATTTCCAATAATACAGAACATGACACAGGCAGGAATTAAGCATTTTTAACAAGGACCTTGAACTTTTCCAAATGACCTTTGGTCAAGGTCATGATACTTTCATCGCATAAGCAATCTTCTAATGTTTCTCTAGGAGAAACATATGGATTGGACATGAAATTTGCAGTCATAAGCAATCTTTGTGTGAAGTAGGAACTTCTAATGTTTTTCTGTAAGAGAGATATGGACTGCACACGAATTTTGCACTTTTTTCTGCCAATAATCCCGACCTTATCCAAAGGACCTTGGGTCAAGATCGTCACCCTTAGGTCATAAGCAATCTTTGTATGAAGTAAGTAAGAACTCTCAATATTTCTCCTTTAATTGTAATAAGATATGGACAGGACACGAATTTTGCATAGACAGACGGACGGAAGAACCAGGTGATTGCTATATACCCCCCCCCCCCCCAAAAAAAAAAAAAACTTCGTTAGCAGGGGGTATAAACACTTTAACAGGTCCGGATGCCGACGCCGGGGGTATAGCATATATATAGCTTAATCTTCCCCAGCTCCCGAGCTACGAGCAAATATTTAAGCCCATTTTTCGAAAGGTACATGATATACTTTTGTTTAAAGATTTAAAAACTCTTAGATTTAAGGCAAAAAGACACTACACCGCCATGCGTAGCCTATTTCCGAAGGCCTTACGAAATGCAACTATCACAAGATCCATGCGTAGCATTGTTCCCACATCCTTTAGACGTACAAGCACTCTCTCTCTCTCTCTCTCTCTCTCTCTCTGAGATTATCTAGTCCTAAAATTTGAGGTCCCGAATCGGAAATGGTATAAGCACGATAAAATCCGAACACAGCCAAAAGTTTCTCTTTTTATGATAATTAATAAAATCACGATTAATGATATAAAGAATATTGCCGTTAAATGACCTCTGGTCTTTTGTACTTTTACTGATAACAACATATTGTGTCATGTTGTGTTGGATAATTCCTTCATAATGTGTTGGTATTCCGGGCAAAACCTTTTTGCGTCGTCTTCGGAATTATCCGAGTTTATCGAAGATATTGGTCGTTTTCTGCACTTCATTGATCCCTGTGATGATAAAGACGGTTTCAGCGACTCCTGGGTTTGTGACGATTTCAGCGACTCCTCCAATGTTAATATAGGTGGACCCCAGATCTTGCAAATACTTTTTGCAATAGACTTTATAAAAGTGTTTAATTATTTCCACTTTCCACTGTGTCGTAGCGTTTTGACTTGTCGGGGGTTCCAGGTAGAGGACGACGATAGAATGGCCCGTGGCCCTATAAATTATCAAGATATATTCGGAAATCCTCTTCTAAGCACCGATTACCTACAAATTTTAAAACAAACAAAACATTTTCAAATCAAATCAATTTTAAAACAATACATTGCTTAGATATATATGTAATTTAATAATGATCTCTGGCGTCGGAAGTTAACTGATAGTAGGGATAGAGTAGGGGGCTAAAGTTATCAGAAATAATGATAGATTAACCAAATAAACAAGCATTCTGAGAGTATTGCATAAGCAATACACGTCCCCTACCGGCTTGTATTATTCTATGAAAGCTTCGAAGCATACATCTATTTCATAATTATTATTAACGAGATATTATGCTTTAATCAGAAATAAAAGAACAGAGGAAATTCAAACTACTTTGTTGATATAGAAATTCAATAATAAATGGGTAAAATAATACTCTTTATTTTATCTCCTGTGATTTAGTATTTGCCGGTAGAAATTTGTGAAAACAATGCACTGTTATGCAGAATATCATTTCTTACCGTCTTCTGTACCCCGAATCAACAGACCAACCCGATAACGAACCCGATTGTAATTATACATAAAATCCTGTCGATTAAATTTACAACACAATGCTTGACACTATTTTACAGAACTTATTTGTTTGTTAGAAACAAGAAAAGGAATGGTACATGGTGAAACCGGTAGGGGACTAATAAATAAATGAAATGCCCAACTGTACGAAAAAAGGGGGTGCAAAGCCTCCCCTCCCCGTTTCCGACGCCTTTGATGATTATCTATTGAAATACAAGCTAGTGACACCACACTTTAATTGAATCAAATACACGCTAATACGAGGGTTGTCCCAAAATAATGTAGACAGGACACATAATTTATAATCTGTTCACTGCAATTTCATTAAACTTCTGTATTTTCTTCAATGACCCTTTGGCAAACAATGTTGAAAAGTTCAAATCTGTTCTTTATTTATTTCTCGAGAAAATTAATAATTAGTAACAACAAGTTTTGTCAGGCGGCGCAATGTGCGACGTCGAAAAATTTCAGTTTTACGTTGTTGCTAAACCCTCCATATCGTTTACGATAACACTTACGTTTTATTTCCGAAAATGTCTTAGAAAAAATATTATCTTTGAACATGTACCCTGCGTGCACGTTCAATATATATTTCTAGTTTTGTTTTGTTTTTTTTTAAATATTTTTTTTAAGTACAAACGATCTGTCGGCTCCAAACTTGCCCCGTATTACTTGTTGTCTAACGTCCGTCTTACCGAAATGTGTCTTTCAACATTTTGATGTCCATTGATATCGTTCGGGGTTTCTTTTTCCACTTATTGTCATCATACTTGTTCAAATATTTTCAATGTTGTTTAACGACTTATTCACAAAACGCATTTCTCATCGATTTTGTTAACTTCATTTACTTCCAAAGCCGCTTAGGATTTATTTCATGGTCTTATCAAAATTGTATCAGTTACTGCTGCGCCGCCTTAAACGCTGACAACGACATTTTATTACCAGTTGACTTTTCAACTTGTCACAAAACGCGCTATAAAATATTTAAAAGTTTTGTTATAGCCAAAACATTTGCTGAATAAATAATAGAATTATTATCAAATATTAGTGTATGTTTTATTTGAATTTTTTCATTCGAAAAGTACTTTTCCGCCCAATTTTCAATTCATTATGTTAATTTTAACTTTTTGTTTTTGACATTGCGCCGCATGTCGAATTTCTGATCTAACATGCTTTCATTTCACTAATTTAATCTCAAACAATATTCGATTTTAAAACATTATTTGAATGCATATTTCTTCAACCCTTTGTGGCAAAAATTCTATCTTCCTTTGTCTTCGATTAACTGAAAAACGCCACTTGTCTACGCTATTTTGGGACAACCCTCGTACATACCAGGCTCATTGTAATGCTTCAAATTCTTCATCTGTACATTCATCAGCCCTAAACCGCCTCTGTAAGTTTTCGATGCTTCTTACAAGAAATTGAATAAACTGTTCATGAACATCGTTTTCAATGGAGAATTGTTCGCACTGCAATTTGTGGTGCTCATCACACAACCTTTATCCAAACAATTTACAAGAATAATAAAACGTGTGTGTTGTATTTGTTCACTGTTCTGTTTACCAGTTTACCAAAAACACCCTCTTGCCATAATTTCTCTTCGTCTTCCAGCCATATAGGATCAGCTTGGCGGATCTCAATGTTGTTCAAAATGATGATATGTGTACATATATATATATATATATATATATATATATATATATATATATATATATATATATAAAAAGGATGAAGTATCAAACATGAATAATGTACAGAATGAGTGATGGATGAATAGCACCTTCTTGGGGATGAACATGAATAAGCATACATACACATGCAAATAACAACAATGTAAAATGAAACAAAGTGTTCGACAACCACAGTACAGCTATAATGTCTGTAAGTATCTACAAATCAAACAGGTCTTCACTTTCTTTGACTCTTAATTTTCTGCCCATTTTCATGGAATTTGGTGATGGTGATTTCCTTCACTCTGCGATGATAGCCCTCCGTTTGAGTAGCTTCATCTACCATGATCTTGGATAGGACAGGATCCAGGTTGTCAGTTTGAATCCCAAACTCCACACTTTTCTTCGATTCGGTTTCTTCAACAACACCAAGGTTGGTTCGTTTAGACGAAAACACTGGATTGGGCGCTCTTCTTTTTCGAATCAATCTTCCTGAGAGTTTGATGGTAAAACTTCCATCTATTTTTCTGCAGGTTCAGTCTGAACCTCGCCGGGTTGAACTTCAGGGTCCACGTCCCAGTCACTGTCGTCTTCCTGATCATTACTTGTGTCCTTTTGTGTTGCGGAAGGGGCATCGGGATGCTTTGTCCGCATATGATTCTGCAGGTACTCCTTCTTCTTAAAGGATACATGACAGGCTTTGCACACCATCATACTGCTTGCACAGCTCAGCACATGTTCGGACCACGCGTCCTTACCATCCAATTCAACAAAACACACAGGACATATTTCCTTTGACCTCCGAGGGGTCGTCATACTACAATGTAAAATAAAAGCTTTCATAAAAATCGATGATGCATCCGAGTATGAACATTCCTTTATATGAATAAGTCTATCTATCCACTATACATAAAATTTGAATCATTACAATAAACAACAGAAATAATATGTACAAGATCTAATTGTTTTATTGAACAATTTAATCTGTCACATAATCTCTCATCCAGACTGGAGCACGTCTGTTGAGCTTGGACTCGAATTCCCCAGCTAGTTCATCTGTAACCTCTACCTTAGACTGACGCTCATCAATAACCTCTGACTCAAACTGAACGTAAGATGGGCTTTCCGTGTTGTTTTACAGAGGGGCCTGCAATTCGTCCTCTTCTTTCAATGTATAACCTGGTCTTTACCATTCCGACCACCTTTGTACAAAATTTCCGATAGTTTTGAGAGTATATTGAACGGTCCCGGCCAGTATGACGTGAACGTCGGTGAGCATCCAACTTTGCACTGAGTTAAGTACACGTATACGTTTTCTCCTTCCTTGAACTTCTTATAGGACATTTTGATGTCATGATAATGTTTCTGACGAAACATTGCGCCTTCTGCATGACGTCAGACTAAGGCGTGTGCTCTCTCCATCCGATCTTGCATTATCCAAACCCATTCACTTCTAGGTACTTCTTTCCAAAACGAAGGCATATCATACATGATATCTAGAGGCGTACCGATCTCCCTTCCTAACATAAGCATGTTAGGACTATAGCCAGTGGATTCATGTTGAGACGCCCTATAAGCCATCATCACAAACGGAATGCTTTCATTTCAATCTCGATGATTTTCATCCAGGTAGGCGCTCAACCATACCATCTGACTGCGGAACATTTTGAACGAAACAACACATTAAGGGGGCTGGGGGTGGCTGCCATTTTAGACAATATTGATCTCCTTTAAAAGAAGAGCTCCATATAAAGATAATGGAAAATGATAAAAATTAATAATAAAATATATGAAATTTTTCTTTATCAAATAGTAGTTGATAGCTTCAGAAATCGCATATAAAATTTTCAAATAAATCTGATGGTTGTTTTATATTATATTTTGACCCCCCAGCCTCCTTAAGTCGAACAGAAATTCATGTACTGTATAAAATCACAATGATATAGTTATTAAGCTATCTAGTACATTATAAATACACTGTATATCTATTCTACGTACCTGATAAATCATAAAAAACGCTGTGATCGGGAATACCAGCTACACGTGTTTACATCGTCTGACGAGCGCTTTTAGGACGCAGATTCACACCCATATGATAGATGTGTTATGGGCATTCTTCGTATATTCTGATTGTTCTAAACTTATGAGTGATTCGTAGTGATATTTTTCTTACGAAGTATTACATCAGCCGTATTTTTTGCTTAAACTGCTGTTTTCAGCATATTTTCTAAATAAAGAGGCGGGGCGTTTTTTAAGACGTCACATCTCATTATCCCTTCATGAGCATATCAAAACGATGTGTAGCCTTATCTGTCTTGCGAAGGCGGAGGGGGTGATGGTAGTCCCAGTATGGTCTGCACAGACATGGTACACAAGTCTGTTGGAACTTTTAGTAAATGTTCCTCGGATTATTCGAAAAGACCAGGACTGGCTGAAATTACCTTATTCCGAGAAGAAGCATTCGATGAAAATGACTTTGATGGCATGTCGAGTGTCTGGATCAAATATCAAGAAGAGGGAATTTCGCGAGACGTATTACAAATAATCAAAGAATCGTGAAGAGGATCTACTAGAAATCAGTATGCAACAGTCATAGGAATGGACGAGCTTCTATGGTAAAAGCAGTATTCATTTTTTCAACCAACTGTAAATGTTTTAGAATTCTTGTTAAAATTATACAAGGGAAATTTAATTTACAGTTGTATAAATACTGCCAGGTCGGCATTATCATGTTTTGTAAAGATCAATGGTACTGATGTTGGGAAACCCATAAGTCTCAAGATTCATGAAAGGTGTTTTTCAATTAAGGCCTACTATATCTTGATACAATGAGATTTGGGAATGTTGTTTTTGATTACATTAGAAGTATGAACTGCTATGAAATGTTATCTTTAAAACAGCTGACATTGAAACCTGCTTCATAAGTGGCACTAATTTCATCCTAAATAGTGCAATATAGATGTATTCATAATATATGTTTGTCAAATATGAATGTTGATGATTCAAAATATGTGATTTATTTAGGTAAGATTAAACAAACCAGACCTAGTTGTAAATCTTTTTATACGAGTTTACAAAGGTTTCCTGAAGAGGAAAATTTGTGCATTTTTAAGACTTTGTCAGAATATTTAAAAAAAACCCAGAAGGTATCAGAAATGGTTGTAATAAAGTTTTTTATTAGTCATTTGAAACCCCAAAAGCAAGTGAGGAAAAAAATGTATTTCGAGATGGATCAACACATTTCTGGATTTTGCTGAAATCAGTATCAATAAATTCTCGGCACATAGCACCAGAGCTGCTCCATCTTCAGCTGCAAGACGGAATGGTGTACCCATTACAGAAATTCAAAGAAAGCAGGATGGAGTTCTGAAAAAAAAACTTTCAAGTGTATCAAAAACCAAATAATGATGTATTTGTGTCTCTTTAGATATTTGTGGAAACATGCTTTATTAAAAAAGAAATAAACCAGTAATCAAGTTAATTGTTGTATATTTCAAACAAGACGGTGCATTTCAAAACCTTAAGTTCTGTAAGGAGAGGCTTGGTTGGTATTCACGTACTGGTTTATTTTGAAACAAATTGACACATCAATGCTTTAAAATCTCACGTGATTCCCTTAGAATGATGACGTTACAGAATTAGAAATTTAAACAATACTTACCTGTAAGTTGAGGTTTGATTGGAATTCTGTTTCGTCTTTTTTATACCAAGAGGATTACGTGCCCACACTTTTACGCCCTCCCATATTTATATGGACTGATTGGGTGTTTAATTGGTTTTGGTATTGATCAGCCAAGTTTTGATTTTAAAAACTGACCCGTCTGCGCAGATGCAATGCTTTTCTCCCGTAATCCCCTTGGTATAAAATGACGAAACAGAATTCCAATTCAAACTCAACTTAAGTAAGGCAACAGGTAAGTCTCGTTTAATTTTCTGATTATATATTGTGTTTCGGCTTTCCTGACCTTCAATAAGATTTCTTAATTTGTCATCGTTTACGACTGGCAACGTCACAGTCCATTAAAGTCGTAATATCCCCGCAATCAAAGTCCATTGAACAGCTGTCTGCAGCGACCGCATTCAAATCTTTGCAAAACTAAGATTTTGAAGACCAAAAATACATGATTTTCTCTCTCTATATATATTTTCTCATATCTACGATAAGGCAGTGTCGTCTATCTTTTCCGTTAGAAATCAAGAGAGCTCATGTCCATCTGGTCCTAGCCTAGCTGTGGTTAATCTAGACTGATTCAAAGTCTCACGCCATCTGCGGAATATGTGTAACAAGGGCACTGCAAAGCATCACCTCGCGAAATAAAAATATTGTGCGGTAAATGCTTATTTCGGAATAAATATGCAATTGAGGAGGCCAATAATTTAACTTGTTAAAAACCACTTTGAATTAAAATATTTCGTTTTTCCTATCCCATGCACAAGAGGTTGAAAAATTCCTCCCATTGCTAGACAAAACACACCACAAAGTGTTAAACTTTAGTAATATAGATAGGTCTTTTCACCTTTAAAGTGAAAGACCTTTTGTATTTTTATGTTAATTATTAGGTCTTTCCACCTTTCAGGTGAAAGACCTCTTGTTTTCTTTATGTATTTTTTCTTCTTTTTTTCTATTTACCTCGGGGTCACTTTTTTGTTATAAGGGTATAAGGGTTATTCAAACAATTTCAACTTTATGTACATGTAATTGCTCAATAAAAGTTATGGTACCAATTGACCCTGTGTCAAACATCACTCAAAACTCACAGAGTTATTGCCCTTTGAGAAGGAAATGCTTGTTATCTCTACTCCTCTGAAACCATAAGAGATATAGACTTGGAACTTTTACCAAAGTCTTAAGTACAATTTATTCATACCGAAAGGATCTGAGCCCCCCGCCCCCTTCTAGTAGTTATTGCCCCTGAAAGTATTTAAATTTCCATTAAATCACTTCTTACTTTTTTATTACTTATCATAGAGTCTTCGGACCACTTGGGATGGAAGCGTCTACCCTGGCCAAACAAAATGAAATAAAGGTCAATGTCATTTGGAGGTCTGTTAATTAATGAATTTTCATATCATTTGAAATTCAGAATTATATATTTTTATTTCAAAAGATATTCAAATAATGTTTTCATTATGTTATTTGCCATTAAAAATATGGTTCCAAATGACCCTTTGCTTGATAAGTCTCAGAACTTACCAAGTCGTTGCCCTTGTGTACGAAAAGCTTGTTATCGCTACTCCTCTGAAACCATAAGAGATAGACACTTGGAACTTTTACCAATGTCTATAGTACACTTAGAGGGTTCTTCAATTTATTCATACCGAAAGGATCTGAGCCCCCCGCCCCCTTCTAGTAGTTATTGTCCCTGAAAGTAATTAATTTTCTATAAAAAAAAAATCACTTCCAACGTTTTTATTATTTGTCATAGAGACTTCGGACCACTTAGGATGGAAGCGTCTACCTTGGCCAAACAAAATGACATAAAGGTCAAACGTCGAGGTCATTTGGTAATCCGTTAATTAATGAGTTTTTAGATCTCTATTGTTTAGGATGGTAGAAAAAAATGATAATGAATGTAGTAGGACTTCTTGAGACATTTCAAAACATAACCCTTTAGCCCCTACCTTGAAACAATTATAGAGTTATTGCCCCTATTGTACAAAATGGTTGTTATCGCTACTTCTCTGACCGTTTGAGGTAGACACTTCAAACTTTTACTAATGTATTCAGTACATTTAGGTGCTCCTTCAATCTATTCATGCCGAAAGGGCCCGAGGCCTCCTTCTAGCAGTTATAGCCCCTGAAAGTTTCTTAATTTTGTTAAAATCATTTACAAATTTTGAATCTTACATCGTAGGGCCATCAAACCACTTTGAATTGAAATGTTAACCTTTATCAGTCAATATGACATAGAGGTCAAAGGTCAAGGTAAAAAAAAAATTGCATATAAAAATTTTTACTTTTTTTTTTAATAAAGTAACGCAGAGAAAATGTTTTATTAATTATATTGAAACATAACATAAAGAAATAAGGAGGTGGAAAGACCTCTAATTGTTCGTGAACAATTAGTCTACTAGTTTTATAAATTCTCTTTATCCAGTGACATACGTTACGCATTTAGACAATTAGTGTCGGCAAATTTAAGTATCATATTGAAAATTTTGACGATATTCGTCAGAGTCTTTTCTGAATTATGAGACTGTTCTTCTCTACGTAATTCCTTAAATATAGCCCGAAATTCGGCTCAGACGGCTGCTTTGTTTCTAATACTCCATGAAAATGCCTTATTTTTATAACATATATATCTTGGAACACCATTAGTAATACATATTCATGTTGAAGTTGCATTATGCTTTTGGAGTATTTGTAGATGTAATCTCCAACATGTAATACCCTATCTAAATCAATTGCATGTCTTACATTTGCACTCAAAGGTTTTGATAGTGTGTGCATGAAAAAACTCAAACAACAAAGTACACACTGTCTTCATCGTGAATCATTACTAAAAATATCTTGTCCTTGATGCAAATTACCCTGCCGAGGAAAGTTCATAGTAGTGGGGTAAGGGGCAATATTTTTTCTTCATCACCACAAAGCACTTACAGTATTTAATTAACAGAGTAATTCTTTTTTACTTTGAATTCAACCAATTTGTTTATATAAACCGAAAAGAAGAAGCTGAAAATTTGCTTCTGAAATTGTGGATCTTTCTAATATGACACCCAATTCTACATTTCCAAGTGTTTAAATCTTCACCCACCTTGTTCTAAATTGGTAAACAATGTGTTGCAAAGTGTGTTATAACGCCAATAATTTTTAATGTACAAAATGATCTCGAGTTCTCCAAGCGTAAATAAATGAATTTAATCTCCAAGTAACAATAATAAATTATTTCTCCTAGTAACAATAACGGAATTCAAACTCCAAGTAACGACTAGATTTTAACCCGTGCATGCACGGGTTGACATTGCGGACATTTTACGAGATAGATTCATCGACACACCGTATTGTTGACATTTACATAACCACTACAATAATGCTATTAATTTCACTACACTCTGCTAATAATCTAACTGTGTCTCGGGACAGGCCTTCGCCACAGTTAAAATTGCTCCCATATACCCGTAATGTAGCAAAAATTTGCAGAATCGCTCCGAAACGATTTTTGAGAAAATTAATAAAATAACAGTCAAATAATTCATAACAAACCATTTTGAGCCTGTAAATACCTTTCATCTAAAAATTTAATTCATATCAATGAAGAATTCAACACTTTTTCACCAACTTTTCTTACTCGCTTCGAAATGACACACCACGTTGACATTCGAAACTCTCGGGAATTTTCATATTAAATGCACTGAGTAAGAGTAATCTCCCGTATTTTCTTTGATAAACAGAATAAATGAAAAATTTTCAATAAAAATTTACACGTACATGTATTTGTAATATCCATGCAAATGTGATATTGTGGAAACATAAACTAAAGAGCCTCTCGTGATTTAGCGTAAATGTAATGCGGGCAAGATTGTAAAATCCAAATAATCCTGATAATTTCCGAATTTTTTAAAGGAGTTTTCGTTGATTATTAATAAGCGAGGCTTAATTGAGAAAAAATAAAAATAAATTGGTATTTTTCAAGTTCCAATGATGTTTAAAAATATAAAACATAGATAGCACTTTTCGATTTCTCGGTATTAAAGCCCAAAAGTTCCGAGTCTTTTTTTTTTAATATAGTAGTATAGATAATGAATTTAATCTCCAATTAACATTGAGCGTTATTCTGATCTCCAAGACAGAAACAGTATAAGTAAATATAGCAATTGCACGAACATGACACTAACGACAGAGTAACGGTCGACAGTAAAACAAACTCATCAGTGACTGGGTGTTTATTCAGATTATTTTATTTTAGCGAAAAAAATGTATTTTAAAATCTAAATATTTTTTCTAGAGTCAAAGAGTACATTAAAATAAAACACAGGGTACACGATTAGCTTTGCAGTCTAGCAAATTCTTAACAAATATCAAAAAATACAAACCGTTATAAAACTGTCCAAAGTTAAATAAGGTGCAAAACAAATTACTGGGAGTTGATTTTAATCAACTCTCCTATGAAGTTACTCTGACAAACCGAAAGTGAAACAGTGTTTGGACCAAAGCATAACTCATCGCCGCTGACAAGAATTAGTTCTTGAGAATAATTGATAAATTCGAAATAATGTATGCTAAAGCATTGTTTTCAAGGAAACATATTTATAAATACCTTGAAAATAGTCAGATTTTAAATGGTACGAACAATATAGATATTTTTTGTAGTTGTATGTATTCTTACGCCAGAGTTCAATATAGTTTCGTTCAACTCGACGCTCGGCTGTCTCCGTAAATCTCTGACAAGCAGAGAGTCTCTCTTGCTTGTCAGGGATTAACGGCGAGAGCCGAGCGTTTGGATGAACGAGACGAAAGTTCAATATTGCTTGGATCCATAAATTTTCCAGAAATATTTCTATCACTGATATATAGTTTGATTGAATTTATTCTATTTTTGAATATTACTTATCATGATTCATATGGGGTTTTATCAACATTCTTGTCCGAAAATAAATATTATAAAAAATGTGCATAATTCAAATACAGATTAGAAACTACCTGTACTTATGCAAAATAACATATCATTGATTTTAAGATAAATTAACATCGATAAAATCATCTCCCGTCAGTTCTCCGGGACTTTAATTATAAGATGCAATGACTTACTGTAGTAAAGTTTTGACGATCTCCACTGCTCAGCTTGAAAACTTCTCGTGATTCTGTTTACTCAACAGCTTCCCGCGAAAAAAAGTCAGGTGACTTATCGTGAAAGTTAATTTGTTCGTAATATTATTCTGCGGGTGTTTCAATATCAGTTACATTAGCTCAGAGTTTTTGGATTGTTTTAAGTTGTCAATGAAAAAAATACTACGCTAACGAAGTAGAAAATTTTAATAAAAAAAATAACGTTTCCTTCGGATTGTTTCATACTTAAAACAAAGTTGAGGTCAAAACAATCAGCAGATCTTTTGTGGAAACAATGCAGACATAAATATTCCAACGGCTCAGGCTGTGTAAGCAGTGATCATTTTGGTCATATTAAGTGATTACGGGCCGCCAGGAGGCGGTCCGTTATTTGATATACATTTAGAAAGTGTTCCTGCGTTTCTGCGGGATAGTTTTTTTTTTTTTTTTTTTTAGAATTAATATTATATTTATTACTATTTGTATTAAAAGTAAATTTTCATGTATAAATTAAAAGTAAATGTTAAATGGCTTTTTTTTTTATATTTCTTCTCGTATAGTAGATAATGCCTGTCTGCTTTTTATCGAGACTATAATCTATTCGGAACTTTTCGGAGTTTTTTCATTGTTTTCAAGGCACTGTATCGGGATCGGTATTCACTATTTTTCACCAAGGCAATTTTTTCCCGCGCTTCCTGTGGTACTTTTGGAGGAAGACTGTGATCTTACGATTCACAACGCACGTGGTTGCGGTTTCCACAAGCAGGAAAAATGGTGAGAAGTTTGTTAGCAAATTGCCATCAAGGCTGTGTCGAATTCCAACCTTATAATGGTGTACAATGTACTGCGATAGCTTTAGTTGCTCTGCTCATGTTTGTTAAACATATGCCTGATTTATCAGAATTATCTCCCAGTGATTTGAATCAAACTGTTGCGAACGGTACACATTTTTATGGTCATATTTTGTCCTCTGGTCGTGAGTATGGATATTTATCTCACAGAGATTTACCACCAACATTTTACTCGTGGAACGGGTTACCTGGTGAGATAGAGTATTTTTTTGACAGATATTATGGCGTTGTTAATGGCGTTGTTAATGTAGATGCTGGTGAAATGTCATTTGAACATGCTTTCTTAGAGGCTAATGGAATAACAAGTTTTCATTTGGTTACTTTTGGTGGAAATACTGTGGCAGTTTATAGTAATATATGTGACAACACTGTTTATGTTTTTGACTCGCATCAAAGAGATTCTTTAGGTTTTCCTAATGAAAATGGGAATGCTGTCATGCTTCAGTTTGAAAATTTTGAAGAATTTTTCCAATATGTAACAACGTTGTTTAGCAATATGAGGTATGAAATAACTCCGTTGCTTTTTCCTTGGTACAATTTTGATTGTAGTACAATTGTGACAAATTCAAGAAGTTCTTTTCTCTCAAATGAAGATGAAGTGATTAACTTGTGTGAAAAGCAAAAAGAAAGGCAATATGGATATGCATGCAACAAAACAAATTCTGATTTTTCCAGTTTTAGTAGTACATGTAGTAGTAATAAAAATTTTCATACTTATTGTAAATCAAGCGAAAAAATTTGTTCGATAAAGAAAAAAAAGAGAAAGCAAGTTGCACATGAAGTTCATGTTCCTCAAAATTACTTTCATGAAAATGTGTCTTTTGAAAATAGTGAAAGATCTGCGCACAATTTGATACTGAAAGACTTGAATAGCAGTGGTGGCAGTATTAACAGTTTTGATAATGTTTCATGTTTTTTTACAATATCAGATCATTCAGATGCATATCCTACAAGACTTGATATTAATTATTTGCATGATGAAAATCATGTACAAGCTTATGAGAGTAGAATAAGAGAATGTCCAATTTTTTCATGTGCTTGTTGTGACAGATTTTTATTTCAGAACCAAACTCACAGTTTTAAGAATGCAGAGCTAAAAAACTTCACACATATAACAACTAATGGAAGTGATGTGTTGTGTCAAACTTGTCATTCTTTAATAAAGAAAAAAGAAGTTCCATATTTATGCACGGAAGCTAATTGCTTGAAAACATTTGAAATTCCTTCAGAACTGAGAACTTTGTCATTAATTGAAAAAAGATTAATTGCACTGATTCAGATATTTATGACAGTCATTATTTTACCAGGGGGTCAAATGGCTGAAAAAGGGTTAATTCTAAATTTGCCAACAAATGTGCAAGTTATTGCAAATCAACTACCCGAAGGTATTAATGATGGATGTTTTTTTGCTGTAAATTTTGAACACAAAGGTTATGTGGAATCTGAAAAATTTAAATATTTTGTTTCCCCCCAAAAAGTTAAAAAGGCACTTTTATGGTTGAAAAGAAATAACTTGCTGTATGAACACATTGCTATTTCTGAAGAAAATGAAGAATTATTGACAGATACAGAAATGGATTTTCAAGATTTTGATATGGAAAGTGCTACCCTTACACCAATAAATAGTACAATGCCTAACGACATTTCTGTAATCGGAAATGAGGGCATTATTAATGTACCTCATATTTCAGAAAAACCTGTAAGGGTGTACGAAATGGAAAGTGGTGAGGAAATGGCATTTCCATGGCTATTCCCATATGGTAAAAATGGTTTAAATTACAATAGACCTATGAAAATTTCAAAGTCCATGTATTTTAAATATAGGTTATATAACAAAAATGGAAATTTTAGGAAAGATTTGACTTATCTGTTACATTCTGCTGTCTCATATGATCTTGCCTGTCTGAAATCAGAGATAAATATAAACATGCGAATAAAGAAGGGTCAAAATAATGCTGTGTCTGTGAATGCATGTGACATTAAAAATTTGCAGAATAATGCAGAGTTAAAAGAAAATTCTTACATGTTCATGAAAAATATTCGTGGAACCGTGGCTTATTTCAGAAACCAGCTGTATAATTTACTGGCGATGTTTCGATGTTTAGGTCCACCAACACTTTTCATGACCTTATCAGCAGATGATTTGCATTGGCCAGAATTGGGAATGATGTTACATAATATTGATTTTGATGAAGCTAAACAATGGAATAGTTTTGGAAGTGGTATGAGAAGTGATCCTTTAATGACTGCAATACACTTTGAGCGCAGATTCAAGTCTTTAATGAAATATGTAATTCAGAGTGAAAAATATCCTTTAGGTAAAGTTCTTGATTACTTTGCAAGAGTAGAATTTCAAAATAGGGGAAGCCCACACATTCATATGTTTTTATGGATTGAAGATGTACCCAATGAAATTTCAAATTTAACAATTCCAACACTGGTTCGTTATATAGATAAAACAATATGTTCTGTTATTCCCAACTGTGAGCATGATGCTGAACTGTTTCAATTAGTGACTACATTACAAAGTCATTCTCATACTTCTTATTGCAGTAAAGGATTTAAGTCTTGTTGTAGATTTGGTTTTCCAAAACGAGAATGTGAAAAAACTTTTGTTGTTGGAAATATAAATTTGTCAGATAAAAATAAAGGAAAGTTTTACACAACAAAAAGAACAAGTAAAGATGTGATGATAAATTCATACAATCCTGATATATTAAGACACTGGAGAGCAAATATGGATATCCAGATGATTTGTAATGCTGAGGGTGCAGCATATTATGTGTGTAGCTATATTTGCAAGTCAGAGCCGGATGAGTTAAAAAATGCACTGGGTCAACTAATTCACAATGTCTTTAGAGAAAATCCTATTCCACGGCATGAGCGGTTGTTGAAAATAGGACTCACAGTTTTGCGCCATAGACGATTGAGTTCCCAAGAAGCTGCTTACAGATTAAGCAATTTGAATTTGATTCATGTAACCAGGTGTTTTGTTTATCTGAATACAAGGCAACCAAGCAAAAGATACAGAATTTTGAAAAGTAGAAAAGAAATTGAAATTCTTGATGACAATTCTACAGAAGTGTTTCAAACAAATATTATTGATTATTATCATTGTCGTCCTGTGGAATTAAGTGATATTTGTTTATTCAAATTTTGTTCCTGGTACAAGAAATGTAGCAATGAAATGCCTAAGAGAGTTTCTCTGTCTCGTATATATATTGAAAAGTATGATGTGGTTATGAAGAAATGCAAGAAACCAAGTGTTGTACGATTTCCACATTTTCCTCCATCTTCAGATGATCATTTTTATTCAATGTTACTTTTATTATTGCCACACAAATCTGAAAATGAGCTTGTTGTTCCCTATTCCAACCCTAGAGAAGCATTCATTAACAAGAGACAGTTGTTCAATACAAGCATTGATTTCATTAACTTTTCATTCACGGAACAAATCGAAAATACAATACGGAAGCTGAAATTGATGTCAGAGTTGTCTTGTAACTCTTCTTCTGAAAACACCAAAAATGACACTTTGTTTTCTTTGAATAATGATCTTGTATTAGAAAAATTATTCTTTGCTGATGTGAATGAATCTGCGTCTTTAAATACAAGTAAAAATGCAACAGAAATATTTGATGATGATTTGCATATGCACAGTTTTTCATGTTTAATGTCAATTGTTGAATTTCGAGAAAGTGTGAAAAGGTTGACACCATCCCAGTTGGAGGCATTTTGTTTTGTGAAATCTAAATTTGAAAAAAATGAGTTGCCATTTCATTTATTTTTAACAGGTGGAGCTGGTGTTGGTAAAACCTTTACTACAAAAGTTATTATTGCATACATCCAATTATTTTGTGCAAGAGTTTTAAATTCGAATTGTGTTCTTGTATGTGCTCCAACTGGAACTGCTGCAAATAATATAAATGGTCGTACGATTCATTCATTGTTACGAGTTCCTGTGGCACAGTTTTTGAATTATGCTGGTTTGTCTAGTTACACATTGAAACAAGTACGTAAAGAATTTGAAAATGTCCATTCAGTTGTCATTGATGAAGTAAGTATGGTCAGTGGTGACATGTTAACATTTATTAGCAGGCGTTTGTCAGAAATAAAAGATTGTGACCTTCCATTTGGGGGATGCAATATAATTGCTGTTGGAGATTTTTTTCAGTTGCGACCTGTGAAAGGAAATTTTGCATTCAAGAATGAGTTACTTTGGCATTTATTTCAACCAATGTTTTTAAAGGAAAATAACAGACAAAATTCTGATTTATCATATTATTTCCTTTTGAATAGAGTACGTATTGGTATGCCTCTAGAAAATGATATATCCTTTCTGAAAAGTAGATTACAATATGATGAAACCAAGTTTTCTAAATTTTTACATATTTATCCCACAAGACAGCAAGTAGAAATGTATAACAATAATCAGCTTAGTAAATTGGCAAATACTATCAGAATCTATGCAGATCATTTTTATGCATCAGAGGATGATAATTTCATGGGACAAGTTTTAAGTGATCATATTCCTTCTGATGATACTATTGCTGGAGGGTTAAGAAACTTGTTGATGGTGTCTGTTGGAGCAAGAGTAATGCTTATGAGGAATATTAAAACTGAAAATGGTTTGGTTAATGGAGCTATTGGAACAATTGTGAATATTATTTTTTCAAGTGAAAACAATAAGCCATCATGTATATATGTGAAGTTTGATGATCCTAAAATTGGAAGAGTAATGATGAAACAAGAATCCTCTCTTCATAGTCCAGTTGCAATAGAACCATATGAGCATAAGTTTGTTTACAGAGGTAGACATGTTATACGTTCACAGTTTCCTTTAATGTTATCTTGGGCGTGCACAATTCACAAAGTCCAGGGAATTTCTTTGAACTCAGCAGTTATTGATTTAGGTAGTACTGTGTTTGAATTTGGTATGGCATATGTTGCACTAAGCAGGGTAACTTCTAGCACAGGCTTGATTTTGATCAACTTTGATCCATCAAAAATAAAAGCTTCAGAAGATGTTATTGTGGAATATGAAAGGCTGAAGAATATTAATAAATAAATGGTTATTGTAAGTTTCAGTCATAACACTTTAAACAATGTTGAATTTAAGTTATTTGAAGTACATGTATTGTCATTTTTATTATTGAATTACATGAAAATTGCAAAACTTTAGTGGAATCATTTTAATTAATTGGGTACAATATTTGTGAATAACCATAAATTTTTAAAAAACATTTTCACTTTACAAATATTAGTTTTTCGAACAGAATTAAAATTGGGTTTTCAGAACTTTGCAGAAATTTTGTGATTATAAACATAGCATATATTAATTTTGTGTCAAATAATGCACTTTTGCATTTGCTGGTAAATGATTGAAGTCTGATTTATTAGGTTAAGATACATATATAGTGAGCTGGAATTTGTTGTTCTCGTTTGTAAAAAATGTTATAATTTCTCTCTAGTCTCAAGAATCTTCAGATGAAACATTGACAGTTACGTTAAAGGTTTTGAAGAAATCAAAAGAACTTCAATCCTATTGCAACAAAACCTCAAACAGAACCATGCACTTTTTCAACGTAATTGGTGGGAATGGCACAGAAACATACAAAATTAGAATCTATCAAAAGGCAAGGTTTGACATGATCAAGGAGGGAATGAGCTTTAAATTCCAAAATGCACTGAAGAAAACTGGGAACGAACTATGGATAACATCAAGAAGTATTATTGCATATGCAGCATCAGTGGAAACCAGTGAAGACATACAGGTACCAAATTTACCTGAGAATGCACCACAACAAGGAGAGCGAAAACTGCTTAAGGATGCTTTGCAGTCACCAGACAAATCGGAAGTTACTGGGAAGATATTCAAGGTAATAAAAACAATACCATATTGATTCCATTACTAACAAACCTAACCAAATTGCACAATTGTTTTTTTTATTGAAAACAATCTGTATATTTTCACTATTTTGATACAAAAAATATTTGCATATAAGAATTCTCTACAATGCTTTAACAAAGCATGTATACCTAAAGAATTCAAAGTGTACTTATATATATTTTAAGAATTAATTCTGAACTTTTTATATTTTAGGTTTCACCATTGAAGTATCGTCAGGAAGGTAGTTTAGCAGTGAAATCAATCATGATCAAAGACACCAGCAGTGTCGCCAAAGTTTGCTTATTCAACAAGAATGCTTTGAGTCCATTTAATGTTGGGGACACTGTTAAAGTCACAAATGTTTACCCAAAAGTGTTTCAAACAAGAAAACAGCTAACAACTTGCCCAACATCTTCCTGTGAGGTAATCTTAATAATAATGTCATAAATTAAACAGATATTTATATAATTACTTCTTTTTTTTTTAAACCTGAATTTAATAAGTTCTGTTTTTATCCTTAAGTTTGTTGCTGACAACAAAGTAAACCTTAGTGATGAAGATTTTGGTTTTGCGAACCTTGATCCAGATTTTTCGGAAGAACTGGAAAATACAACACCTGAAGAAATTGTTCTTACTGACTTCACTGATGTTGATGTTTACATCTGTTGTGACAACGCAGGTAAATTGATGAGAATTTTACAGGAAGTTTCAATATAATAAATAAGGATTTTAATGAAATAAACTAACTCTCTGTGAAAAATGTGTACCACATAGCAAAACGAGATAAATTCTGGTAAAATAATTTTATTTATGGATTTTTTCAGCTTGTCGACAAAAAAAATATGTAGAAGGAGAGTGCCCAGTATGCCAAAGGACCAGCAGCTCCAGTAAAACATTTCGTGTAAATTTTCTGTTCAAGCGAGGAGAGAAAAAAGATCTCAAGACAACTGTATTTAAAAGCATGCTTGAAATTATTTTACAAGAAGAGTTGATAGTTGATGACAAAGAGGAGCTGATTCAAATGTTGATCATGAGGCTACCTATCAGATTTAAATCTTGCGTTAGTGCAAATAACATGTTTTACAATGTTGAAAAGTAAATAGAAAATCAACATTGAACGCCAGAAACAAATTATGAATGTTTGGGGTTTTTTTTGCAACTGGATTTTTTAAATGATATAATTTTTTTATGATTTAATTCATAGCTTGCAATGTTAGAATGCCACTCATTTATGAGCAAGTTTTTTTATTGTCAGTACTACGAAGTAGTTTTTTGTGCTAGAAAGTGGCCATTATTTTTTATTTCAAAACAGTATGCTGTAGTACACGATTTCCATGTTTTGGTCATTAAGTATCTTAAGGTATCATATCACCATTAAATACCAGTAACCAAAAATGCATGTTCAAAACTGTTTTTATATTGCAACTGCATTTTTTAGCTGATGATTTCATTCATAGCTTGCATTGTTAATGTCTTTTTGCAACTTATTATAGATTAGGGTTGAGTTTTTTTACTGTTCTAGAAAATAGTCTTTTGTAAGAGAAAGTGGTTACATTTCGTGTAAATTTTCTGTTCAAGCGAGGAGAGAAAAAAGATCTCAAGACATCTGTATTTAAAAGCATGCTTGAAATTATTTTACAAGAAGAGTTGATAGTTGATGACAAAGAGGAGCTGATTCAAATGTTGATCATGAGGCTACCTATCAGATTTAAATCTTGCGTTAGTGCAAATAACATGTTTTACAATGTTGAAAAGTAAATAGAAAATCAACATTGAACACCAGAAAATAATTATGAATGTTTGGGGGTTTTTTTGCAACTGGATTTTTTAAATGATATAATTTTTTTTATGATTTAATTCATAGCTTGCAATGTTAGAATGCCACTCATTTATGAGCAAGTTTTTTTATTGTCAGTACTAGGAAGTAGTTTTTTGTTCTAAAGTGGCCATTATTTTTTATTTCAAAACAGTATGCTGTAGTACACGATTTGCATGATTTTGGTCATTAAGTATCTTAAGGTATCATATCACCATTAAATACCAGTAACCAAAAATGCATGTTCAAAACTGTTTTTATATTGCAACTGCATTTTTTAGCTGATGATTTCATTCATAGCTTGCATTGTTAATGTCTTTTTGCAACTTATTATAGATTAGGGTTGAGTTTTTTTACTGTTCTAGAAAATAGTCTTTTGTAAGAGAAAGTGGTTGTTCTTTTTATTTATTTCAAAACAGTACAAGTGTACACAAGATGCAAAGTTTTGTTCATTGTTGGAAGCTATTGTGTTTGCTTCTTGTTAGCTAGTTTGTTTATGTATTAATTAGTACCAGTTTTTATGATCTCAATTATATTATTAACACACTTGATATTATTTTTTATTAAGTCGTTTATGTTCTGGTCCAAGTTTTTGTTGTCACTTTCTTTCATCCAGGTTGTTACATTTTTTGTAGCCTTTTCATGTACAATAAATTTTGTTTGTTGAAAATTTGTGTTTATTTTTAATTCTTTTGAGAACCACTTGCAATTAAATAATCATGATTATCTTCATGAACTGAGTGTAGATAAGATGTATAATTCCAGTTAGGAAAAAAAATCTCCAGCTTATTTTTTACCTTAAAATTTTGCAGTTTCTATCGGATGAGCATGATCTTACTTGTACATTTAAAATATCCATTTCCATTTTATTGTGTGGCCCCTTCAAATCATATAAACTAATGCATTAAGTTTTAATTCAATACAATTTAAAAAAAATCAAATTGGTTTGAAATACCAGGGATGTATGTCCCTGGAAATACATTATGTCCAAGAGAGCAATGATGAGCTGAACTTCATACCATGTCAATGGTCATACAATTACTGTTGCAAATACTGATTTCTTAATAGTAAAATCTAAACTTCAAAACGTGCTGCTGAAAATACCATAGAAATGAGTACAACCAACTCATAATTTTCTTCTTGGTAATGTGTTTCTCAATTATGTTTTTGCGGCCCATTTGACGCTTGCGTCAATATGTTTTCTTGTTTTATTTTTTAAACTATCAACAGACTAAAATCAATCGCAAAATTAAGCATGCGCGGAAAAATACCAATTTTATGTTTTGACGTTTCGTCACGGGTAAATGATTTCTATCGGTGTTGTTTTATCTTATCTGTGCTATTGATAAGATATATCAGTTACGAAAGGTTGAACATTTTACATAGTTTTATTTTGTAATTTCAAAATCATTCTATTTATTAGGGTGAACACTTTGAAGTTTTGTTGAGTGTTTATACGGTTAATAATAAAATCATATTTTAGAGAAGTTAAAAGAATTAACATTTTCAAAAGACTGATGACAACGGACAGCTGGAGGACATCAAAATATCATTAGGATAACTTAAAATAGAACATTACATCTAAATGAAAAAACCTCGTTCTCAGTTTTACTTTAGATACTACTTGTTGTAGAAAGAGTGTTCATCGCTCTTTTCTGATTGGTAGGAACACATTTAATAGATATAGTGGTAAAAGAAGTGAGTGTCGAAGACGACCTTCTAGTTTTCTCTGCGGTCTCCACGGGATTGGAAGTGGATTTTGATTTCATAGAGGATCTGCAACCAATTAAACGCATGATTCCTTTTTGAAATCTCTTATTTCCTGTGGTGTATATAATAAAATTGACACTTGAATGAAAATGTGCTAGAAGAGTGAAAAAGAGGTGAGTTTCAGTAGAAAGATTGTTCCCTGCATCAAAAGGCACTGTGGTAGCGTATGGCGTCCACAAAACAATGAAAGCAATAAAAATGCAGAACAATGTTTTGGACGAGCGAATAGTTTCGTTCCAAACCTTTCTCATTCGCAGAGGATTGTCCGAATCGAGTTTGTATAGATCTCTTTTGGTTTTCCAAATCTGTTGAAATATTCGCAAGTTACAAATAGCCATGATAACAAACGGTCCAATCAAGCCAGCATAGATAAGCATGGTGTAAGACAAACTTGCAGTGCGATCCCAAATACACTGATGGTTTTTCTGGTCAAAATAATGCCCTCCCCAACCAGTGAAATTGGGAATATCGAAAAGGAAGGCAGTCAACCAACAGCAAAAACACATAATGATGCAGGAAACTCGGTTAAAAAATTTGTCGTACAGATGGTTATGACAGATATACACATAACGGGACAGCGTAAGAAGTGTGAGGCTCAGGAAGGCGCACAAACAGGCTGTTAGACACATGCTGGCTACAAAGGCGCACATCCACATTTTGTTGTCAAAAAATCGTTCTCCTTTGGCAACACCTTTCAAAATTAAATAAATTATTATACAAAACGTATTGATTTTAACACTTGCCAAGCATTACTTGTCATCAAAATTCATTCAGTTAATGTAATATAGGAACAATACATGTATTAAAGGAGATCCAGTGTTCTGTGATGTCATACTTTATTGTAACACTTTGAATTCTTTAAATTTTTTGGAAGATAGTTTTATATATTTCATGTGAATAGAATCACATGGAAGTAACTAGAATTACTATTAAGTTCAAGATATTTTCGCAGCTTGATTTTATCCAAAATTTCCTATTTGTTTATACATTTTATCTATGATAAGGGGAAATAACTCTTTTTCTGACTTTTCTCTCATTGTATGTCTAAATGCTATAATTTTTCTTATCCCAACAATTTACTTTTCTGACAGTTGACAATAAAATTAAAAAAGATAAACAAGTTTCTGCCTACAAATATTTTACTTTAAAAAAAAAAAAATACAGTTTTCTGATGCTAAATTATGCTTTAGTTCATGTTTATCTGACATCTCAAAAAGGGTGATGACATGTATATTTTTTCTTATAATTGATGAAATTTAAGTCTATTAAGTTGAAATTAGTTCTGTTTTTCGACTTTCATCAGAGAGTTTTACGAGTATAGGGTTACCTTAACATCGAGTGTTTGGGATAATCATGGGCTCCAGAGAAGTAATAACCCGGGTTTGAGGAACTTAATAGTTATATGAGTAAAAATGTTGTGCATACCTATTATACATAGAGGTTCTGCAATGGCTGTAACACAAATGTCTGCAATGGCCAAGTTGATAATAAATTCTTTTCCCGATTTATTTATCCCTTTCATTACGGTCGAAACAAGGAGAATCAATGTGTTTCCACAGGTTCCAATCAGGATAGCGATTCCCATCATAGCAATGTAGACGATTGCCAGGGTCGTGTCAGTTTCCAAGAGTGGTTGTTTTCTTGTTGTCTCAAGTGTGCTATTGCTCTGCAAGATGAATAAGAAAATTATTTTTATTTAAATTATATATATATATATATATATATATATATATATATATATATATATATATATATATATATATATATATATATATATATAGTACCCGCAACGTTATATGTTATTTTTTTACAAGATAAACGATAGGATAGAATTTACGCACGATATGACAGGATTAACGCACGATAGAATAGCACACACGCACGATACGATAGGTTTGATACGCGATAGAAGAGGATAAACGATGTTAATGATAAAGGTTAAAATATCTTCACGATTGACCTGATAAACGAAACATATGAAACAGGAAAAAGTTACAGCGGATCCATAAAACCAGATAGGTTCTTGTATTTTATAGAGCTGTTTAAACAAGACGAAATACATTCCTTTTTAAATACAAAATGTATACCATATTAGTAAATATTTATTTGCTAGCAGCCAATTACATATTTAAATCATTCATTCAGTGTATTGATGAGGTATCAATGTATACCGTTTGAATGCGCAGTTTTACACCAATGATGCCTAAAATTGATTAAAATGATCAAGAAGATACGAATAATACCTCTCGCTGCGTTCTAATATGAACTGTTTTCACAAAAATCGATGTTTAAAAATTAAGTATGATCAAATCTCCATGTAGATAGATAGATAGATAGATGATAGATAGATAATTGTTAATTATAAGATAAGCGTACATTTTACATCTATGCATTTTATAAAAGAGTTAAATGCAGTTCTGCATTTCTTAAACAATGAACTACTCTTCAAAAGAGAGCTTCACCAGTGTAATGATCAGGTACATGCATGGATATCTGTCAACCGACCATGGAGAGATGAACACTAAGTGGAAGCCCTAGCCCTTAGACCTCCCTTGCTACATGTCTACCAACAAGCACAGGTATTGTATACACCCCGTCAACACAAGAGTTTTCCTCTATCTCACTACCACGATGACGCGTGCCGTGGTATAGTCGTATGGTTTTACCATTGTTTTGAATAATTAAATACCTGTACTTAAGTATGCAAAGAAGCAAAAATTTTCATTCTCCCCTAGAAACTTCAACTGAACGCATCGAACTGAACTGTGTCCAATATCTCCTTCGTTGTATGTACATTTATATAACTAACGATTCCTTATGTACAACATATAATGTAAGCATACATGTTTTTGACACACTGTTACACGTTTTTTTTGCTAAACATATGTACCTGGGTAATTTTTTCATTCACATTTATAGATCGTAATTTAATAAATCAATTAATCAATTGGACTTACTCAAATAGGCCTACTGTAAACCCATGCTTAAAAATATTTTATACTACATTTAAATAAGTCAAAAGTAAGTCCTAGATGTCCATACAGGTATAAGTAAAAATAAAATTAATTTATAGAACAGAACTATCAGAGATTCGTCGGTATGTGATAATTTATTATTGTGACTGAAAGAACAGATCGGGGCGAACGGGAGTTATTCAATTTTTTTTCTATTGTTTTTAAATGAAGTGAATTGATTTTTAAAGATTTCATACCATTTGCATTACGAGCTGAAAGGACAAAGTGCGGTATTATGCATTTTTCGCCCCGTAAAGTTAAAGTTTTTTAAAAAGCTTTAAAATTAAAGGGTACCTGCAGCCAAGCCGATGTGAAACATATGTCAAAGAGTTTATTTACCAAAATTTAATGCAAAAAACCGCATCGAAATCGATGCAAAAATAATGGAGTTACACCGCTTAAAAGTGGCTATTTTTACCTGCTTTGGGAAATGTAATCAAGAGAAAACAGAATTAGGCGATAACGAGGCTTCAGCGGAAGTGACGTCACGAGGTCAACAGGAGGGAAATTTCTTTACAAAACTATACAAATTAAATTAGATTTTTCAGCCAAAATGATTAATATAGGTCTGATGTTTTGACGTATCTAGTTATTATAAGTTTTGTAGATTTAGAAATTTGTGTCCGAAATTATGTTATTAAAGTCAGATTTATTTTTAAAGGATTTTAAAATTTGCTATTCTCGTCGCCCTTTTACCGATGAATACGATATCTTAAAACGCTTGCCATGGACAGATGCGTGTTCATTATTCATTCTTTGATTACATAATATCCTTTCACACACGAGTGATCCGAGACAATGACACAGGTAAACAGGTAAACTAACGAAGCCACTGCTCCAGACACACGTGTATCTGGGGTATGTATACACATGGTACACGAGTCTGGTGAACAAAGAGAGGGTTTCACACCTCTGGACTGGTAAATTGAATTGTGTATAATTAGCTACTCAATTGTTAAACAGTTAAAAAGAAAAATAAATTAAACTGTGTGAATCAAGCATTCGTAAGCTAATACATGTATATACATATATGTAGTCCGTCAATCAGTGATTAAAGACTATCAAATAGTAAAACTAATGTTCGAAGTAAATGCCTTTATTGTTACTTTTCTAATCACTGAAATAATGACTAAATTTACAATTCAGCAATTTAAAGCTTTTTTATGTGATCAAGTAATTATTTCGGAAGTAATTACATTTATGTTGGTCGTAATTTCTTTTTTAATCAAGTGCAACTTTCTTTCGAGCGCTATGGTCAGCAATTTAACGCTTTAACTGCACATAACTTAAATTGTTATACTGACAGCGAATCAATATGAAATCTGAATAAACTTGAACATTTTGACAAAGGATGCAAATAAATGTAAAATATAATTCCATTATCGTATTTTTAAAAGAATACGAGACAGACTTAATCATGCAGCAATCTTTGACTTTCGCCTTGATCCGTTTATATATAATTACGTGTTTGTTTTTGAAAGAATGCATACTATTTTGATTGTTATTAGTCCTATATCATTATTATTGAATAATCGGGCGAAATCATTTGTAATTTTATGCCTTTTACAAGGAATAGACCCCGCGTTACCTTTTACGAAATATGTATTATCAATATTATTAATCAGTTAATACTGTCATGGAAAAATCATTCGAAAGAATGACAATATTAACAAAATATGTTTCTTAAAAAAAAGTTTGATTGATTGCCATTTTGCTACATATGCTGTGCATTTATATGCAAAATGTGTTACACATTTGACTAAATTCATGAAGCAAACAATTTTCCGAATTCGGCATTTTTGTTCGATAAAAACAGGTTTAAACTTAAACAACAGTATACTTAGTCATCCAGGGTTGATAAGGAAATAAAACAACAGAAAAAATGTTCATATATCGATAAAACAATGCAAGAAAACGAAAAGTTTTCATACGATATTCCTGTTTTTCATACAGTCGCGTTGACCTCGTGACGTCACAGTTCATCTCGCGCCAAATCGGCTAGATTCAAAACTCGTTCAGGTGTGAAATCGGGTTTTCCCTAAATATCTCGGAAACTACTTATGCGATCGCTGTAAAATTTTCAAGATGTTTTTACGCATAGATCTTCATTATATCAAAAATTGACCGGCACTGCAGGTACCCTTTAAAGTAGAAGATAGCTGAAATCATATCAGAACAGTGACGTCATAATGAAGAAATGATGTCATGAAGATTGCCTTATTTAGATAAATTGATGTTTTATAGCAAAATATGGGCTTTTTCTGAGGGTTTTTCGACTAGGAAACATCGAGCGCATGCATGCTCAAGTACCACTTTTAGTATGTTGTGTATAATTATAAGAAGGAAAACATGTTAAAATCATGAGCAGACCTGCGCTCTATACTTCCGAATGCAAAATATAAAGAAAAAAATAACAAGATATTCATTTGTTTGCAAAATTGCGGAATTCGATCATTTGGTGGCGTCAAAGATAAACAGCGAATGAACTATGATTACTAAAATCAAGATTAAAGTGATAGGCATACTCTGTACAATGATTTATGGAGATTTGATTTTCATACGACACTATTTAGAAATTGGTGAAAATAGAGGGCAGATATTTGGGCACACCAAACATAGTCCTTTAATTGGCTGTCTTTAACGTGAAATTTTTTGATGTACTAGCATTGTTTATCATGTTTATTTTAAAGCGCATGATACGTGTTCTTATCGGAAATGGTCTTTTAGATGTCTTTACTGTAAACTTATGATAATGTAGTAAGAATTACTGTTTGCATAAACAGATTGGCATTAAGAACGAATGCATATAAGGGCAAACGATTATATGTTTATTCCTTACACGACATTAAACCCGTATAACTTATTTCTTCTTTCGCTATCATTTTAGAAAAAGACCATGTGTTCTACGTTGACGTTGCCTTTTTGTGCACCTAGCCAAATTTAATGCATAATATTCAGTTATATGCGTATTTTTTCAGAAGAGGGGCTTTGGGTTTTTATCTGTTGGTCAAATCTTTTAAAAATGTTTCGAACATAATAGTTTTAAAAGCAATGTAAATTTATACATGTTGTAATGAGGACATTGTTCTGAAAGTGCAGCCCACAATATGCTGAACGGAATATCGAGAAACCCTATAGGTACAAGGACACAAACAAAGAACACGGACCAGAGGGCCACTGATAGCTGTTCCCAAACAGATAAAACCCATCCATGGTCCTTTCGATCTAGCGGACTAATCATTGTGTCATCTAAACTTGATGAGACTCTATCTCTTCTGAAGAGGAAAAAGATCCATTAAATGTCATTGACATATTGAGATTGGTAACTTCGACTACACTGAGTACATCAACCCCCTTCCAGGAATGGAGTCTGTGACCAATGTGCCTGTTGAAGAAGACTCGATCATAGGTGCGAGAGAACCTACGTCACCAATGTTCAACAGTGAGGTTGTCACAAGAGAAATGGACGAGGATAATCTCCACCACCTGTGAAGAAGACTTTGTTTGTCAAGGAACAAGAAGATGTGCCAGAAGAAGGAGACGTTGACATTAAAAACGTTGTTACTGGTGAGATAATACCCTTTTCCCAAGTGACTCACAAAGTTCTCAACAAAAAGATCACTGGAAGCAAGAACAAAGTGTAAAGTTAGAATGCCCCTCTACCATCAAAATAAAGGACAGAGGTGACGTTGTGCATGGGGAGCATATTCTGTCTGACCTTTTGGATGCTTCATATTTCGATCAAAATTTTCTGTGGCTTTTGGCAAGGAGAATTTTCCATGACGAAGATCTAGTTGGAAGAAAGTTCTTTGACCAAAAAGGGAGATTAGCCATTTCTCCAAGAAGAAGGAACTGCCTGAAACCTGCATTCCTAGAGTACTATGGATCGAACTACACTGACTTTTCTAAGGCTGTGAACAGTATCAACAATGAAGTAAAGTCATTGCAGCGATAAACTTTCATATAACAATGCCGTATGAAAGATGTGCAAAAGATTTAATTTTAAAGTTATTTATGTTTTGTTTATAATGCGAAAGTCCTGTATTTAATGTTAATATATTCGTAAATCTAAAATTAAAAAAAAACTGAATAATTTCTACATGTATCTGTTTTATTTCCATTATTACCTGTGTTGTAAACAATAGTTAATTTTCATACATGTATTAATTGATATTGGTAAAACTATAGTTTGTCCCAATTATTGCTTCCATCGCATTTTGATGATTTTTAATAATTTTAATACATACCTGTGTAAGAAATACAGATGAAATCGATAATATCAAAAAGATCTTCATTAACACATCATTTTTCAATCATAAAAGTTCATAAAAACGAAATGAAATTTCTTAAGAAAATTTATAATGGGAAAAGTTTGCATTTCCCTATTCGGACTTCACTCGGAATACCTCGCACAATTTTTCAACGTTATCATCCGGGCTTAATCATGAGTGATGCAATGCAAATTCCCCGTAGGATGAACATAGTTTGAGCACAAAGGTATTTATGATTATCAAAAGAAAATTCGTGGGAGCAAAACCTTTGGACAGCGTATACATGTACCTGATGTTTAAGAACCACAATTATTTCATATAAATAATAAAATGTAATTCCGACCCTTTTGCAACCCAAAGAGAAACCAGACAAAAACAGGCTACAGTTCCATTAGTGTAAACAACACTCTTTTTTTAAAAATGTAGTTGTTTTTTTATCGTTTATTTTGTAGTGTGAGTTTTAATGCTAGATTTCGTTTTCCTAAATCTTTCAAAAATCCGTTATTTCTAATTAAGACTCATAAGTAGACTTTTGAAGCAGATATTCTTCCATGATGCAATGGTTCGTTTGTGTGCGTCTCGAAAAACAATAGTCAGCCCAAGTACTCTACATGTTTCTTTGATTTGATAGTCATTAATTATTGAACAACAGCGCTACAGATATTCGGACACAATTGGCACTTTTTCGTTTTTGCAGTCATCCACAGTAAACACTTTCCCATTTAAATAATGACGAATGCTCTGACTTTCATTTTCAATTTATTTTAACATCACTTCAAGTGGACAAAAACAGTTACTGTCCGAGACTGTTAGTTTCCTTCTTATTTTTCACTTTGTCAAAAATGTATCGGTCAATAGGTCAAATAGCCTTCCGCTGCCATTTTGTTGATTTTAAATTCTTGCACGACGTGCACTATGATGCAGTCATGACATGACGACACAAATTTTTTTTCCGTCTCTATCGGACTTTGGCGTTTGTATTGAGAACACACCATCAGACTTTTTGCTTAGTCCATCGAACATTGGCTAGACCATTGGACTTAAAAATGACCACCGGACTTTCAAATGTAACCATATATGTATATATATAATGTATTACACATTCATTACATAAATGAAGTATGTGAACAACATCAGTTTATAATTAATGAAAGCCAACACGGCTGTTGAATCTTATGAAAAGTTATAATGAGCGCATTGAGTTTTGTACTTTAACAAGTATGTAGAAAAGATTTGGATAAAATAAAATTGAGAAAGAACAATTCCAATATCACTGGTTTAATTTATTGGCTTTCAAATGTGGGGCCAGGAATGCATACGGGGAAGGAATGTTATTTAATAAGTTTCCCCTTCCAATAATAATGTTTCGTATTTTCAAACTGTTTTAATTTTTATCTTTGATATAAGAAAGGAATTGAATATTGGTTTATACATTAAAGATTAAGTTCAAGTCAAATTAAACCAATTCTGACATTTACATTTTGTTAATATACCGAAGGATTTCACACCCTCTCTTAGGGTTTCTTGTAAAGATTTTCTGTATACAAAACGTGCGTGTACTTTATAATTTATGTCATGATATATAATTTTAATCTCAATATTTCATTTCATTAATCTATTACCTGAAAAAATAATTTTATAGCTTTTAACTTCAATAATATTTGGTTTTCCAAACAAAAATGCATGTGTATAAAAATACGTGGATTTGACTTATTTGTATTAGGCCTAGATAGAATAACCCTCAGACAAAAGGAAAAAGCTATGTCTGCTTAAAATCTTTAAATGTGCACACACATAGGTACATTTGTGTGTCGTTAATGTGAATAAAAATCATAAAAATTTCTTAAACTTGGACTGATTAGCTACAATAATCATTTCTAGGGCTTCGACAAAACTCTATAGGTGAATTCCGCGTATTGTATGCTGCGTGTAATTAATTTTAGTTCTTGTTTATTTATGACGGTACAAAAAGTACACTACTTTTCTCGTTTGCTTGTCGATTTGAACATAATATGATGCAGGAAAGATAACCATAAAATTAAAAAAAAATTACAACAAAAAAAAACATACTCTCGTGCCAAATAATACTTTGTTTTTTAAATGGATGATTTCAATAAAACATGATTACATGTCATGTATCCGTTGCTAAATGCGTACGCTTAAACATAGTACACTCTTTATAAACTCATTCTATTTGTTTTTAAGTGTGTTTGTAAATACATGCAAAACACAAAGAACTATAATTATATGATATGGGCCTAAAATGGTCATCAATTTACTGTAATTCTTTGTTTTCTTTGTACAGATATATATATATATGTGATGTTTTTACATAATGTTCATTTTGATTCAACTGCCCACAATTTAAAAATATGACATCGTAAAGACAACCTTTTCCCGCCATTTTTGCATTTTTAGCATAAAACAGCTTGTTTTCAAGCCAAGACTAATAAGCCAAGACTAATAAGTGACAAAAATTTTCCTTGTTCAAGTATGCGCTTTATATTTCCCATTCATAGAAAGTTAAAAAAAAAAAGGCAATTTTTGACTGATTTTGATTGAATTATATAAAAGCGTCTCTTCTGACGTCATGTACTGCCAGTGAGTGCAAATAAATCAAATAAATAGGTGAAAAATATATTTTACATCAACTCCTTTAAAATATAACATTTTATTGTACCAGAAACACTTAAAAAAATGACGAATTATGGGAGCCAAATTTAACTTTTATATATTTTATTTTTATAATTTTATATAGTTCTTTCAATTATTTTTACATTTCACTTTACTCTTATTTTTTTTAAAATTTATTATTTCGTTTTGTATTACATGTTTTAGTCTTGTTTAATTAGACATTTTATGCGAGCAAAGCTTCAAAGCAGATGCATCAGGTGAATAAGACCAATTGATTATAGCTCAACAAAACACTTAACAACTTGAACCTTTCAAATCATATAACAGACTGCTTCCTGTTGGTCAATAACATGCCCACTTGGATGGTATTTCTACAGGTGTCACTTTCGTAATGACAGACTTTATCTAGTCTCTGACTTTGTGATTTTTTTTTAGATAAATTGTATTTTGATTAAAAATATTTGATCATCATGAAATCGGAAGCACTTGACGATGGAAATAAATCCGGACGTTGACACATTCATTTCTACACCTACTGACTAAATTCAACACGACCAAGTGTTGTAATGATGTTTGTGAGGTCCACAAAATCAAGAACTATAGGCTCTATAAGTTTACATGTGCACAAGTTGACACATCAACATCTAAGCGGCCAAAAAAAAAAAACCCACAATTAATTTACCTTAGCTGCTTGAATGCTTACAAACTAAAATCCATCATTTTAAAATCGATTTATATTAATATCATTACAATTCATTTCCAGATTGCTGCAATTAAAGCGTTGGAGAAAATGATATCTTACAACATAAACGGAAAGGATAAAATACTATAGTACAGGTAACTTTGAATAGAAGATAATTATCATCATGTTATGTGGAATCCAAAATTGAATCATATTAGGAACTAGAGCAGAGCTCGTGGCAAAGCCACGAGTAGGTCTTCCGTTGTTGCTGCGGGTTAAAAATATATGTGATATGGTGTCAAACGATTATAATGACTAAACTTTCAGTTCCGCTTTTGTTATAAAAACGTGTCGTGATTGAAAACCTGTATATAAAATGTGTTTTGAACAAGACAGGAACAACATGTTTTTGGAAAACTATTTGTCGAACACAGTCTGTGTAATCGTGTAATCGTTTCAAAAATTCTATAAAAAGTGAGATGTTTAATGGCGAGTTAAATTTTCAAAGGGTAGGAAGCATTGTTATAAACAGTATGTACTCATGATTCATGAAGACTATTTGCAAGTTTAGAATTGTTACGTGCTGACAAAATTTAGTAATTTGTCAAAATTGATGGCATTTTTTAGATTTTCTACAGGGAAATGTGTGTCGTCTGATATTATTTAATGATACGAATAGATTTGGACACTCAAAATAATATACAATTTGCTAAAAAAAAAAGATGAGCAGGAGAATTTATGCAAAAGCGAGCATTTAAATTTTACACCAGCTGCTGTTTCATAGAGACACCGCTATGTAATGTGAATTAAATAACCTTATTTACAGAAATGAATATTACTTCTCTCGACGATGTAATAATATGTAAAATCCTTATTTTTATGTCAGTGGGTTGACTAATTAAATTTTAAATAAACATCAATTGCGCTTGCGTAAATTGGAATTCTGGGACGGAATTAGACAGTCCGTGTTAGAGAAATTCGAAGAAGTTATGAAACTGGTCAGTTTCTATATCAAACTATGCATTGATGTATTAAAAGACTATCATTGGTATCGTCTGTAGCCATAGTCGGGAATCCATATGTGCAGTCATACATTGTATGTACATCGATACACCTATACCTCCTCACCTACAGCCATACAAATGAGGGTGCAACCTTCATATACACAAGCATATTAGTATTATAGTTCTGGAAACTATTTATCTTGTTTTTTTAATATATTGGGTATTCATTGTTCACATAAAAGCCACCTATATTCCACTGGCTGTATCTAACCTTGTAAGTAAATTAAGTTGCATTACAACCTCATAATACACTTCAATTAAAATTTGATTAGCAATAAATAAAATTCCCAATAACGCACATCTATCTCACTTAAGTGTAACTTTGAGGAGCGCATATATTTTTGGAATACAGATATGTCGCTATATTATAGTCTGCAAGTCAAGTGAATTATCATGGTCTTTCAAAGAAATAAGAAATCCGTCGACAGTTGCAGTACTTTGATGATTTCTATGGTGATCGACTGCATTGCTTAATGTAGTCGTATTTCCCAAGAACAAAATTTTCTTTGTCTTCGAACTTTTAATTATAATATATTATGAATTATTATGTTCATAACTATAAAAGTTTAGCGTGTTCAACAGGTTAATTTATTAGCCACATTCTTAGGTTACGATTTCACATCTTTAATGTGAAGATGATTGACTTCGAATAATAGTCTTATTGTTTATAAAAGCACCCTTCCAACTGTTACTCAATTACATATGTTCTGAGTTGTGTGCGCTAAGGCGACACAAGATCTTCGGTCGCACGTGGCGATTGAATTAACACAGACTTACCGAATAAACACAGGGATGGGAAAATTAAACACGTTGAGGAGAAAATGTTACACATAAAAAAAAGTCACAAAAAATGATTTTCGACAGATCTGGATATCTTTTCGCCAATATAAAAAAATCCAGCGCGAGCACTTGTCAAAGGGGCGGGAGGAGGGGGAAACGCAGCACTGAGTTCGCTTCCACACTGAAGCAAACAACCATGTAGAAAAACTACAGACTGATAGAATCTAATCTTAAGTTGTTTAAAACTCATGTGAATGTTCTTTTAAATATTCATCAAATGCCTCAATTCAGGACAATTCAGGACATTCTTTTATCGTGCTAGCACCTACCGCAAACATGTTACATGGAACTTTGATTATAATTTGACTTGATTTTTAAACTACCTTGTACGCTATCGTATAATTAAATCAATGCTTAATCAACTGTACAAGTAAAATAAATTCATTTATTTTGCAATAAATCTATATAATAGTTGAAAACTTAATAAAATATAGTTCTGTCCGTGCAAAATATGAAACATGAACGCGTGATTAGGTGCTAGTACATGTAGAAGAACACGAGCCGACCGCAGATCACTTGTCCACTCGCGCCGGATCTCCTCGGCCATGTGCGAGGGATGATCATCATTTAATATTGGGGGGGGGGGGTTAAATCTTTTAAGATATATAAACCAACCATTAATTTATGTCTGACTATGTTTCCGATTTGGAGTAATATCTTTCATTAATATTCAGTTACACTCAAATGTTTTATTAAATAAATACAAGATGGACAAACTTTTATAATATAAATTAAAACAGTTCTTGTATTTACGGATATATAAACTCAAACACGTTCATCTTCATCTAAGTGTGCGTCGCGGTGTGCGAATCCTGTGTATTAAATAACCACTTACCGCTAGTACACCCCTACGAATGTGTTCGGAATGTTTTCTTTATTGTTGCTAAGTATGTAATAAATCCAGGGGTGCTCGAATGAAAGTTCACGAGACTTCACCGAGATTTGTTCAGTTCCTGTGAAATTTCGAGCGGAAGTATTAGTGTTCGGATAATAAACTCAAAATACGTAAGTACATTTCGTTTTTATATCATATCCTACTTGGATTTATATTAAATCATGAAAACCTTTTATGATGTTTGTCTTATTTCACCATCTAGCGGTTATTTACATTAAACGATAATATTCAGAACAGAGTTGTCGTTCGTGTTCATCAACGTGTAGAGTGGTTGAAAATATAACATTGGGTTGCTTAATAAAATCATAGCCATGTGTGATGCTTGTGGTGTGCAATACCATGTTTTTAGAAAAATAATGGGTGTCTGTTTTGCATAAAAAAGTAGCATATCGAGGCATTTTCAAGGAACATTCTGCATAAAATAGTATAGTCTGTTTCACTATTGATGCTATTACTAGGTCAGGCGCGGATCGAAAATTAATCCTCAGGGGGGATCTCTACAAGCATGTTAATTGCTGCAACAGCAGATAAAAACTATTTTTGTATTGTCGCATCTATTTCTAGAACACATTTTATCCACCAATTCATAAAGATAAAGTTTAAAATAAATAAACCTCTAGATTTTATATTTGACTACAAGTACCTTAGATTCTATGGAATAGACTATAAACACGAGGCATAATTCTTACTGCGAAACTGAAAGGGTCAAATAAAATCACGTGGTCTAAAATTTAAATGACAATAACATTCGCAGGGGTGTAGTAGTGCAGCCGTGGCTGATCTTCTCGGCCGTGGACGAAGGATAGATTACGTAAAGGTACAACGCACAGACACGCACAGCTCAGAACCCAGGAAGATTTGAAAAGTTTGCAGTATAATGACCATATTCTATCAAATAAAAGTTTTTTTTTTATTTTAAACTTAAAACCCTCAATTGATCTATGTCTGATCTTGCTTTAGATTGAGAATGACATTGCTTTTATTAATTAACTGAACGATTTCTTAATTGACACCCAATCTTTTAGTCCATAAACTTTTATGTGTAATCAAAACTAAAACAATTTTTGAGTTCGCGACTAAATAAACTCATTTATGAGAGACGCAACTCTCGTGTATTAGATAACCGCTTACCGCTAGGTGGCCCAGCCGCGACCATGGTGTCCGATTTTCTCGGCCGCGGGCGAGGGAGAGTTTCGTTAACTTGGCCAAATTGCCGCGAGTACTGGTCAACACGTATTACTTTTTACCCTCATATTATGCAATACCCAAACACAAAAACAGTTTTATGAGATCAATAAAGTCACTAACAACATTTTTTGCAGCGACGCCCATATCGAAAAATTTACCGTTTAAGAGTTATGAAGCAAAGACTTTTAAGGGATCTAGACCCCTTATTTTTTAGGCTAGCCCCTTTTTTATGGTATCAAATGAAAGCTCTTAATATTCTGCACAACTCTTATTCTATATGTGTCTAGAAAAAAATTACAACTAAAAAGTTATTGAGCAAAGATATAAGCAAAATTTAACATTTTTTGAAACATAAATTTCGATGTAATTTTTTAAGCAGTATACGTGTGTTAATCAAACATGTAAAACTAGGAGGACAACTTTCAAGATGTCTACATTAAAGATTTGTAAATTAAAACTACTTGCTACGGATCTACTCGGAGCCTTTGCAGGTACACGAGACCCACTAAAAAAATATTCAAAGGGGAATAACTCAAAACTCGAAGTAGCGATTTCACCATTTAGTTTGCTATAGTAAGCTATTGTCATTTACAATAAACCCTGAAAATTTGAATAAAATCTAATGACAAACAGGCGAGATATTACAGTTTAAAGAAACGTCTGGAAGAAAAAGAAGAAGAAAAATAATAATGAAGAATTTCCAACAGAATCAGTACAAGGTCTTCCGTTGGAAACGGAAGACCTTAATAATGTTAAAGAAATTGAAAATGAAATGCATAAATTATCCCTACCATGTACTTAGGTGTTGTCGTATCAAAGTCTCCCATCACTGAAAAGAAAACATGTGCAAAGAATGATACAGCATATATATTGCTATGTATACGCAAATTATATCCCACATTATCGACCATTAGGACTGCCATTGTCGATCGCTACCCTATTAATCTCATTCTCAATAAATGGATAAACCATATCTTAATCATCTCCTATTAAACTAACTCGATAATGGCACGATAATCGTTGTTTATATGTAGTAAAATGTTAGATATACCTCATCGTTATACGAACTAACACTTGGCTACGTTTTACGAAATATCTTAAGACGGAGACATAAATCTAATCTGTGTCCAGATGTATGATTAATATCATTCAATATATATATTAAAAAAAAGAATGACATCCACTGCGTTGGTAAGGAATATCTAAAGAAAGACTGAAAGCCAAGCACACATTTCAAAAACCTTCAATCATTGTAGAACGTTTCCCTGTGTTGTACTGTTTTGACATCGCACATGCGCTAAACAGATAATGTAGTGCATGTAGATCATGCATGACAATATGAAATTTAGAAATGGAGCGTTTTTGTCGAAACTTATTACATCAGTTGGTATTTTATTGGATTTACTATAACTTATTAACTGTGTAAGATATAGCGAGGCTGGGTCTACAACAAGATGCAGACAATATGCACTCTGTATGAACGACCCACGTGTTCAATGTTCACGCGAAGTAAGGCAGTACTCTGTGCAAGATATTGCGAATACCTCGAAAACTCTTACAAAGAATAAACCATCTTCTATGTTTTATTGATTGTTCTTTTTTTATTTGTTTTTACAAAGATATTACTACAATATTTAGTTCTATCGTTTGGAAGTCCGTGCAAGCTGAATGCCTCAATCGGAAAGCAACAGAACTTTTTCGGCCGGTACAAGTACCCAAGTGGCAGTTAAGAAGCGATCGAGACTTATATTGCGACCAAATGTTTAATGAATGCCTGTCAGCTTTAATAGTTAAATATTTTGCTGTAGATGTCTCACCTGTGTAGACGTAGAAATGTACGTTTTGCCTCGCCGTGTACTCGGTCGAGTAATAGATTTGGTCTACTAACCCGCAAAACCCGTGTTCGAACATAGAACTTTTGTTTCTATGAAAAGCAATACATTTTCAGAAGTTTATTTTACCTCAAAATTGAAAAAATAAAAATTCTGTCATCGAATGCATGCCTGAATTCCATATTTTAAGGAATAAAAAATAATGCTCTTGTATTACATACTTTTTCAGAGGGCACAAAGGGCACTTAAGTAGTACTATGAAAACAAGCATTCTGAGAGTATTGCATAAGCAATACACGTCCCCTACCGGTTTGTATCATTCTATGAATGTTCGAAGCATACAACTATTAAAAACGAGATGTTATGCTTATGTTATGTTATGTCAAACTACATTGTTGATATAGAAATTAAATAAACAAGCATTCTGAGAGCATTGCATAAGCAATACTCGTCCCCTACCGGTTTGTATTATGCTATGAAAGCTTGGACGCATACATCTATTTCAAAACTATTATAAACGAGATTTTATGCTTTTATCAGAGATAAAAGAACAGAGGAAATTCAAACTACAAAGTTAATAGAAAAATTAAAAATCAAAATGGGTAAAGTAAAACTCTTTATTTTATCTTCAGTAATTTCGCCAAGTCTGTTAAGTATTTGCTGGTAGAAATTTGTGAAAACAATGCAGAATATCATTTCTTACCGTCTTCTGTAACCCGAATCAACGGACCAACCCAATAACGAACCTGATTGCAATAATACAAAAAAAAACTCTGTCGATTAAATTTACTACACAATACTTAATATTATTTTACAAAACTTATTTGTTTGTAGAAACAATAAAAGGAATGGTACAAGTTATACCCGATATTAGGTCACATACCACTATTTTTACCCCATGCTCATTGACCACGCAAGTAGTTCCATTCTAAAAATGTATGTATTATTTCAAAAATTCCTAGGGGTACTATATGGTCGAATTTGGTTCCTTTTATGCCATGGATGGAAAGAAGGTTTGAAAAAATATAGGCAGGAAAAAATTTTAGAAAAATTATCTTTACAGGCGCAATAGAAAGGGTGTAAAGAGACCAATGTTTACACAAATTCCAAAGTGAAAGTGGATTTTTCATGGTAGGGGTTATTTTAGGGGCCGTATCTCAGTCCCCTCTCGATTGATTTTCCTGTAGTTTGGATATGTTGTTGGACTAGTGTCATTCTATAGGTATGCTGTATTTGAACTCATTTGAGCCGGTGGAGTTTTTTATATGATTTATTTTTGTATAAAGGAATAAGAGGGAAAAATAATTGTGGTCTGTGTCCTATTATTACTGACTACATACTTTCCTCGTTTTTTCAATTCACACCGAACCCGATAACAAACCCGAACCACAGGGGCATCGTATCCGCTGTACACTCTATGACATACGTGTATATAAATAATACACAAGGGAAGAATCGAAAGTAGGACACGATTTGTAAACAATGTTAAAAAACAACTTATTGGACAAAAGTTACGCAAATCCTCCCACACAATGTTGCAAATATTGTCAAAAATCACGTATTGAAATATTCCTAATAAACTCGGTAAAAAGCGTTTTTATCTCATTAAAACCACTGTCTTCTGCAGATATTCAATTTCTTCGCCCAAGAAAAGATAACTCTATACTTTCTCTCTCTATTATGTTCAGTAATGATAGTAGAAATTTCGGCGGTAAACTGTAAAATGTCTGGGAAAATTTTCGTCTTATGTAACTAACGTACTGTAAGCATAATAACATTCGTTCCGATATATTTGGCATGCACTTTATATTAGCGTAATTTAATATGCAATTGTTTAAAAACAAATATATATATTTCCTATCATTTAATCTTTTGTAGAAATGTAAATATACTAGTAATTTGATATTAACAATTAAAACAATGCTGAAATTTTTTATCCCATTAAAACCGCTGTCTGCTGCAGACACTCAATCTCTTCGCCCAAGAAAAGATAACTCTGTAGATCTGCCATCCGAAATTAGATCATTAGGCCTACATGCAGATCCGCAGATGTATAGGAATAGACCATTTAATAATTTTAGAATGAACAATTAATGATGATGAAAAAGTGTTGAAACAGTTTTAATTAGGGCCCCGCAAGGATTTGCGGGTGCCCTATAGTAATCACTCTGTCCGTCCGTCCTTCTGTCTGTCCGTCTGTCACTCTTCCGTCCACAAATTTTCTGTTTTTTTCTAATAACTTTTTTACGGTTGCCCAATCAAGTTCAAATTTGGTATGGTAGTTCAGTAGGCAGAAATACATATTTTAATGCTAAGTTTGGTTCTCTATGTCTTCTAGTTTGGAGCTCGGGTGGTGGGGTAGATTCCTTAACTATGCATAAGAATGAATGGGAAAAGAGAGATAACTGCTGAGAATGTTACCATTGTATGCTTGGAAGGCTGTGTAATATTTGTCCTTTGGGATTAATTAACCTTCCACAGGAAGAAAATCCTAAGCTTTATCTTTATCTGTCACATTGAGATTAATTAATGCACTGCCTGTGTCTGCAAATTAACTTTGTTTTGAAGTTAAGGTCAATTTTGAATGATGTGTAGTATTGTGTACATTCTTTGAAATATGGATTTAAAATATGATATTCATACTATATTTTGGTTAGAATACCGTACACAATGATTTATGATAATTTTATCGAATTCTAAAATCAATATATATATTAAGATACTTAGTATCCTTTTTCGCTATTTTATTTTTTAATTATTTATTTTATTTTTTTCTGCCTTAATGCTGTTATTTTTAACATTTAATAAGATAATAACCCCCTTGTCATTTCTGAAAAAAAAATCTTATTGTAAATTTAGAAGAAAAGGATGAGAGAGCAGAACAATAAATCCCCTGGGATTGATTATCTTGCCTGCTGCAGAAAATTTAGAGGCTTATCTCTATCTGTCATATGAAGATTAATGAACACTTTTGTCTGCAACTGATGTTTGTTTTGAAGTTGAAGTCAACCCTGGGTGATACAATGTATTTGCATTCACTGAAGGATAGCATTTTATAAAACACCTGTTTAAATCTTTTTTAAATACACATTTAATTTAGTTTTTTTTATAAGACATGAGGTTATCCCTGTTTTATGCAGATGCAAGGTTACTATTTAGAGTTTTTGGACATTTAGGAATTATCTTGAAATTTAAAAAATACAGTTGTTACTTATAATTTTCATATCTTTTTTTACCACCCTATATATATTGCAGTTCTTTACATCTTATGCCGGGCATTTATTTTTCATCATCGTTAATATAAAGAAGATGGAATTCAAAGTTTTTTCACTTCTCTATATTGATTGTCATAGCGGGGCCCTTGCTGACTGGTCAGTTTTCTAGTTTTAAATATTTTTTTTCTCTTCTCTAAAATGTTAATGAAAAACTATGTTGGTGTTGACATATAATTTTTAAAAATTATTTCCTTCAAAATTAATTGTCGTTGCCTAAGAATTTCAGCATTGTTTTAATTGTTAATATCAAATTACTAGTATATTTACATTTCTACAAAAGATTAAATGATAGGATATATATATATTTGTTTTTAAACAATTGCATATTAAATTACGCTAATATAAAGTGCATGCCAAATATATCGGAACGAATGTTATTATGCTTACAGTACGTTAGTTACACAAGACGAAAATTTTCCCAGACATTTTACAGTTTACCGCCGAAATTTCTACTATCATTACTGAACATAATAGAGAGAGAAAGTACAGAGTTATCTTTTCTTGGGCGAAGAGATTGAATATCTGCAGAAGACAGTGGTTTTAATGAGATAAAAACGCTTTTTACCGAGTTTATTAGGAATATTTCAATATGAACGTGTTTTTTGACAATATTTGCAACATTGTGTGGGAGGATTTGCGTAACTTTTGTCAAATAAGTTGTTTTTTGACTTTGTTTACAAATCGTAACCTACTTTTGATATTCTTCCCTTGTGTATTCTTTATATATATTATTGAGTGTAGAGCGGATACGATGCCCCTGTGCCCGAACATTAAAAAATTGGAATATAAAAAATTTTCTCGAAAATATGTCAACCAGAAGCTACAAAAGTGTAAGCTTCATAGTTTGACATTTTGAAGCTGTTCAGCAAATTTCATATTATTCATTAAAAAGACAAAAAGTGTCGAAAACTGAAGTGGGACAGACAGAAGGACTGACAGATAGACGCAGAGGAAAGCTTTAGTCCCCTCCGGTGAACACGGTAGGGGACTAAAACCTTCAATGAAAATTGAAAGATATGAATAGTCTAATGATATTAAGCTGGGACTTTTAAAGATAGAGCTTATGCAAAGAAAAACGGGGGTTTTTATGTGTAAAAATTCTAATCTTGCTAAGAATTAATGAAAATTAACGGACTCAAATTTTACAAACAATAATAACTAATCTGGGTTTTTTTTTAAATGTGTACAAGAACAACAATCACGTTATTCTCAATTTGAGTACAAGATATACATGACAATGTCCGAGTCTACATTCTGCGCGCACAACACACTGCAGGTGGACCCAGATGGAGCAGTCTTGTAATTCTGTCCAAATTCTAGATTTAGCTAACAACACGGAATTTGGCAGACTTCTTGTTGCTCCTTCAATTATGCTCTGCTTATCATAACTACTGTACCTGTCAACATGACCCTGCTTAATGACATGGAGATTTAGGTTGCACCGACTTTAAAAAATGCTACATTTAAAAAAAATCCTTAACCTTGTAGCTCAGTTTGTTATATCAAAGATAAGCCATACTTATCTTGAGACTTCTACATGTGAATATAAACATAAAACCATTTTAAGGCCTTATCTAGGTTCATGCTTCAAACAAACCTTACTGTTATGAAAATAATCTTTTTAAAAGGTTAAAAAAACATTTTTTTAGAGCGTTTATAAAGATATTTTGAATTTCGTGAAAAAGATTAAGAGATCTAGATGTTATTTAAGATAAAAACCCTATTTTTGAAAAGCCTTACAGTGTGTCTATCGTTAAGGGTTGTGCAATGATCGTAAAGGACGTTTGTAGGTCAAGGCCATATCAGACGCCGCAAAATCCTTATTTCAGGGCATAAATACTTTCTTCTTAGCCCCATTTGGCTCATACTTCACAATTTCACATAAATAGAGCTTTATGAACCAATTTTCAAGGTCAAATGTGAAGGTTATAGCAGAATTATAGAAAAAAAAATCCTTCGGAGGCGCATATCTTCTTTCCCTTTGCCTCAATCAGGCTCACTCTTCTCCAACATTGTGGCTTTGATAAAAGGTATGCAGTGACCTTGAATAATGTTTGTAGGTCAAATGTCAAGTAGATCTCATAAAAATTCTTTATAAGAAGTTATATTTATTCCCCACTTGCCCAATTTTGCTATTATGTTAATGGCGTGCAGTGTTCTTGAATCAAGTCAATGTGAAGGTAATAGCACATTTCTTTATAATCAGTTTTAGACCATAGATTATTTCCTATTTGCGTAACCTTTCTCTGGTTGAACATAAATTCCTTCATGTAAGAAGTTATGAATGTTCTATGCCAACTTGAAAATGTCTGTGTAATAGGTCATGGTCAAAACAAAATTCTCTCCCATGGTCAATTATTTCAGCCGGACCCTTCACAGGACGAATCTGTGCCATTCAGTCGACTGAATGGTCTGGAAATGTCACTGAATGGCATAGCTATATCATTCAGTCACATTTCACGCACCTTTCAGTCATATTTCAGTTGACTGAATGGCATAGTTTCACCATGTGCTTTGCAAAGGTCACCATCTTTATGTTGTCCAGTTTAATTTAAAATTAAAAAGTTTAGGCCCGGGAGAGGAAATGATTTTGAAAATCTGGGCTTTTTACAATTGACAGCCAAGCGAATGTGTATTAAATAAGTTTAAGTATCTTCTTTAGTTAGATGAATTCCATCTTTTAGCTAATGTTGGTTTTTAACCGGGTTTTCCAACGGAAAAATCCGGTTATCAAAATGGTGAAAATATCGGGCGGGCGGCTGCCAAAAGGGTACCCTCATTGTACGGATAACTCCTCCTACAGTTTTCAAGATAGGAAGTTGTTCTTTTGCAGATCACTTGTACATATATCAGAGGTGTGCATATTGCTAGGATTTTGATTTCTAATAAATAATGCAAAAAATACCAGCTTTTGAACTTAGTGATTTTTTGACAAAATATTGCATATACATGTAGGGTACCCGCATTGTACGGATAACTCCTCCTAAAGTTTTAAAGATAGGAAGTTGTTCTTTTGCAGATCATTTGTACATATATCAGAGGTGTGCATATTGCTAGGATTTTGATTTCTGATCATTTATGTAAAAAATACCAGCTTTTAACCTTAGTCATTTTCGACAAAATATTGAATATAGGGTACCCTCATTGTACGGATAACTCCTCCTACAGTTTTCAAGATAGGAAGTTGTTCTTTTGTAGACCAATTGTACATATATTAAAGATATGTATATTGCTTGGATTTTGATTTCTGATCATTTATGGAAAAAAATACCAGCTTTTGAACTTAGTCATTTTTTGACAAAATATTGAATATAGGGTACCCTTATTGTACGGATAACTCCTCCTTCAGTTTTCAAGATAAGAAGTTGTTCTTTTGCAGATCACTTGTACATATATTAGTATAAGTGTGCATATTGCTAGGATTTTGATTTCTGATAAGTTATGAAAAAAAATACCAGCTTTTGAACTTAGTCATTTTTGGCAAAATATTGCATATAGGGTACTCCATTTCACTGGATACGGTTAGTAGTGTTTATCAATTCAGGTTGACATCAATTATGGATACAGTTCAAATAAAAGAAAACCCGGTTTGCTGTCACATTGACAGCTTTTCTCTTGTTTTTGTTTTTGTTTTTTTTTTTTGGTTTTACTAATCCCCTTACAATCTCCAAAAATACGTTTGTTAAATTTGAATAACTTTTTCATAGCATTGCGTATTATCTAATCGCTGAAAAAGACTTCCAATATAAATAATTTCAACAGATTTTATTTCAAGAAAACTTTTAAATGTTTTGTATTCCTGACACCACTTCAGAAACTATTGCTGGATTTAAACTTATGTCATTTTCTTCTCTTCGTAGAGAAACTTTTTAGGCCTGAAGTCTTTAATCTTACTTATAATTTCACGGTGAATAAGAGAACCTGTAGTTCCTACCATCTCACTAAGAAATTGAACAATATGATTTTGCTATTTAAAGTCAAATGAATCATGCAAAATGTTGTCTTCCAAATGTATTATGAAACTATGACCTAATGCTCTGGTAATTTTGGTTAGTTTGAGTAGGAGAAGTACATACTGCAGCTGGTATTGAAGGTTAAGGAGGAGAAGAAGGCGTTGTACAGGGTATAGCTGTGTTAAGAAGGCTGACGAGGAGAAGACGTTGTGCAGAGTACAGCTGGTTAAGAAGGAGAAGAAAGAGACGTTGTACAGTGTACAGCTGGTTTAGAAGGTTAAGGTGGAGGAGACATTGTACAGAGTGCAGCTGGTTTAGAAGGCTGAGGAGAAGGAGTGTACAGAATGCAGCTGGTTTAAATAGCTGGGGGAAAGGAGACATTGTACACAGTACAGCCGGTTAAGAGGACTGAGGAAGAGGAGATGAAGTACAGAAAGCAGCTGATTTAGATGGAGGAGGAGACACTGTACGTATTGCAGCTGGTTTAGAGGCTAGGGAGGAAGAGACGTTCTGCAGAAAGCAGCTGGTTCAGAGGGTTGTACAGAGTGCAGCTGGTTTAGTAAAAAGAGGAGACACTTTACTGAGTACAGCTAATTAAGAGGGCTGAGAAGAAGACGTATGTAGTACAGCTGATTTAGAAGGCTTGGGAGGAGATGTTGTACAGAGTGCAACTGGTGTGGAGGGCTGAGAGGGAGGAGGAGACGTTGTATAGTATGCAACAGGAGAAGTGGTTTTGATGCACTGGTTAGATTCGTCACATTTGTTCGAAATTGCATTTAAGACTTTCCCTGGACTGTTTTGACCATGATCATTCCAACCACTGCTACATTGTGTATCAGGATCCTAGACTGTGCTAAGACAGTAATTGAATCGAAATTTAGCACACTAATTTTATTTAATTGCCAAAACTTGAAGCATTAGTTTGATCAAAAAACAACGAGCAGTGGTTTTAACACGTTCGGAGAGTTATTTACTTTGTAAGGCTGTTTGAACTGCCCGAATGATATATGACGAATAAAAATCAGATTGCTCCACAGCCTTTAGATACTGATACCAATGTTCAAAATTTTGAAAAGTGAGATTTAGATAGGTCAGAGGACACAAAAAATTAGAAAAGATATAGTTTGCACCTTTGAAATGAATTAGGGAACAGCAGGACGCAGAAGAAAATTTACTGGAAGAGACAGAGAATGACACAGGCGAAGAATACACAGGAGAGTGACAGGCAGTGAAAGAAGATACGGAGACAGAAAATGGAGATGACCAAGTAGAGCGAGAGAAAAGGCAGATAGGAGATAGAGACAAGAGAGCTATAGGCAGAGACTGAAGAAAAAATGACGGGTGTTTGCTTTCCGATCGAGGCATTTAGGTTGCATGGGCCTCTAAATATAGGAAATCACTATAAATAAAGCATTGATTTTGTTTTTATTTGAAAGAATTTCAAAGGTATTTGAATTATCTTGCACAGATATTGCTGCCTTACTGTGGGTGCACATCGAACACTTGTGTCGTTCGTACATAGTGCATATTGCTTATTGTAGATTCATCCAACACAGTAGATATAGTAAATCTAAGAAAGGAACAACATAACGTCGGTTTATAAGTTTGTACAAGAAAAAACACTCCGTTTTCTAGAGTCGATGATGTCACTACACGATCCACTAAAGTGTCTGGTTTGCGCATGTGCGATGTTATAACAGTACAACACAGGAAAACGTTCTACAATAATAGAAGGTTTTTGAAATGTATGTGCCTGGATTTCGGTCTGTTTCGTTTTGTCTTTCATTGGATTTAAAAGGTTTTCATATGATTTAAGTTCAAATGCGTTTCAACAAATCTTTCCGTCCAGTGCAACGTGTTTGACAGACTGAAATACCTGAATGCGGTTAAGCATTAATAGTGCTCTCGGTGCTGTAAGGGGTGTCTAGCGATGAGCGTAATAGAAATCGACAGCTAATATAGTGGTAGTCAGAGATAAAAGGAAATAATGTGTATTTATGAATTCATGTCAGCTTCAACTTGAAGGGGCCGCTGTCTCATGGGGATGGGGTGTAATCTAAGCGATTCGATAAGTTACCAGCATGTCCCTGGCGTTTGTAGTGTCCAAACTTGTACAGTAATTTCTATCGAACCAAACCTAGAGGAGTGCTTGCTGTTAAATCAATATATAATAGGATAGGGTGAAAAATTTCTTTCAGAAGTATTATGGCTATGGTCATTCACCAGAGTGCATGGTACTGGATACAATATACAGACAGAAAATGCACGTGAAGCAACGCATTAAATACTGAATATAATACTTAGGATACCACATACAACCATTAATTCTAAGTTTACAATTTCTTAAAGGTGTTACGAATGCAAAGTGTGTATATACACATATATGTACCCGCATGCTGATAGGTGTTTAAGTATTCATGCTTTATACGAGTCGTGTTTAGTTCTCCAACATTTGGTACGACTTACTAAATAGTTATCCAAAACAAATAAATAAGCTCGGTCAGTGAACTACTGTGGGTTTTTTTAATGAAAAAAATATTATTTTATTACGAGTTTTGACATTGCTTACATGTGGCAAATACTAGTTATGAGTAAATAATACTTTTATAAAATGTTTTATATAAGTGCTTCTTTATTTAAAATAATATTGAACACGAATATACAACATACAAAGTATTCAAACGGGATAGAATGGACTCTTATGGTGGGTTACTCATAGCAGTCAAGAACGACTTGGTGTGCACGCCAGTATTCACCAGCAAAGACCACGGGCTCCTATGAATTAGACTCCAGCAAACCAGACAGAAGTCCATCATCATTGGAGCTTAGTACCGACCGCCAAACATCACCTGCGAAGACAACGCATGCATGGCTGTAGCAGAGATGAGCAAGGGCCGATCAGATAACCCAAAAACTGACTTTTGATTGACTGGCGACTTCAACCTCCCAGATATAGACTGGCTCACCCTGTCAATCAACTCTCATCTCTACCCAAGCAAAATGTCAGCAGAGTACACCAACATACCTGGTGACTGTGGAGTACAACAACTTGTGAACACACCCACACGGGGAGACAAGATACTGGACCTGTTCTTCACAAACAACCCTTCTCTTGTACAACGATGCAAAGTAATCCCAGGAGTCGGCGACCACGAAGCAGTGCTAATAGACTCATTGATACAACCACTTAGAAGCAAACCAGTCCGTTGGGAAATATGCTCATGGGACAAGGCAGACATGAATTTTTGCGCCAAGAAGTGTCCAATTTTGTACAAGATTTCGTCACCAGGCCTTTTACATTTGTCAACACCCACTGGCAGCTCTTTAGAGACACTGTACTAGACATTATCAACAAGCATGTCCCCACAAGAGTACCAGATCCTAAACAACAAACGCTTGGATTGACACAACCAGCAGGCGACTGACGCGCAGAAAACACCGTGCATTCCAGAAAGCCAAGGCAGCAAAGAACAAGCGAGACCAACGTAGATACTTGTCTTTTAAGTCAGAATGCCGGCGAACCATCCGTCGTGCCTACCAACAATATATCGATGACATCTTAACTCCTAGTGCCTCAGAGAACCCTAAGAAGTTCTGGTCATTTATAAAGAGTAATAAGCAAGAAGTCTCTGGCGTGGCACCATTACGGAACTCAGATGGACTTATAACCAGCGACCCACAATCCAAGGCTAACATTTTAAACAAACAGTTTAAATCCATTTTTAGCTCACCGAGACGAAGTCAAGGAGAGCTTATGCTATACCCTCGGCGTCGGCGTCGGCGGTGGCGTCGGCGTCGGCGTCGGCGTCCGGACCTGGTTAAAGTTTTTGTTGCAGGTCCTGTATCTAAGCTATTACTTGTCCTATCTTCACCAAACTTGCATAGGTGATGCATCTGGACCTACTTATGGACTTGAAAGACTTGGATGCTGAATCTGGGTCCTAAATTTCAGATGCTGGAGGAGGTTAAGGTTGTTGGACCAGGTTAAAGTTTTTGTTGCAGGTGCCCTTTGATAGCAATATCTTAGTTACTGCTGGTCCGTACATCACCAAACTTGCATGGATGGTGTGCCTTATGATACTGATGCACCAGACAGGCTTGAGTGCTGAATCTGAGCTATAGGCTTTGGATGCTGGAGGAGGTTAAGGTTTTTGGAGCAGGTTAAAGTTTTTGTTGTGGGTGCCCATTGATAGCAATATCTAAGTTACTACTGGTCCTAACTTCACCAAACTTGTATGGATGATGCGTCTTATGATACTGATGCACCTGACAAGCTTGAATGCTGAATCTGAGCAATAGGTTTCGGATGCTGGAAGAGGTTAAGGTTTTTAGAGCTGGTTAAAGTTTTTGTTGCAGGTGCCCTCTGATGATTATATCTTAGTTACTACTGGTCCTTACTTCACCAAACTTGTATGGATGGTGCGTCTTATGATACTGATGCACCTGACAAGCTTGAATGCTGAATCTGAGCAATAGGTTTCGGATGCTGGAAGAGGTTAAGGTTTTTAGAGCTGGTTAAAGTTTTTGTTGCAGGTGCCCTCTGATGATTATATCTTAGTTACTACTGGTCCTTACTTCACCAAACTTGTATGGATGGTGTGTCTTATGATACTGATGCACCTGACAAGCTTGAATGCTGAATCTGAGCAATAGGTTTCGGATGCTGGAGGAGGTTAAGGTTTTAAGAGCTGGTTAAATAAAGATTTTGAAACAGGTGCCCTCTGATGATGATATCTTAGTTATTACTTGTCCTTACTTCACCAGACTTCCATGGATGGTGTGTCTTATGATACTGATGCACCTGACAGGCTTGAATGCTGAGTCTGGTTTCGGATGCTGGATAAAGTTAAGTTTTTAGGAACAGGTCACATGTTTAATAGATGATAGTACTATATCAAACTTGCATAGTTGATTTAACTGTAATATGAATGAATCGCAGAGGTAGCTTCAGATGCAGAGCTTGATCTCCATTATCAAGGATGCTAAAAAATAAATCTTAGTTATTACAGGTCCTAACTTCACCAAACTTGAATGGATGGTGTGTCTTATGATACAGATGCACCAGACAGGCATGGATGCTGAATCTGAGCCATAGGTTGCGGATGCTGGAGGAAGTTAAGGTTTTAATTGCTAGTGCCCTCTGATGATGATATCTTAGTTATTACTGGTCCAAACTTCACCAAACTTGCATGGATGATGCGTGTTATGATACCAATGCACCTGATGGGCTTGAATGCTGAATCTGAGCCATAGGTTTCGGATGCTGGATGAGGTTTAGTTTTTTGGAACAGGTCACATGTTTTATAGATGATAGCTTGCATAGTTGATTTAACTTTATTATAAATTAAATGCAGAGGTTGCTTTATATGCAGAGCCTGATCTCCATTATCAAGGATGCTAAAGAAATCTCCTACCTCACTCAAACCAGCTCGATAGATAGATGTGTTTGTTGATAAATGATATAACATGATTCCTATGATATAGTATTGTATGATATGAAACAATATTGTTTGATATGATACAATATGATATCATATGTTATATTATAAAAAGTTATACAATACAATATGATATTGTATCAATTTTTGGATATTTTATGATATGATATTGTATCATGATACTGTTATGTATAGTATTGTATATTATGATACAATATTGTATAATATTATATTGTATTTTTAATTTATTATTTTATCACATGATACAATTACATAAGATATTGCAAAATATTATATTGTATCCTATGATACAATATTGTATATTCTATAATATTGTATCATACAATATTGTATAATATGATATTGGTTTCAGTAATATAGAATTATATCACATGAAATTGTATTATATGATATTGTAATATTATATAATATTGTATCATACGATATTGTATGATATGATATTGGTTTATATGATATATTATCTTATCACATGAAATTGTATTATATGATATTGTAATATATATTATTGTGTCATATGTTACAATATGTATAATATAATAATGTATTTTATAATATTTTGCTTTATCACATAATATTGTATCATTTGATAAGATACAATGTTGGAATCAAATTATATTGTATTATATGATATAATATCATATAATGTATCAAATATGTTTCAGTGTCATTCAATACAATATCATACTATATTATACAATATAATATGTTTCAATGTTATGATGTATTATGTAATATGATATTGTAATATAATACTATATTGTATTATATTTTATGATATTGTATTATGTGATCAAATACAATAAGGTATAACACAATACAATGTCATATCATACATTACAATATCATATCTCATTATTGTTTATTACGGTATTTTATTGTTTTATATGATATATATTATAAATATGACATGATACAATATTTAATTTTATATCATTGCATTGATTAACATATGAACATATGATTATCATAAAAAATTTTTATCAGATGATATACGATATTTTGTCAAAACAGAATCCATGAATATCCAAGATCATAAAGTATGATTTTCATATAAAATGATAAAGGTGGTCTTATGAAGGTGATGTCTCATAATGGTGATGCTCCGTCTCGGTGAGCTTAGTAATCTATGATTACCTATGTTTACTACAGAGGACACTAGCCAAACTCTAGACAAGGGTCCCAGCCCATTCTCAACAATGGACAACATAGTCATCAGTCCACGTGGCGTTCATAAGCTATTGAACAACCTTAATGCACACAAGGCAACAGGACCAGATGCAATATCGGCACGTTTCCTGAAGGAACTAGCAGAAGAGATCACACCAGCTTTGACTTTCTTCTTTCAAATGTCATTAGAAGGTGACCAAGTACCAGATGACTGGAGGATAGCCCACGTCGTCCCAATTTTCAAGAAAGGCGACAAGAGTACGGCAGCCAACTATCGCCCCGTATCTCACGTCGGTCTGTTCCAAAATGTTGGAACATATCCTCCATTCCAACATCATGGACCACTTTGAAAGGAACTCCATCCACACACCAGCCCAGCACGGATTCCGTAGTAAGCGATCATGTGAAACCCAGCTTGTAGCCACAGTTCAAGACCTGGCCAGTAACACGTCGAACGGCAACCAGATTGGCGTCATACTGCTTGACTTTGCCAAAGCCTTCGAAAAGGTACCACATCGGCGCCTGCTTCACAAGCTGAACTTCTATGGAATCCGAGGCTGCACTCTACAATGGATTGAGAGCTTCCTTACTGACAAAAAACAGAGAGTGCTGGTGAAGGATTGTCCTTTTACATCGTAGACGTCAACTCAGGAGTTACCCAAGGCACAGTAATGGGACCCCTATTATTCCTGGCCTACATCAACCATCTCCCTAAGTTCTCCAGTCCAACGTTAAGCTTTTTGCTGATGACTGCCTCGTCTACAGAACGATTTGTTCAACAAGCGATACAGTCCAACTCCGGCAGAAGAAGTGGGAGAGGGATCGGCAGATGGCTTTCCACCCCCAGAAATGTACAACCATCCATATTGCAAGGAAATGCCATTCCTTCAACAGGTCGGGGAAACTACCTTATATGGATATTGTTGTCATTGCGCAGATCGATGCGTACCGCGAACAACTGTCCAATCAGTGAATAAAAAGCGACACCTGTGATTTATACAAGTTTACGTTTTTACAATAAACGTGGTTTAGACTAATTTACGACTTGATTTCAAATGACTGCGAGAACGTCAATTTATAAAAAAAAATTGCAATTTTTTTTGTGTAAAAAATGCAAAGATTAGGTACTTATTCAGATTTTTTATGCTCACATTAACAAACATTGCCGATTTCCCATGTTAAATAAATCTCAAATCATTATCCAGTATTTGATTTTCGTAAATTTGTGTTTCTCGCTGTTCTAGTGCTATATGTTAACTAAAATTTAAAACTGAATTCATTTTGATGCATGTTTATTGTTGTATGACATTTATATAACACAATAGTAATAATCAATACGCATGTACATTGATCATTGTACATATGTACATGCATATATAAGTGGTATTTGTCTTCTTTCTATATACCCGCTCTAATGGAATGCCATAAGTCCGAGTAGATGCATACACTAACTGCAAGTACTGTCTAAAAGAATACATGGATTAATATTAAGAGTAAGCACCAAACACAAATCTCGTAATCATTTACACTTACGCTTTAAATGGCCACATGAGGTCTTTTGAATGCCTGACAATGTAAGAACACCTCCGAGTCGAATGCTCAGGACCATGAAATCACGTGAAATCTGTCTTCACTAAAAAAAAAATCAGCGCTAGCAGTAAGGCTTTTGTCAACAAATAGACTTATACAATGCAGTTGATGAACCCAGATTTTTACCATTGTAAAATGAGTGTTTGTAAATGTGAGCATGGAAATAGTAGATGATGATGTAAATATTGTTTCAAGTGTACAAAACGCTTGAAAAAATTAAAAATGCCTTTCCAAAAGCAATTAGAAAAAGTAGCATTTTTTAAACGTAGTATTTTTTGTAGTAACCCATCATGCATTTCAACCCAGGGATGTCATTCAGCCGATTGGTCAGTGTGTCAATTACGTCTGTGCCTCATTTAGTATGTAAATTTATTCCGACGTCACAGAAAATAGTTTCCCGGACCTGTTCAAGGCTTCATACCATCCACATGGCCACACCCTGGAAGAAGTCCCAAGTGGTAAATACCTCAGAGTCACCATCAGCGAGGACCTATCTTGGCGTGAACACATCAATGCAACCTCGGCCAAAGCCACACGATCAGTTGGATTTTTCAGTAGGAACCTCAGAAATTGCCCGGAGAGCACCCGAAACCAGGCATATACAACTCTTCTGCGTCCAGTACTGGAATATGCATCGGTTGTGTGGGATCCTTACCAACAACTGATCAGTCAGCTAGAGAACGGCCAAGCAGCCAGATTTGCCACCGGGGACTACACATCCAGGGACCCAGGCAGTATATCTAGCATGTTACACCAGCTAGGATGGGAACCACTGGAGCACCGGAGAGCCAGGAACCACACCATCATGCTCTACAAAATACTACACAACATTGTAGAGGTCCAGGTTCTCTATCTACTGCATACCAACTCCAGCAGAACACGTGGTTCCACCGCAAACAACATCCGGCAGATCAGCACCAGGATAGATGTCCGCAAGTATTCCTTTCTTCCAGCAGAGATTGTGGCATGGAACAACATCCCAGCCACAATTAGGAATTCTCCTTCTGTAGGCACCTTTAGACACGCCATCAACACCATTAGCGTGTCTTCTATCCTGCACCATTAGACAGCTCGCTTTTAACTTTTATCTGTGTATATAACTTGTTTTAATCTGCTCACCATGGAATCTCGAGCACTGGAGTCAAGACACTCAAAACTGAGTTTGCTCCACAATGGGAAGAAGAATCGTAAATAGACATTGTCCGCCATGTTTTTTTTCACCTAGCCACTCCCCTTCAAATCTATATAAGCCGCATCCCCCATTATTTTACAATTTTTTGCTTTAAAGATCTAACCTGTCTGGACATGTAACTTGCATCGCCAGGGCGTATCTGCCTATACGTGCACATCGTTTGGTCCCAAAAAAAATCAAATATGAATCGTCCAAATTGCTGACAATATAACTTAAGTCTTTGATATTGCTTATATACTTCAAATTTGTAAATAGGCACGGACTTCCAGATTTGTTTTTCTGACTGTTAAATAGCGTATTATTCTTATGAATGAAGTATCTAGGCATTTTTTTTTAAATATGCCAGTTGCAAACGCAACTACAGAGAGGTCTTTCAGTGTTCGAATGCTCTAAAAAACCAATGTCTATTCCTCAATGAACAATGAAAGATGTTCATCGTCCAGACTTACCAAATGTCACAAACATCGCACGAGAATCAGCCATCGACAACACATACGATGTGCTAGTTGAATGGGCCTCTTGACTAGAGAAGAAGCACAATGTCGTGTCTAGCGTTTCGTCAACGAAGGCGATTTCAGAATCTTCTTCAAACTGGTCATTTTACTTCTAAAAATAATTATTTAAAATTACATTTAAACATATGTACATTTAAAAATATATATATTTTTGCAGCCCCACCCCCACATAGTCAGCTAGGGCATCATTCCCATTAAGGGCCCCCAACACATTCTGGAAAAGTTTGTAATACAAGTCAGGTTTTTTAATTCCTTAAAGATACAAAATTCCAGCATGCATTTAAGTAGATAAAAAACATTTATTATGTGATGGTTAAAAGTCTCTGGTTTATGAAAATTATCACGTCTTTGGTATTCTTGGGAAATTATTGACCTGTTAAAACTCTTGATGTTGTAACAACCCTTCTTTTTTTCTCAGAACTTGGCAGAGAGATGGGGAGCAATATCTATGAGAGGTTTTCAGGAATGAGACTCTGCTTTAATAACGGATTTTGGTCAAGAAAATTACCACATGCATGGCCAAAAATGTCCTGTTTATCAGATGGATTGTCTTTAGAAAGAAAAGAGATGAATAATGGTATGAAAAATATTTAAACTAACTTAATAGAAAACTGTTGGTTGAAAAGGTAACTTAATGATTTTAAGCTGTCATTTGACTTTTTGTGTAGTGTCGTATAAACATATTTGTTTCATTTTGATTTATGATTTTCAATTACCAGGAGTAATTTCTTTTAGAAGATACTGTTGTGGCTCGGCAGGGACCACTTTTGTCTGTTCAATCACCTCAAAACTTTACAAAAAAATATTTTCGGGGGAAATAGAAATTTATAATACTAGTAAGTTATTTTTATAGTGTATGCAACACATTTAAATTTCACTAAAATGAATTGCTAAATTTTAACAAGAGTTTAAACAAAATAAACAGTTTGGATAGGACAAACAACTTAATAAAGGGTACTATTTTGTGTGTGTGAGAGGGGTACCGTAATCATTTTTCCGTATCAAAGGAAAAGCTCTTTCTGTACAGTAATTTACATATTGTACCAAGCTCATTTCCTGGTCATGAGTTAGACACCTGTTCGGATACTCAGTTTTTGTTTATTTCTGTAACCCAGGGTACGGACAGGCACTTCTAATTTTATGGAAACCTTTTAAGCAGACAACTTGTTCATCTTAATGTCTGCTAATGCACTGTCCAAGGAAGTTTTATTATAAAATTTCTTTTTCCTTATCATTACAGGTAAAAATGAAAACCAAAAGCATAAAAGCATCTTTTTTAATTGAAATACATCAGAATATATAAAGTAATGGGCTATTCGAGTAAGAAAAACAACTCTTATAAGGTTAATTCACGAGTAATGTCTCTTTTTAGTTGACTGCATGTGCGTGGTTTAAGATCTTCGATCAGCTTCCGGTTGCAAAAATCATGGCGTTTTACATGCGAACAGACGCTTGGTACTGATAGCAAGTTTAGCTTTTTAAAAAAAGCTTACCGTCTTTAGAACAAACCCTAAACAGCAATTAGTTATCAAAGACAGTTTAATTCTTTTTTTATATAAATGTCACCTTCCTCTACATAGCATGGCGAGTGGATTTATCCGAACATTTTTGTGTCATGTGTCGTTTAAGCCTGCGTGTCTAAAATTGAGAAGTGTATACCCGAGCTTGTAAGTTGAGATCGACTGTAGGGTGAAAGAGATCTTAGGTAGGGTCGTAGACTCTTATTATATTGATAAAATCAAAGTTATCCCACAGCATTTATCTATCTAAGGTTCAAATAACTTTACCAATATTAGGCATACCGCATTAATTTTTTTTGGTATTAGAATAAACAATGCTAAAAGAAAAACAAATAATTTCAATAGATATTGTAGAATGTTACTTTCAACTAGTTGGACCTGAAAACCAAAGGCTGAATTTCATTCATAGCAATATGTATTGCTTTTTCGTTTTCTCACTTTTTAAGGTGGCTCTATACACCCACAGTTTATTCCAATTTTCAATAGAGGACCACAAAACATATACTTATCAAATATTAAAATGACGATGGGGATACTATAGGTATTTTTAAAGAATTTTTTAATGTTTTTTCGTGTTTTTGTAAAATATTTTTTAAAAAGACAGCTATCATCAAAATGAGAGAAATTATTTTGTCATATGATGGATATTTCCTTCAGACACATGAAAAAAAATATAACACTTCTTAACATTCAAAAATGTTATTATTGCAATTTTTTTTAGTATTTCCCCAAAACATATTTTTTCATATTTTCTTACTCTGTTGACAAATCATCTGAAAAAGTTGCTTGATGTTATAAGAAAATGTATTTTAATATATGTGAAATAAAAAATTAAATGAAAACAATTGCAAATAAACACAAAAAATATTTTAAATTTTATTTGGTATGAAAGTTCCTCATGTAAGGGTTATCGTTCCTAAGTCCCAAGGCCCAAACACCTTGGGGACTTTTCATTTCTGAGTTGAAGAAAATTTCCTAAATATAATGTTGGAATGATAAATACATGCATATTACATTATAGACTTTGCTCTGTATAAGTGAATGTATTTGCTTTAGTGCAAAACTAAAGTCAAATAAATAAAGGGGAACATTGACTAGGCTAATAGGATTTATGTATCACAACCTGAGAGAAATTCAAAGCAACCCTCTCACCCCCGTTAGGTGTCGATATTAATGTGCATTAAAGTATATTATAATTGAAATATTATCACCTGTTCAGAATTTTCTTTCACGGTATTCAACCAAAAAATACGTTTTAGAAATTTTTGGAAAGTTAAAAAATTTATTGTTCTCGACGGGAATCGAACTCATGACCTACTGGTTTGTAGTGAACCCACTAACCCACGGCGCTACGGTGTCACATATCGATGATGCTAAAGAAACTCTTTAATAAATACTTGATTTTATTGTTTATTTCGATAAATAATACCACACAACGTGAAGGTGTCACATACCACATTACTTGTAAGTAATGAATTTTCCAATTATCAAATTAAATCTATCCATTTAACAAATTTTTCAAAATAGCGGTTCCCATACAGTTCACCTCAGTTTAAATCAGCCAGTACCGGAAATGCATGTTTCCAGATTTACGTTTTTGCGTACTGCGTCATCAAAAAGTGGTGTATAGAGCCACCTTAAGATTTGAAATCTACGAAATTTGTTAAGTCGTACGTGAAAAAGATAATCAGAAAATTATCTCCCTTGCGCCGAACAGTATTTCAACCAATGAAATAAATGTAAATTTTCACATCATGTATTTTCAACCAATCACAAAGGAAAGGAAGTGCACAACCCGGAGACTGTAAATTATTTCAACTCTTTATACCGTCTTCCAAGGAAGACGATAATGAAATGTTTTTATATAGAGGCCTTAGGTTGGATAAGTTTGTTTAGTATCATTAAGTGAATTCTGACCATAGCAATATTGATCCTGTCATCAAAGTGAACATTAAGTCAAATTTTCAGAGGGGTGTGCTTTCGCACGTTTACAATTTGACATGGTTTCATATACAATGTACACACCTCTTTTTTTTAATATTTAATTATTTTCTGTCTTACAAACACCTGACGTCTCCGTAAAATGATATAATTTATGTATCTAACGTCATAATTAAGAAACAACAAATAGCCGGATTTTTATTTACTTTTATTCCATCGGCAATAATGGGTACCCAACATTAATGGGTACTCGCACGTTGATGTTTGTTAAAACAGAATTTACAGTGGCAGGTGACCATACCATAATAATGCTGATTCGGATGTATTTATTTAATATAAAGGCATGGCGAGTAAATTTAACAAATAAAATAGTGTTGGTCTGAAAATTGGTTTGAATTTCTGGACTTTTTACAATTGACAGCCAAGCGAATTTGTAATAAATATTTAAGTTCGAGTAGCTTCTTTACTTAGATGAATTCTTTCGTTAGCCAAATGTGCCTTTTACTAATCCTATTTAATTCCAGAAAAATTACGTTCGTTGAATTTGAATAACTTTTTCTTGGCATATTTTACTCACTAGTTGAACATTGGTTGTTACATAATATCTAATCGCTGAAAAAGAATTCCAATTAAAATAATTTCAGATTTTATTTCAAGGAAACTTCTTAGATGTTTTGTATTCCTGACACCACTTCAGAACCCTATTGCTGGATTTTAATTTGTCATTTTCCCCTATTTGTCGAAAAATATTTGTGGGATTACCCCTATTTGTCGAAAAATATTTGTGGGATTAAAGCCTTTAGTCTTGCTTATAATTTCACTGTGAATAAGAGAACCTTGGGTCCTCCCTTCCGACAAAAAATTGCACGAAATGATTTGGCAAGTTTAAATCAAATGAATCTTCCTTCATATTGTCTTTCTAAGGTGTTTTTTGAAACTATGACCAAATAATGCGACTTGCTCTTGTAATGTTTGGTAATTCCGATGAGGAATAGAAGGAGACGTTATACAGAATGCAGCTGGGTTAGAAAAAGGCAGAGGCGGACAAAGAGTCGTTATGCAGAGTGCAGCTGGTTCATAGGACTTAGGAGAAGGAGACATTGTACAGAGTGTAGCAGGTTCATAGGACTGAGGAGGAGGAGGAGACATTGTACAGAGTGCAGCTGGTTCATAGGACTGAGGAGGAGGAGAGATTGTACAGAGTGCAGCTGGTTTAGAAGGTTGAAGAGATGTTTTACATAGCGTAGCTGCTTTAGAAGGTTAAGAGGAAAACAAAACAAAGTTTTGCAGAAGAAAAGCGTGACTTTCCAGTGATAATTGGATCACTTTACCGTGTATTTTGAAACATACGACTCATGCAAAAAAGTAATGTGAATTATATTGCGGAATAGCGTGGTGAACAGGAACATAGATTTTATTTTATACTGACCCAAAACTAATTTTAATTTGTTATTTTATTATGGTCTTTTAAAAGTGTTTATAAGACACATAAAGAACAAGTGTTCAAGAAATTGAGTATCCAAAGACGACCAAAAATATTAACGAATGACGTGAACTTTACCTGATTTGTCTGCGAGCTCGGATTTTCCCGTTAGCTAAGCAGGCTTGTTTTAGCATCTTCCTTCAGAGATTTCTGCAAAGGTATAATAGTTTTACGTGGTATTTTGTCAGGCCTTCATTAAACGAGACGCCTCTTGTTTCTGGACGATCTTTTAATTGTTGATGACAGTCAGACAGATTGTCACGTCCACATTCTTAAGCCTGGCGATGATTTGCCGTGGTCCTGGTCTACGGTTGCGCGGATTCCCAACATGTTGCGAGTTTAATATTTCATCAGCTTGTAGGTTGTACCAGCTTTTTACGTGACGTGTAAGATGAGTGATGTAGTGTCCTCTCGCTGTCTTCTTGGTATATCTGTTACCCGTACAAGTGGTCTTCTGTCGTCTTGCTCTAGCTCCTCTATCTGATGGGGAAAAAAGTGTTGTGTTTTCTGTCTCCAGTTGCTGAATCTTTTCCTTGAAATGTTGAACAGCGTTGTCTACTGTCTGTTCTATCTGATACTGAAGTGACTGTTTTACTGCATTTGCGATTCTTATAATTTGGGCATTGAAAGATACATGTAAAATGGAATTTATTTTCTATTCGTTTGGTCTGGCACAAACATCACCTAACCTAATCTCCCAGATTCAATATTCAAACAATGTGAGGAAAGCGTAATCCGAGAAGATATGTTCATTTACCTTATTAATTGATTATATTCATTCAATTTAAGGATTTGGTTTTTACTTTTTACAAAACTGGTGCACAGAAACGATGACGTAACGCATGAGATTCCTAACATCTAATCAATGCCTATTTGGCAGAAGAACAGCAAACAAAGATACAGAAGAAGCCGTCCTCAAGTGGTTCAAGACAGCCAGGGATCAGAACGTACCAGTCTCCGGGCCCTTCTCATCGCTTAAGCACAGGAGTTCGCGTCTCGGCTTAATGGTTATTTTAAATGTACCACTGGGTAGCTGGAGCGCTTCAAGGAGCGCCACAACATCATCTTTAAACTGTCTGTGGGGAATCGAAAGGCGTTCATGCCGATGGTACTGATGCTTTGAGAGCTTGGACTTCAAGCCTAAAGACCATCTTTGCAGAATATAGTCCAGCGGCGTCTTTAATGCGGGTAAAACTGGGTTATTTTTTCGCCTTCTCCCCGGCAAAACTGTCGAATTTTAAGGGGTAGATTGTCACGGCGACAAGAACAGAAAAGAGCGTGTTACTATGGTGATGTGTGAAACATGTCTGGTACTGAAAAGCTGCCGCTTATCGTAATCGGGAAGTCAAAGAAGCCGTGATGCTTTAAAGGCTTCAAAACCCTGCCAAGAGCATACGAATCCAACAAGAAAGCATGGATCATGTCTGACCTATTCCCCGCAAGGCTGAAGCAGCTTGACCGTCGCTTCAAGAGACAGAAAAGTAAAGTCTCCATGATCGTCGACAACTGCTCCGCCCACCCAATAATTAAAGACCTGAAAACAATCACGCTGTTCTTCCTGCCGCCGAATTCCATAAAAGCAAGATCCAGCCTATGGACCACGGCATTATCCAGAATTTGAAGGTCCACTACCTAAAGCTCGTCATCATATGAAGCATCAGAAGTCCTTCGAAAGGAGAGACCAGGTCTGGGACAGAATCACAAAGAAGACCATTAAAAACTGCTTCGCCACGTCGATTTAGTAAGAGTCCTCACCAATGAGCATAACGGTTCTCCTGATAGCGATGAAGAAGACCCAGGAGATGACATTCCCCTAGCCGCGCTCCGCCTTCGTGTGCCGTTTGAGGACTATGCCCAGATCGACGAACAGTGATTTCGACAGAGGCAGTCACGGATAAAGACATCGTAGACAATATTATCGCGGCCAGAACCCATGAAACAGAAGAAGACGAAGATAAAGAAGTAAAAGAAACCACGGAGCCACCAAAGAAGAAGCCTACTCAACAGACAGTTGACGCAGCCTTCGAAGTTGTACATGACTGGATTGAGATGACAGAAGACACAAAAGATATCTTTTTTCCAGCTATCAAAAGATACATCGACCAGTGACTTCGGCACATGTCCGTGCATCTGTTTTACTACAGAGTACCCTCATCGGGCTCCTCAGTGACTGTACTATAGTTAATCGCGATGCGAATTTAAGACTGTGACAGTGTTATGACATAATATCATCATAAATATTATGTGAAAACTTGATTTGACACTAATGTAAAGTGCTTTATTTTTATTCTGAAAAGTAGTATATATGTAAAATGCTTGTATGTTCGATCAAATGTTGTTTGAAGTAATTGTAACGTTTCTCATGATTTTTTTTTTAAAGGTATATATGCAATGTCAATAAATAAAACATCGTTTCAATATTCCATCTTTTTTTATTTCCGTTCATACCGATTTTCAACCTATAGTGTTTGTAGGAATTCTTGTGTTAGCCTGTTAAGAAAAAACGCTTATGTAGTCTATGAATTTCGATTTCAGATATCTGGAACACCTGGATATCTCAAAGTTTCTCCGTGGTCTCCCAAACTTCGAGATATCAATATTTACCTATATCTGCTCTTCTTGTTTGTGACTTGCTTGAACAGCTTGAACTGTGATGTAAACTTAGATTTTGATTCTGCTTTAAAAAGGCTTTCTAGTCATATTTGTACTTTAGAAGCAGCTAAACCTGACCGTATTTTCAATAGGTCTTTGGTACACAGTAAAAATTTACTAAGAAAGCTGGCTCTTATGTAAAAGATTTAGTTGCAAGTGAACTCATTGGTCCATGATCTTGTTTGTGGCTGTTAAAACAAAAGGTGATCAACACTGTTTGTTCAATTCCTTGTCTCTCTACACAGGACAACAGGTCCTGGTAACATATTTCCGCTACAGAACATGTCTAGAAATAATTTTGAAACTGTGAATATCATATAGATGTCCATTGTGAAAGTGACCTGCGATTTGTTAGACTTATTCCTTTTCAACTGCATACACCATTCATGCAGCTGTAACTGTAATAGGCATGACTTATCAGGTCCTTTTATCCAGAGGTAAACGGAATTTGTGACAAATCCATTGGATTTCTGAATCGCACTTAAACCAAGAAACTCCAAAGAGGATTCAAATACTATTTGCATTTTATGGTCCAGTGTCAATCCCTTTACAGAAAATGGTTTTTGGACTCCAAATCACTTCTGAAAGAGGTAAGCTTTATGAAATTTTCTGTTTTGGATATTTCTGATGGGCTAAATTTCCACCACTTTCCGCTTCACCAAAGAAGTCAAGCACACCACTAAGTAAAGCTCCCAGATCAAACTCATCACTAGATGCAGGAAATGATGAGGATTTACTGCCTATAATTTTTAACCTGCTAGGTTGACTTTCAATCTTTCCTAAGAGACCTTATCTGATACTGTGCTTCTGAACATAGACAAGAAAATAATAAACTCCTCCCACTTGACAGTTACTTTTCTTCACAAGAGCCAAAAGCACACTCGACAGACATTGACAATTCGATAACAGACCATTCAAATTATTTCTTATTACTTCTGCTATCGTAGCACAAGACAGTGACAATGAAAATGATTCAGAAATTAATTAATGAAATTTCTTCAACAACATCTGGTCATAAGGACAAACAATGACTCGGATAACCATATCTTGTAGACCAAACATAATACTTTAAATGAAATATTTACGTACTTTGACCTCTCTTGGAAAATCCTTTGGAACGCAATAGCTGAAGAAAATATTAAAACCATACCTTGTTGTAAAAAAGTATTTTTTGTAATTGATTCCGACATGACATTATTAAAAACAGAACATTTGTAGATGATTGCGAACCTCATTAAAAATGATCACTATTTGGCTCTAAACACAACTTTTTTTAAATACATTCACATACAACAAAATCAATTCTTCAAAGAAGAGAAGGATTGTTTTAGGTTAACTAGATCCTCAGCCAGATGTAAATTTAGTTGTTATTCTTCCGCGATATAATTAAAGCAATATGAGCTGCAATTTTCATGGTGAAATTTTCTTTAACGAAAATGTTATCTTCTACTAAAATGACAAAAAAAAATTCTTTTCGCCAAAGTTTTGTGAAAAGGGCCGTTAAGGAGCCTTAATTGGATCGAAATTGAGTTATTGTCGTCCTGTACAAAAATTGATTTGCTATATGTTCGATATAAGAGATATCTTTCCTCTGACAACAATTAATGATTTTTTCCAACCTTATTCATCTTAAAAGTTTAAGTTACATGCAAACTTAACATACTAGCAGGTTTTTACAGCAAAATGAAATTCCTTAAAAAATACAGCTCTTGTTGCTTTAAAAACGCAGAAATGACAAAAATAATCATACCGAGGTTAGTTGGTTTCAAAATGTGGCAGAACGCTATGATCTAAATATATGAAGTGTTTGTTCGAGTATATTAGCAATTTCCCAGGGTGAAAATTTATGGAAATTCAAAAAGGACTAATCAACCATACATCCGAACAACTTTGGCTCAAAATCTGCTATTCTTGAAGGGATGAAACATGGCAAAAAGCTTCATCAATTGCCAAAGATTTGGAGAAATTTGATTCTGAAAACTTATTGGTTAAATAAAATTCTAAGTATAACCAAGATAAAGGGCAGAAACCACTAAATTTAAAGAGACAGTACAGCGCTAGCTGAAAACACATGTGTGAATAACTTAAGATTTCCCCCTTGTATCATTAGGAAATAAGAAATAACGGTGATTGTAATAGTTGAAATACATAAAAAATCCCCTTTACATACTTTTAAATTAACGTAATTATGAGCTTCCGGAAATTTAAGGGTTGTACAAACCGGAATAATATTACATCGTTTATTTGTACCACGTAGATTTTGATTGACATTAATTGACACGTGCTGAAAACTACAAGTTTTTCGTCCAACCACGGTCATCATAGTATACAAGGTTAAAGGGACTTTCTAAACGGAACACACCCTCACTTACTCGATAATTTATAAATGTTTTACCAATTTCAGTTCATTTTAAAATGAACAGACATAAATGTCAAATAACCCCTCAGTGGGCCTCATTTACAAAAGTGAATTTAGGTTGTAGCAACTCCTACGATTAACACGAAAAATACATGCTTACAAAATAATAATTGTAGTTATTTAAAAATCTTTGAACAATTATTACCTGGGAGAAGTAGGAATATACAGTAAATACGCATGCGTAATAGTATAGAAGACTGAACTCCCTAACACGTTGCGATGTAAATATGTGATAGGTTATACATAACTATTAATTTTGATGAAATAAGTAGATTTATTTCATGGTGAACTTTGTAATTTTTTGAAAGTTTATACATTCATGAGTAGTACAAAAATACCAAACCCGATCGGAAAATTTTTTAAAGTCGATTTTTTGATAAGATGCGCCGTACTGTCTCTTTAAATTCCAATAATATGGCAGATGACATTCAAACAATCTTAACATCCCTGCTCAAAAATCTTATATCCGCTGCGTAGTTGCCAATAATGACAACAAATCACCAAACAATGTTTGTTACACTGGCGAACAAATTGAAGACATAAGAACTTGCATGACAAATGACAGTTCAGTTGGCATTGACAGGACATGCAATATGGGGCGTTGTTTCCTCACACGTTTTGTGTATCAGAATTTAAATTTAGTACAAGAAGGTTTCTCAACTTCACCAGTTTTTTGTTTTGGCCTGTTTTCATCCATTGGGATGGCCAGTTTTCAATATTCTGTGAATTTTTCCTCAAAAATAAGATCAGCTTTAGGCTTTAAATTTCCTGTTAAAAAATGTTTATGGCACTGATAGGGAACAGCTTTAGTAAATGCAATCAAAATTATCTTTCCAAATTCTCAGCACATTTTATGTACCAGATATTTAAAAGAAATACTAAAAAAAAAACACGCTGAACCAAAACATCTCTGATAATAGATGTTAGGTTATTTCTGCAGTATTTGGACAAAACGGGTTACTCTACTTAGGTTCGCGCTTTGTATTTTTTAAAGAGAAATTGTAGAACCATTAAGATTTAATGACTTAAAATAAGAGTACTTAAAAAATGAAACTCATTCTAACAATTAAAGAAAAGATTTTCCTCCCACCGCTTAAAAATAAAATTATCCCTCCAGACTGGAAGGATAACAACTGTGAATCAATAAATCACAAAATTAATCAATTAGGTGACTAGCGCGTTTCAAAAGGTCCAGAATTGCTAGAACGAATCCAGAATGTCTATGAAAGCCAGCTTTTGCAAATTCGTGGTGCCCTTCTGGTAGAGGAAATCTTAAACTAGAAGACAGAGCTAAAACTCTTATGGTAACTCACGAGTTTTGGCCAAGTATGGAAAGTGACCATCGAAAGACATTCTTTAAAAAATTCATAAAATTTAGGCATCGCGGAAACACAGTTGAGTCTTCAAATGGCCTGCTTGAAATACCTTTTTCCTCTCGGCTGGCTAAAAGTCAAGTGTGTACGAAATTCAAAAACACTATCAATGCACATACGCCCTAAGATTTATTATACTGCTGACATTGATATGACCGGAGTAGTAAGTTGTTGTTGGACCACTGTTTAGGGGTACTTTTTTGTAACATTTTTCTTTCCTGCTAAGACGAGACCGAGTGATTAAAGCAATTTGAGCTGTATTTTTTTGAATTTTATTTTCCTGCAAAAACCTGCTAGTAATAAGTATGCATGTAACTTAAACTCTTCTGATAATAAAGATTTGAAAGAATCATTAATTACAATACACGGCTAAAAACATGAGCTAAAGAGATTTATTAATTTTCTTTCATTTTCTCATGCTTGATTAAACGAATAACATTTTCGGGGGATTTGGGGGGTATTTTTCTTTATTCCTCTCCAGCTTAGACGGGACAGTGTGATTAAAGGGGTTGTATTTGGGGAGGTGTTGTCCTTGAATTTTTAATTCATAATGTAGTATTTATCTATCTAAAAAGGGTCCTGTTTTAGATTCACGTCCACACTGTAGGATCTGGGAACACAAAATTTGAAACTAAGAGTTCTACATCTTTTTTATATGAAGATGTATAAAATAAATAAATTGTAAATCAAATTTTGGGTTTCAGCTTTTCTTCATCAGTTTCATGCTAAGACTATTTTATTTAAATTTACATTCAGTCTTTCAAAACTTCATTCAAAAAAACTTATTTTTTTAATAATAAATAAATGAAGCAAAATTATTTTTTGTATTTAATTCAATTTGACTGTGTTTTGGCATTTTTTGTTCTTCCAAATTTTACTGATATTATGACTCTACAACAAGCCCCCCCCCCTACCCCCCCCCCCCCCCTTGGCAAGAGCTGAAAACGGGGGGGGGAATGAATTAATGTAATTAATTCATTATCTTTAATTTTCACATGACTAACATCCTTTTCTATGAATGTTTCAAACTATCGGTTTATTAAAACTGTTACTGTAACAACTAGAACACATTGTTTCAAGTTAAAAATCTCGATGTGTATTAGAAATCCATTATATTTACTATTTATAAAGGTTTATGCATGTATAATTTTTTATGATTACTATCACTGTCATTCGTTTCTAAATTTTACAATTATAAGATATATTCTATTTTTTATTTTAGGATATTAATTTTACATTTAAACCAAAAAAAATTTTCGTATAATATATTCATTTGACTATTTAATAAGTTCATTATTTTGACATTTAATTTAAACCTTTTGTATTAAATATTGACTATTTAATAGGTTCAAATTATTTAAAAAATAAAAAAATAATTAATCCACCGATATGTATAAATGTATGGGTGCCAGGCATATACTAACTAAAGATGTGAACGTAACACTTTTTTATTAATTATAATGAGAACACTCGTGTGTGTATATACACGATGGAAAAGTGTGTTTGTTGGGGACTAACACTCACCCAGACATAAACTGCCACCTTGCATTTACATGATTGTAAACATAAATACACAAGAAATTAAAGACCATGCACAGATTGACAGATTAGTACACGCGGTTCAGTCCCATGAACATCTGACAACGGGGGTTGATAAGCAATTAAATTATATACATCAGTTCACTTCATCCGCAACAAATATTATTTTCTGGGTTTTTTAATTTGTTTTTTTTTAATATTTGGACCAGTCATACTCATCAATAGGATAAATCACTACTGGATGCCCCTGTATTTTAGCTGAACGACGTTTTGAAGCTTATCAACCATTCATTTATAGTTTTTCAAGGTTTTCAATGTTGTTTTTAATATTTTGGAAACGCAGAAATATCCTTCTCATACATTCTCTTGTTCCGAATGAGAGAGGGGTATAATGTTTTACCTTTGTGTTTCTGCCTATCTATGTGTCTGTGTGTCCGTAACTTTTTTCTGCAACTATTCATCGCAGAAGCTTAAAATCTTAACACACGTTTTGTAAGGTATGCCATGTTATGGAATTTATATTTGCACCAATTGGACAACATTCCTGTTAAATTACGACTTGGTTTATTTTAAGCTTAAATTTTTGCACAAAATTTCGTCACAGATTTCTCAGCAACTATTTATCACAGATGTTTGAAATTTTAACACATTATTAGTCACAGCATACCATATGGTTAGATTCATCTTTTAACAAATTTGTTTATTTTAAGCTTAAATTTTCGCACAAAATTTCGTCACATTTTTCTCAGCAACTATTTATCACAGATGTTTGAAATTTTAACACATTATTAGTCACAGCATACCATATGGTTAGATTCATCTTTTAACATCTTTTAACAAATTCTATGTCAACTTCCTTTTTAATGTCGACGTTGCCAATTTTGTATATCCACATCAGGCGGGGGATCAATAATGAGCATTGGCTCACAGATATTTTATCACCTTTGTGAAAATGCTTCATTAAAAACATGGTTAAAATATACGAGTGAATCGTTTCTTTAGAATTAATGTAATTTTGGTATTACTACATGACTGAAAAATATCAGAACCAATTAATTGAAAAGAATTTAAGTTTGGAAAGCAAAAATGTATGGAAATCAATATACACACAAAAAATTGAAAATATTAAAGACAAAGCCTTAGCGGAGTTTAATTACAAACTACTGAACAATTGGTTATGTAATAATCTTTTAGTGAGCAAATGGAATAAAAATATCACTTCTAAATGCAAACAATGTAACGAAATTGAAAATTCGAAACATCTTATTTTTATACCCCCGCTCCGAAGGAGAGGGGGTATACTGTTTTACCCTTGTGTGTCTGTCTGTCTGTCCGTCCGTCCGTCCGTCTGTCTGTCCGTCTGTCTGTCCGTCCGTAACAAAAATTTCTGTCGCATTTATCTCAGCAACTATTTATCGCAGATGCTTGAAATTTTAACACAGTGTTTGGTAAGGCATGCCATATCGTGGGATATATTTTTGTACCAATCGGACGTCAACTTCCTGTTATATGACGACTTTGCTTATTTTTTAACCAAAATTTTCAAACAAATTTTCGTCAAAGAATTCTCAGCAACTGTTTATCGGAGATGCTTGAAATTTTTACACAGTATTTGTATAGGCATGCCATATGGTGGGATATATTTTTGTACCAATCAGACATCAACTTCCTGTTATATGACGACTTTGTTTATTTTTAGCAAAACTTTTCAAACAAATTTCCGTCAAAGAATTCTCAGCAACTGTTTATCACAGATGCTTGAAATTTTTACACAGTATTTGTATAGGCATGTTAAATTGTGGGATGTATTTTTGTACCAATCAGATATCAACTTCCTGTTAAATGACGACTTTGTTTATTTTTTGCCAAAATTTTCAAACAAATTTTCGTCAAAGAATTCTCAGCAACTATTTATCGCAGATGCTTGAAATTTTAATACACTATTTGTTTAGGCATGCCATATTGTGGGATATATGTATTTTTGTATCAATCGGACGTCAACTTCCTGTTAAATAATGACTTTGCTTATTTTTTAAACAAAATTTTCGAACAAATTTTCGTCAAAGATTTTTCAGCAACTATTTATTGCAGATACTTGAAATTTTTACACAATATTTGTATAGGCATGCCATATCGTTTGATATATTTCTGTGCCAATCAGATATCAACTTCCTGTTAAATGACGACTTTGTTTATTTTTAGCCAAAATTTTCGAACAAATTTTCGTCAAAGATTTCTCAGCAGCTATATATCGCAGATGCTTGAAATTTTAACACACTATTTGTTTTGGCATGCCATATTGTGGGATATATTTTTGTATCAATCGGACATCAACTTCCTGTTAAATAATGACTTTGTTTATTTTTTGCCAACATTTTCATTCAAATTTTCGTCAAAGATTTCTCAGCAGCTATTTATTGGAGATGCTTGAAATTTTTACACAGTGTTTGTTAAGGCATGCCATATCGTGGGATATATTTTTGTACCAATCGAACATCATCTTCCTGTTAAATGAGTATTTTGTTTATTTTAGCCAAAATTTTCAAACAAATTTTCCTCAAAGATTTCTCAGCAGCTATTTATCGCAGATGTTTGAAATTTTAACACACTATTTGTTTAGGCATGCCATATTGTGGGATATATTTCTGTACCAATCGGATGCCAGCTTTCTGTTAAATGTAGACTTTGCTTATTTTGCATATTCACATCAGAGCGGGGGTATCACTAGTGAGCATTGGCTCACAGATATCTTGTTGATTGTGTTAATGTAGAAAAAATTTGGAAAGCGGTAAGCGAGTGCTTAAATTTTGATATTAATTGGAAAATATTGTTGTGGGGTTCTACCTGGAAGAAACACAGGTCACCAAATTATATAATTATATTTTGTCTTTTATTGCATATAGAATATACAAATGTAAATTGATAAAAAATTCATTCAAAGAGTATTTTACGAGACACTGTGCAGTTCTGAAAATGCTAAAAAGTACTAAAGAAAATGAGCTTTTTCAACTTTTGATAGCTAAACTGTGATATTTGTAATTCTTTTTAAAACAGTATATACCCGATACACATAGGGACTGTCTATGTGTATTAGCGCTTTACCCGGGGACGTAGTGATGGACTGTATGAATACGTATTTGTTATGTCCACCGGGTAAGCCAGGGGTTTAACTTATTTTATTACGTAAACCAATGAATGTAACATTCCAATATTCGCATGTATTATTATGTTTTCGTACGATACATTATGTGTTATTATATTTATCACTGTGTGCATAATAATGTTTTCATTTACCTATATACTTGAATTATGATTGCAATTGAAATTCATATCTACGTATAAGCTATCTATGACCACAATTTTGTAAATTGTTTAATATATAATTAATAAAAGAAAGAAAAAAAAAGAACCAATTAATTAGGGTCTTCCGTTTCCAACGGAAGACCCTCTTGTTATTCTACGGTTTCTTTTTCTTTATTAAGGTCTTCCGTTTCCAACGGAAGACCTTATTGTTTTTGCTTTGTTTCTTTTTCCCTATTATTAAGGTCTTCCGTTTCCAACGGAAGACCTTATTGTTTTCGTACGATTTCTTTTTCCCTATTATTATTAAGGTCTTCCGTTTCCAACGGAAGACCTTATTGTTTTCGTTCGGTTTCTTTTTCCCTATTATTAAGGTCTTCCGTTTCCAACGGAAGACCTTATTGTTTTCGTACGATTTCTTTTTCCCTATTATTATTATTTTTCTTTTTTTTCTTACAATTTTTGTGCACGCGATTTCTCTGAAACGGCTCGGCCGATTTTCATGAAACTTTCAGATCTGTTAGATAATGATCAAAACCTGATAGGTTTTTTATTATATTGATGACGTCACTTCCGTTTTTGAGAAATTGACGTTTTAGCGATTTTTAGGGGGGTTGCTTGTCCGTGGAACTTCTCCTAAACTATAAAAGATATCCAGTTCAAACTTTCAGGGATAGTAGACAAAAGAATGTAGATTTGTAATTTTATTTTCATTTTGATCTGTTTTGAAAGGCACCGAAGCTCGCCTGGACCCGAAAATTGAGATGGAAAAAACGTCGAAATTTTTTCTGGTTTTCTTTAATTATCTCTTTTCTGAAAACTATTTTGTTAAAACATGTAATGTAAAAAAAGTTTCTATTTACAGGACCTTTTCTTTGAAATCAAGAAAAAGGGGCTGGCCCCTAAAATAAGGGGTCCAAAGGGCTCTAAAGTCTTTAATCTGTAGCCCTTTACTGAGAGATATTTTGTGAAAGGTTATAGAAGCAAATATGTTTATCTCACAGTTATGTATCCAACCAATGTAATGATTTTATAATGTGTTACGTAATTAAGGGTTTTTAGGGGCCAAAAGTCCAAAATTTCGATCACCCATATCTCAGAAAGGAAAAATATTTTGTAATGCAATACAGAAGAAAAGTTGTTCAAATTAATGTTCTTAACAATATGCAACCTTCAAAATTTCGTTAAACGGCCCCTTTAGGGAGATAAGAGATCGGCCCCTAAAACCTTCTTTGTCATATATCTCCAGAACGGTATCGGTTTTCTAAACACTTGTTGAACAAAATTTGTTTAAATTTAAATGACCTTTCATTTAATATCAAGAAAAGGGGCTGGCCCCTCAAATTAGGGGATCAAAGGGCTCTAAAGTCTCTAATCTGTAGCACTTTACTGAGAGATATTTTGTGAAAGGTTATAGAAGCAAATATGTTTATCTCACAGTTATGTATCCAACCAATGTAATGATTTTATTATGTGTTACTTAATTAAGGGTTTTTAGGGGCCAAAAGTCCAAAATTTCGATCACCCATATCTCAGAAAGGAAAAATATTTTGAAATGCAATACAGAAGAAAAGTTGTTCAAAATAATGTTCTTAACAATAAGCAACCTTCAACATTTTGTTAAACGGCCCCTATAGGGAGATAAGGGATCGGCCCCTAAAACCTTCTTTCTCATATACCTCCAGTACAAAATCGGTTTTCTAAACACTTGTTGAACAAAATTTGTTTAGAATACAATGACCTTTCATTTAATATCAAGAACAAGGGGCTGGCCCCTCAAATAAGGGGTCCAAAGGGCTCTAAAGTCTTTAATCTGTAGCCCTTTACTGAGAGATATTATGTGAAAGGCTTTAGAAGCAAATATGTTGTTCTCACAGTTATGTATCCAACCAATGTAATGATTTCATTATGTGTTACGTAATTAAGGGTTTTTAGGGGCCAAAAGTCCAAAATTTCAATCACCCATATCTCAGAAAGGAAAAATATTTTGTAATGCAATACAGGAGAAAAGTTGTTCAAATTAATGTTCTTAACAAAATGCAACCTTCAAAATTTCGTTAAACGGCCCCTTTAAGGAGATAAGGGAATCGGCCCCTAAAATACTTCTTTCTCATATATCTCCAGAACGATAATGAATTTTTAAACACTTGTTGACAAAATGTGTTCAGAATTAAATGTCCTTTCATTTAATATCAAGAAAAAGGGGGTGGCCCTTTAAATTAGGGGATCAAAGGGCTCTAAAAGAATTTTTTCTATAGCCCTTTAATGAGAGCCATCTTGTGAAAGGTTATTAAAGCTAGATTAAGTATAATACGTCTACATATCCTAACAATATGATGATTTGCTCTTGCGTTACCCAATCAGGGTTTTTAGGGACCAGCTGTAACAAGTTTAATATTTTCAATCTTATTTGGAAGAAATGCAAGTATTTTAAAAAGCAATGTAATAGAACTAAAAAGCAATACTTTAAAGCATTAGTACTTCACTCCTTTTTCCATATCATGTTTTGATGTCGAAAATCAAAAGTCGATGATGTCATATTTTCTTCTAAAAATCGGACGGAAGACCTCCTCGTTGCTCGCAACGAGATCGTGTCTAGTTATTATTATTTTTCTTTTTTTTTCTTACAAATTTTGTGCACGCGATTTCTCCGAAACGGCTCGACCGATTTTCATGAAACGTTTAGATCTGATAGATACTGATCTGAACATTATAGGTTTTTGATTTTATTGATGACGTCACTTCCGTTTTTGAGAAACTGACGTTTTAGCGATTTTCAGAGGGGTGGCTTGTCCCTCTAAGTTCTCCTAAACTATAAAAGATATTGAGTTCAAACTTTCAGGGATAGTAGACGAAAGATTGTAGATTTGCAATTTTATTTTCATTTTGATCTAGCTTTAAAGGCGCCGAAGCTCGCCTGGACCCGAAAATTGAGATGGAAAAAACGTCGTAATTTTTCGTGGTTTTTTTAAATTATCTCTTTTCTGAAAAATATTTTGTTAAGACATGTAAAGTAAAAATAGTTTCTACTTACATTACCTTTCCTTTAAAATCAAGAAAAAGGGGCTGGCCCCTCAAATAAGAGGACCAAGGGGCTCGAAAGTCTTTAATCTGTAGCCCTTTACTGAACGATATTTGGTGAAATGTTATAGAAGCAAATATGTTCATCTTACAGTTATGTATCCAAGCAATGTAATGATTTTTCCATGTGTTACGTAATTAAGGGTTTTTAGGGGCCAAAAGTCCAAAATTTCGATCACCCATATCTCGGAAAGGAAAAATATTTTGAAATGCAGTATAGAAGAAAAGTTGTTCAAAATGATGTTCTTAACAATATGCAACCCTCAAAATTTCGTTAAAGGGCCCCTATAAGGAGATAAGGGATCGGCCCCTAAAACCTTCTTTCTCATATATCTCCAGAACGGTAACAGATTTCTAAACACTTGTTGAACAAAATGTGTTTAGAATTCAGTGACCTTTTATTTGATATCAAGAAAAAGGGGCTGGCCCCTAAAATTAAGGAACCAAAGGGCTCGAAAGTCTTTTATCTATAGCCCTTTACTGAGAGATATTTTGTAAAATATTATAAAAGCAAATGTGTTTATCTTACAGTAATGTATCCAAGCAATGTAATGATTTTCTCATGTGTTACGTAATTAAGGGTTTTTAGGGGCCGAAAGTCCCAAATTTCGATCACCCATATCTCAGAAAGGAAAAATATATTGAAATGCAATACAGAGGAGAAGTTGATCAAATTAATGTTCTTTACAATATGCAACCTTCAAATTTTCGTTAAACGGCCCTTATAAGGAGATAAGGGATCGGCCCCTAAAACCTTCTTTTTAATATATCTCCAGAACGGTAACGATTTTCTGAACACTTGTTGAACAAAAATTGCTTAGAATTAAATAACCCTTCATTTAATATCAAGAAAAAGGGGCTGGCCCCTAAAACTAGGGGACCAAAGGGCTCTAAAGTATTTAATCTGTAGCCCTTTACTGTAACATATTATGTGAAAGGTTATAGAAGCAAATATGTTTATCTCACAGTTATGTATCCAAGCAAAGTAATGATTTTATTATGTGTTACGTAATGAAGGGTTTTTAGGGCCAAAAGTCCAAAATGTCTTTCCCCCATATCTCAGAAAGGAAAAATATTTTGTAATGCAATGCAGAAGAAAAGTTGTTTAAATTAATGTTTTAAACAATATGCAATCTTCAAAATTTCGTTAAACGGCCCCTTTAAGGAGATAAGGGATCGGCCCCTAAAACCTTCTTTCTCATATATCTCCAGAACGGTATCGGTTTTCTAAACACTTGAACAAAATTTGTTTAGAATTAAATGACCTGTCATTTAATATCAAGAAAAAAAGGGGCTGGCCCCTCAAAAAAGGGGACCAAAGGGCTATAAGTCTTTAATCTGTAGCCCTTTTCTGAGAGTTATTTTGTGAAAGGTTATAGAAGCAAATATGTTTATCTCACAGTTATGTATTCAAGCAATGTAATGATTTTATCATGTGTTACTTAATTATGGGTTTTTAGGGGCCAAAAATCCAAAATTTCGATCACCCATATCTCAGAAAGGAAAAATATTTTGTAATGCAATACAAAAAAAAAATTGTTCAAAATGATTTTCATAACAATATGCAACCTTCAAATTTTCGTAAACGGTCCCTATAAGGAGATAAAGAATCAGCCCCTTAAAACTTCTTTCTCATGTATCTCCAGAACGGTACCGAATTTTTAAACACTTGTTGACATAATGTGTTCAAAATTAAATGACCTTTCATTTAACATCAAGAAACATTTTTCTTAATATTAAATGAAAGGTCCCTTAAATTAGGGGATCAAAGGGCTCTAAAAAAATTATCTATAGCCCTTTAATGAGAGCCATCTTGTGAAAGGTTATTAAAGCTAGATCAGGTATAATACGTTTATATATCCTAAAAATATAATGATTTTCTCTTGCGTTACCCAATTAGGGTTTTTTGGGACCAGATGTCAACAAGTTTAATCTTTTCAATCTTCATTGGAAAAAAGCAAGTATTTTAAAAAGCAATGTAATAGAACTTATAAAAAGCGATACAATAAAGCATTAGTAGTTCACTCCTTTTTCCATATCATGTTTTGTTGTCAAAAATCATAGTTGATGATGTCATATTTTTTTCTAAAAAACGGACGGAAGACCTCCTCGTTGCTCGCAACGAGATCGTATCTAGTTATTTTTCTTTTTTTTCTTACAATTTTTGTGCACGCGAGTTCTCAGAAACGGCTCGGCCGATTTTCATGAAACTTTCAGATCTGTTAGATAATGATCTAAACCTGATAGGTTTTTGATTATATTGATGACGTCCCTTCCGTTTTTGAGAAATTGACGTTTTAGCGATTTTTAGGGGGGTTGCTTGTCCGTGGAACTTCTCCTAAACTATAAAAGATATTGAATTCAAACTTTCAGGGATAGTAAACGAAAGATTGTAGATTTGCAATTTTATTTTCATATTGATCTAGCTTTAAAGGCGCCGAAGCTCGCCTGCACCCGAAAATTGAGATGGAAAAAACGTCGTAATTTTTCGTGGTTTTTTTTAATTATCTCTTTTCTGAAAAATATTTTGTTAATACATGTAATGTAAAAATAGTTTCTACTTATATGACCTTTCTTTTAAAATCAAGAAAAAGGGGCTGGCCCCTCAAATAAGGGGATTAAAGGGTTCTAAAGTCTTTAATCTGTAGCCCTTTACTGAACGCTATTTTGTGAAATGTTTTAGAAGCAAATATGTTCATCTTACAGTTATGTATCCAAGCAATATAATGATTTTTCCATGTGTTACGTAATTAAGGGTTTTTAGGGGCCGAAAGTCCAAAATTTCGATCACCCGTATCTCGGAAAGGAAAAATATTTTGAAATGCAGTATAGAAGAAAAGTTGTTCAAAATGATGTTGTTAACAATATGCAATCTTCAAAATTTCGTTAAAGGGCCCCTATAAGGAGATAAGGGATCGGCCCCTAAAACCTTTTTTCTTATATATCTCCAGAACGGTAACAGATTTCTAAACACTTGTTGAACAAAATGTGTTTAGAATTCAGTGACCTTTTATTTGATATCAAGAAAAAGGGGCTGGCCCCTTAAATTAGGTAACCAAAGGGCTCGAAAGTCTTTTATCTATAGCCCTTTACTGAGAGATATTTTGTAAAATATTATAAAACAAATGTGTTTATCTTACAGTAATGTATCCAAGCAATGTAATGATTTTCTCATGTGTTACGTAATTAAGGGTTTTTAGGGGCCGAAAGTCCCAAATTTCGATCACCCATATCTCAGAAAGGAAAAATATATTGAAATGCAATACAGAGGAGAAGTTGTTCAAATTAATGTTCTTAACAATATGCAACCTTCAAATTTTCGTTAAACGGCCCTTATAAGGAGATAAGGGATCAGCCCCTAAAACCTTCTTTCTAATATATCTCCAGAACGGTAACGATTTTCTGAACACTTGTTGAACAGAAATTGTTTAGAATTAAATAACCCTTCATTTAATATCAAGAAAAAGGGGCTGGCCCCAAAAATTAGGGGACCAAAGGGCTCTAAAGTATTTAATCTGTAGCCCTTTACTGTAACATATTATGTGAAAGGTTATAGAAGCAAATATGTTTATCTCAATGTTATGTATCCAAGCAATGAAATGATTTTATTATGTGTTACATAATGAAGGGTTTTTAGGGGCCAAAAGTCCAAAATTTCTGTCCCCCATATCTCAGAAAGGAAAAATATTTTGAAATGCAATACAGAAGAAAAGTTGTTTAAATTAATGTTATAAACAATATGCAAACTTCAAAATTTCGCTAAACGGCCCCTATAAGGAGATAAGAGATCGGCCCCTAAAACCTTCTTTCTCATATATCTCCAGAACGGTATCGGTTTTCTAAACACTTGTTGAACAAAATTTTTTTAGAATTAAATGACCTGTCATTTAATATCAAGAAAAAAGGGGCTGGCCCCTCAAATAAGAGGACCAAAGGGCTATAAGTCTTTAATCTGGAGCCCTTTTCTGAGAGTTATTTTGTGAAAGGTTATAAAAGCAAATATGTGTATCTCACAGTTATGTATTCAAGCAATGTAATGATTTTATCATGTGTTACTTAATTATGGGTTTTTAGGGGCCAAAAATCCAAAGTTTCGATCACCCATATCTCAGAAACGAAAAATATTTTGAAATGCAATACAAAAAAAAATTGTTCAAAATGATTTTCTTAACAATATTCAACCTTCAAATTTTCGTAAACGGTCCCTATAAGGAGATAAAGAATCAGCCCCTTAAAACTTCTTTCTCATGTATCTCCAGAACGGTAACGAATTTTTAAACACTTGTTGACAAAATGTGTTCAGAATTAAATGACCTTTCATTTAATATCAAGAAACCTTTTTCTTGATATTAAATGAAAGGTCCCTTAAATTAGGGGATCAAAGGGCTCTAAAAAAATTATCTATAGCCCTTTAATGAGAGCCATCTTGTGAAAGGTTATTAAAGCTAGATTAGGTATGATACGTTTATATATCCTGAAAATATAATAATTTTCTCTTGCGTTAGCCAATTAGGGTTTTTTGGGACCAGATGTCAACAAGTTTAATCTTTTCAATCTTCATTGGAAGAAATGCAAGTATTTTAAAAAGCAATGTAATAGAACTTATAAAAAGCGATACAATAAAGCATTAGTAGTTCACTCCTTTTTCCATACCATGTTTTGTTGTCAAAAATCATAATTGATGATGTCATATTTTCTTCTAAAAATCGGACGGAAGACCTCGCAACGAGATCGCAACGAGATCGTATCTAGTTATTATTAAGGTCTTCCGTTTCCAACGGAAGACCTTATTGTTATTGCTTTGTTTCTTTTTCCCTTTTATTTTTTTTTTTTTTCTTACGCTTTTTTGTACAAGCGATTTTTTGAAAACGACTTGACCGATTTTCGTGAAAATTTCAGATCTTGTAGATATTGATAAAAACCTTATATATAATTTTTTATTTTAATGACGTCACTTCCGTTCGGGAGATATTGACGTTTTAGTGATTTTTAGAGGGTCATTTTGTCCTGCTATCTCCTCCTAAACGAAAAAAGATATTGAATTTAAATTTTCAGGGATTGTAGACAAAAGATTGTAGATGTGTTTAAAGGCATTTGTGGTTGTCTGGCTTCAAAGGCGTCGAAGCTCGCCTGGACCCGAAAATCGAGTTTAAAAAAACGACGTAATTTTTAATGGTTTTCGTTCTTTATCTCCTTTCCTGAAAATATATTACCATAACATATAGAGCAAATAAAATTTATATTTACAGGATCTTCCGTTTGATAACAAGAAAAAGGGGCTGGTCCCTTAAATAAGGGGCCAAAAGGGCTCTAAAGTCTTTCTCGCATAGCACTTTACTGAGAAATATTTTGTCATATGTTTAAGAAGCAAAAATGTTCATCTTTTACTAATTAAACTATACATTATAAATTTTTTATTATGCGTTACGTAATTAGGGGTTTTAAGGGGCCAAAAATCCAAAACTTCGATCGAATATATCTCAAAAAGGGCAAATATTTTGAAAAGCAATATAGAATAAAAGATGCTTAGAATGATGTTTTAAACAATATTCAATCATAAAATTTTCGTTATCTGGCCCCAATAAGGAGATTAGGGGTCGGCCCCTAAAATGTCCTTTCCCAGATAGCTCTTAAACGACAAAGAATTTCTAAACACTTGTTGAACAAAATATGTTAAATATCAAAAGAACTTTCGTATGATGCCAAGAAAAAGGGGCTGGCCCTTCAATTTAGGGGCCAAAAGGGCTCTAAAGTCTTTCTTCTATAGCACTTTACTGAGAAATGTTTTGTAATATGTTTAAGAAACAAAAATGTTCATCTTTCACTAATAAAACTATACATTATAAAAATTTTATTACGCGTTACGTAATTAGGGGTTTTAGGGGCCAAAAGTCCAAAATTTCGATCGAATATATCTCAAAAAGGACAAATATTTTGAAAAGCAATATAGAATAAAAGATGCTTAGAATGATGTTTTAAACAATATTCAATCATAAAATTTTCGTTATCTGGCCCCAATAAGGAGTTTAGGGGTCGGCCCCTAAAACGTCATATCCCAGATAGCTCAAAAACGGCAAAGAATTTCTAAACACTTGTTGAACAAAATATGTTTAATATCAAAAGAACTTTCGTATGATGCCAAGAAAAGGGGCTGGCCCTGCAATTTAGGGGCCAAAAGGGCTCTAAAATCTTTCTTCCATAGCACTTTACTGAGAAATATTTTGTCATATGTTTAAGAAGCAAAAATGTTCATCTTTTACTAATTAAACTACACATTATAAATTTTTTATTATGCGTTACGTAATTAGGGGTTTTAAGGGGCCAAAAGTCCAAAACTTCGATCGAATATATCTCAAAAAGGACAAATATTTTGAAGAGCAATATAGAATAAAAGATGTTTAGAATGATGTTTTAAACAATATTCAATCATAAAATTTTCGTTACCTGGCCCCAATAAGGAGATTAGGGGTCGGCCCCTAAAACGTCCTATCCCAGATAGCTCAAAAACGGAAAAGAATTTCTAAACACTTGTTGAACAAATATGTTTAATATCAAAAGAACTTTCGTATGATGCCAAGAAAAAGGGGCTGGCCCTTCAATTTAGGGACTAAAAGGGCTCTAAAGTCTTTCTTCCATAGCACTTTACTGAAAAATGTTTTGTTATATGTTTAGGAAGCAAAAATGTTCATCTCACATTTATTTAACAACATACTAGTATTATAATTATTTTATCATGTGTTCCGTATTAAGGGGTTTTAATGGGTTTTAAGGGGCCAGAAGTACCAAACTTTGATAACATACCTCAAACAAAACAAATATTTTAAAAAACATTATTTTGAAAATCAATATAGAATAAAATGCTGAGAATGATGTTCCTAATAAAATTCAACCATCAATTTTGTTGCCCCAATAAGGAGATACAGGGTCAAATATCAAAGTCAAGGTCATATAACCTTCAAAAAATTGCACGGAAGACCTCCTCGTTGCTCGCAACGAGATCGTGTCTAGTTTTTTTTCTTTTTTTTTCTTACAAATTTTGTGCACGCGAGTTCTCGTAAACGGCTTGGTCGATTTTCATGAAACTTTCAGATCTAATAGAAGTTGATCTGAGTCTTATTGGAAATTTTTTATATTGATGACGTCATTTCCGTTTCTGAGATATTGACGATTTAGTGATTTTTTTAGGGTCTCCTTGTCCATTGAACTCCTCCTAAACGGTAAAAGATATTGAGTTCAAATTTTTAGGGATGATAGACGAAAGATTGAAGATATGTCTAAAGGCAATCATCAATGTCTAGCTCAAAGAGCCTAAAAGCTCGCCTGGACCCGAAAATAGAGATTAAAAAAAAGTCATGATTTTTTGTGGTTTTCTTTGTTTATCTCTTTTCTCAAAATTATTTTGTTAAAACTTGTATAGCAAAAAAAGTTAATATTTATAAGAGCTTTCGTTTAATACCAAGAAAAAGGGGCTGGCCCCTAAAATTAGGGACCCAAATGGGTCTAAAGTCTTTGATTTGTAGCTCTTTACTGAGAGTTATTTTGTTATACATTATAGAAGCAAAATTGTTTATTTTACTGTTATGTACCCATACAATAAAATGCCTTTCTCATATGTTACGTAATTAGGGATTTTTAGGGGTCAGAAGTTCAAAACTTTGATAATCTATATCTCCTTAATGAAAAATATTTTGATAAGCAGTGTAAAAGAAAAAGTGTTTAGAATGACGTTTTCAACAATATTCAACTCTCAAAATTTCGTTAAACGGCCCCTAAAAGAAGATAAGGGACCGGCCCCTAAAACCTTCTTTCTCATATATCTCCAAAACGGTAACGAATTTCTAGAGACTTGTTGAACAAAATGTGTTCAGAATTAAATGACCTTTTCTTTGATATCAAGAAAAAGGGGCTGGCCCCTCAAATTAGGGGACCAAAGGGCTCTAAAGTCTTTAATCTGTAGCCCTTTACTGAGAGATATTTTGTGAAATGTTATAGAAGCAAATACGTTTATCTCACAGTAATGTATCCAAGCAATGTAATGATTTTATTATGTGTTACGTAATTAAGGGTTTTTAGGGGCCAAAAGTCCAAAATTTCGATCACCCATATCTCAGAAAGGAAAAATATTTTGAAATGCAATATACATGAAAAGTTGTTCAAATTAATGTTCTTAACAATATTCAACCTTCAAAATTTCGTTAAACGGCCCCTATAAGGAGATAAGGGATCGGCCCCTAAAACCTTCTATCTCATATATCTCCAGAACGGTAACAATTTTCTAAATTGGTCACGTGACACTGAGCTGGCAGGACGCGTCTTACTTAGCTCCGTAGTCTTTTGACGATTTTACCGATTTTTCGGTTTTCTTGGACATTTCTTTTCTTTCTACATGGAATGGATGTGTTCATGACTGTGTATATATGTGTTTTCTTTATTCTGGTGTTTGGATTTATTATCTTTGGAATTACCTTTGTGTATTATAGTTTGAACTGTAAATACCTGGTGAGTAATTATCACTAACAGCAAGCGTCGATTTAAATCTCCGTCATGGCTGGTCAAACCGATTACACGGACAACCGAACAATCAAACCGTTATACTTGAAAGACTCAGACATTCAGTGTAAAGATAACGGTAGAGTTACAGATTTTGACTTGATGGAGAGTGTGACAAAAATCATAGGAAACTCGCTGCATTGTTTACAGCAAGATCGCAACCTTTGGCGCTTCTATCTCAAGGATAGAAGCAGCAGAGAAAAATTACTTTCCAATGGTCTGGAATTAAATAATGTTTCGATATCATTTTTTGATACAAATCCATACTCGTCTGGGAACCACAATCCAAACGAAACAACGCTCAAGATCCGCATATGTGGATTGCCGCTTTCGGTGGATGATTCCGCTGTATCTGAGCTGCTAGACAAGCTTGGGTGTGTTGCTAAGAGCAAAATACTTTATGAAAAAATACGGCATCCAGTCAGCAACAAGATGACAAGTGTTCTGAACGGGAACCGTTTTATTTACATAGAACCGCTACCTATCGGTAAATCTTTGCCTAGGGTCAACTATTGTGGAGGTCTCAGGTGCTTAATCTTTCACTACGGGCAACCTAAGGTTGTAAAGCACCTGCTTTGCACAAATTGCTTGGCTACCGACCATACAAGAAAAAACTGTAAAAGTGAATCAAAATGTAAAGTTTGCAAAAAATCAGGTCATACCCCGGGAGATCGCAAGTGCGATTCTTACGAGGTTCAACAAAATATCATCGCCTTTAACGGTGAAGATAACATCCTTTCAAATTTTTTTCAATGTGAGATGACCCTATATGGCGTTACTCATAAGTCAGCGGAACATGCGTTCCAATACGCTAAAGCGATGAGATGTGGTGACCAAAATGCGGCTGCTCAAATACAGAGCGCCACAGATGCGCTGTCAGCTAAGCGGATCGGCGACAAAGTGAAAACCAATGAGCAGTGGAACAATACGTGCGAAAAAGTGATGACGGAGGTTGTTGAAAATAAATGTGTGCAGGTCGAAAGATTTCGTGAGAAATTGCGCTCTTCTAACAAACATGCTATTTTCGTTGAATCAACATACAATGATACATGGGGTTCCGGGCTTGACAGGGTTGGTACTGAAAACACCAAACAAGCTGCGTGGCCGGGGAAAAATTTGCTAGGCAAAATCATTGCTAAAGTTGCAAAAAAATCCAGAAAGAGAAAAAAAAGTGAGCAGTGGAGCCGACCGAAACAAACTCAGCAACCGAAGGAGAGCTCTAAACAACGTGACATAGTGAAAATGCTGAAAGACATGCGTGCACAGTCAGACTCCGATTCCTTCTCCGGATGGGACTCTTCTGATTCCGAATCCGAATCTGACGCGCAAAGCCTACATGGATAAACCCGACCGAACATGGACATGATTGTGATAGGACATCGAACGACAAATGGACGGTATATTATTTCAATAATATTGTTTACCTTTTAAATGGAAAATCTGCAATTATTATCAGTAAATGTAAGGGGGTTGAATACTGATGAAAAAAGAAAAAAATGTTATGCATGGCTAAATGAGTTAAAAACAGATATCATTTTTTTGCAAGAAACACATTTTATTGAAAAAAATGAAAAAAAGTATAATTTTGGATGGAGGGGTAAATTATACCACGCTTTTAGTAATTCTACTTATAGTAGAGGAGTGTCTATTCTTTTTAAAGAAAATATTGATGTGCAAGTTTACAATGTAAATAGGTCCAATGACGGTAGAAAATTACTGCTGAATTTGGAGATAAATGATTATAAATTCACTGTGGTTAATATTTATGCGCCAAACGATAATCAAAACAGAATTGATTTTATTAAAAAGCTTCTAAGTTTTATAAATAAACATAAGGATAGTGATAATGTATTATTATGTGGGGATTTTAATTGTCGTTTCGATAATGAACAAGACAAAAGCTCACGTTTTTTAAATAACTTAATTAAACAATTAAATATATTTGATGTTTGGAAAAAAATGTATCCAGATATTAAAGGTTTTACTTGGTGTAATGCCAGGGATGTTCCTACAAGCAGAATAGATTATGTATTCATTAGTAATAATTTTGTTCCAAGAATTGAAAACATTATATTAAGAAAAATCCCAGGAACGCATTCGGGTAAAAGAATGAGTGACCATAGATTTTTGAAATTTACGCTCAAGATTTTAAACAATAACAGAGGTCCAGGGTATTGGAAATTAAATGTATCATATTGCGAAAATGAAGAATACAAAAGTAACATTAGAAATATTGTTCTAACCTTAGATAACTCGCTAGGTGCAATCGACAGATGGGAGCTCTTAAAACGAAAAGTTAAAGATTTTTCCATATATTTTGCAAAAAACAAATGTAAGTCTATTCGTGATAATATAAAATTGATTGAAAGAAAAATTGACGCACTAGAAACGGGTCCAACTGAAAAATTTAACTACGCGGAACTGAAATCACTCGAAGCTAGATTAAATTTACTTTATGATGAAAAAATAAAAGGAACACAGATAAGATCAAAAGCGAGATGGATTGAAAATGGTGAAAAAAATTCCAAGTATTTTCTAAATTTAGAAAAACATCATCAAACTTTGAATGTTATTAGAGAACTAAAGTCACACATCGGTGAAACGGTAAACAAAACAAACTCTATAATAGGAGAAATGGTAAATTTCTATACAAGTCTATATTCTTCTAAAAACATTCCTAATGAAAATATTATTGAATATTTATCAAATATAGATGTTCTAGAAATAAACGCTGATGATAGAAAGATGTTAAATAAATTCCCTTCATACGAAGAATGTAAAGACGCAGTATTTCAAATGAAAAAAGATAAATCTCCTGGCTTTGATGGTATATCTAGCGAATTTTATCAAATGTTTTGGTCGGATATTGGGCCATTATTCTATACAGCTTTACAGGAAATATATGATCAGGAGGAATTAACAAGTACCCAAAAACTATCCATAGTATCTCTTTTGTTTAAGAAGGGTGAAAGAAACCTATTAAAAAATTACAGGCCGATCAGTCTCACCAACACTGACTATAAAATTATTGCATTTGTATTTGCTAAAAGATTGCAAAATGTTTTATCAAAAATAATTAATGAAAACCAAACGGCTTATGTGAAAGGGAGATATATTGGGGAAAACGCTAGGCTTATTCTAGATATTTTTGAGTATTGTAATGCAGAAAATGAAGATGGTATACTACTGTTCTTAGATTTTGAAAAAGCTTTTGATTCTGTCGAATGGAATTTTCTATTTAAAGTATTAGAAAAATACAACGTTGGTAATAATTTTATGAAATGGGTGGAAATCTTATATAGGAATCCAACATTTAAAATGAAAAATAATGGTTGGCTATCTAAAACATGTAATATGTCACGTGGCATTAGACAGGGTTGTCCTATATCGGCACTCTTATATCTCTTTGTAGCTGAAATTTTAGCAATGAAAATTAAAATTGATCCAAACATAAAAGGTATTAACATAAACTCAAATGAAATTAAAAGTGTTCAGCACGCAGACGATTTGACAATAACTGTAAGAGATGATATTTCTTTTATAAACACTATGAAAATAGTACACGAATTCTGTGATCACGCAGGATCCAAAATAAATGTTAATAAAACGGAATTTTTATTGCTAGGTGGACTAAAAAACACACTTACAGAAATTAATGGAATAAAAGTAGCTGATAATACTGTAAAGTGTCTTGGTATATATATAGGGCATGACAAAGAGGAATGTTACAACAAAAACTGGATGAAAATATATAATGATATGGAAAAACTGTTTGAATCATGGAAACGCAGAAAATTAACATTATTTGGAAAGTCTTGTATAATTAACACACTAGCTATATCAAAACTTATATACGTAGCGTCTATTTTATGCCTCCCAGGGAAGGAATTCTTAAAGAAAATTCAACGTCTCATATTTAATTTCGTATGGAATAAATCAGAAAGAATAAAACGCAATACTCTTATCGGCGATGTAAGAAATGGTGGTCTGGGTATCATTGATGTAGAAAGTAAACTCAAAGCTTTAAAAGCGGCCTGGTTACCAAGAATATTGAAATCAAAAGGAGTTCTGTACAATATACTGAACGGTTTTTGTAACAAATATAATATAGATGTGATGTATGTTTTGCAATTTTCGAGTAACGTAGACAATCTAAAATTTCCACTGTTCTATAAAGAAATACTTTGTTCTCTAAATGAATGTAAAATTTCCCGATTAGATGTAATGTCAAATGTCGATATAGTACGACAGCCGATATGGAACAATTGTAATATGCGATACAAAGGAAATGTATTATTTTTTGAAAATTGGGTTAAAAGTGGCATCCTATTTGTGAAAGATATACTGGATAATAATGGAAAAATTCGAACTTTAGAAAGTTTAACCAATGTTTTGAAAGATAGATCTAATTGGTTATGTGAATATAAGACTATTATTTCTGTGTTAAAATCAGTGGTGAGAAAATATGATTTTGCAAATACAAAATTTGTGGATAAGAAAATTGGTTTAGATTTTTATTTTCAAACTGGCTATGATAACTTGTATGGAAAAAAATGTAATTTTTTTTACAAAAATTTTATAAAGAAGAAGTTTACAAAACCTTGCTACCAGACAAAACTATCGAAGGAGTTTGAAATTCACGATACTCAACAATGGGAAAAAATATATGTCTGTAAAATTGTAGAAGTTGAAGATAAACAATTATCTGACTTCAATTACCGACTGCTTAATAATATATTGTGTAATAATGCATATTTATGTAAATGGAAGGTAGATGTGAAACCAGAGTGCAGGATGTGTAACAAGATGGAAACAAGTTATCATTTGATTTATGAATGTAAAAATGTGCTATTGATATGGAGGTTATTAAGTGATTTTCTTTCTTTTGATGTTAAATGGAAACATATTATTATAGGTTTTTACTTAGAAAACAATAGAAAAACTGCAACATTAAATTTTTTAATATCCTTAATAGCATTGAGAATATATAAGTATAAAATGTATTGTAGATTAGAAAAAATAGATGAAAACGAAGAAGGTCTTAAGACGCATATCAAATTATCTCTGTTAAATTACGCATCTGTTTTACGTTTGAAGTACAAATCTAGAGCAAGTTATATCACTGATTTTGCTCGTATGTTGTAAAATACTACTATATGTAAACTTATGTTATATAAAATTATACATTTATAGATAAAATATCTACTGAGAGGAAACCAGTCCTCCAGTAGCGCTGTCTATAGGGTATGTGAATGAACTGTAACGAAGAAGTGGTGATCCCTATAGACAGCATATATCTACATTTACTGTTAGAATTCTTCAAATTTATTTAGTAGTACTCGGTGATAAACCCTATTATTATTTTTATTATTATTATTACCACTATTTTCTTTTTTTTTAAAGCAATATACATGTACCGTAAAATGTAACTTAAAAAAGAAAATGTCTATCATTTCATAAAGATGTATGCATACGACCTAATTTAGATATTTTATATTATTACCAGCACATGTTCTGTGGCTACTTTTGTCAATGCTAATACTATCATTATTATCGCATCTATTATATTTTGATTGATAAAATGTTGTTTATATGTTGTATTTAATGACAAGAAAAAAAAAAAAAAAAAAAAAACAATTTTCTAAACACTTGTTGAACAAAATTTGTTTAGAATTAAATGACCTTTCATTTAATATCAAGAAAAAGGGGCTGGCCCTAAAATAAGGGGACCAAAGGGCTCTAAAGTCTTTAATGTGTAGCACTTTACTGAGAGATATTTTGTGAAAGGTTATAGAAGCAACTATGTTTATCTCACAGTAATGTATCCAAGCAATGTAATAATTTTATTATGTGTTACGTAATTAAGGGTTTTTAGGGGCCAAAAGTCCAAAATTTCGATCACCCATATCTCAGAAAGGAAAAATATTTTGAAATGCAATACAGATGAAAAGTTGTTCAAATTAATGTTCTTAACAATATTCAACCTTCAAAATTTCGCTAAACGGCCCCTATAAGGAGATAAGGGATCGGCCCCTAAAACCTTCTTTCTCATATATCTCCAGAACGGTAACGATTTTCTTAACACTTGTTGACAAAATGTGTTCAGAATTAAATATCTTTTCATTTGATATCAAGAAAAGGGACTGGCCCCTTAAATTAGGGGATCAAAGAGCTCTAAAATCTTTTATATATAGCCCTTTAATGAGAGCAATTTTGTGAAAGTTTATTAAGGCTATATTAGGTATAATACGTTTATATATCCTAACAATATAATGATTTTTTCTTACGTTACCCAACTAGGGTTTTTAGAGACAAGAGGTAAACAAGTTTGATCTTTTCTATCTTAATTGGAAGAAATGCAAGTATTTAAAAAAGCAAGAGAACTTATAAAAAGCGGTACAATAAAGCATTAGTACTTCACTCCTTTTTCCATAACATGTTTTGTTGTCGAAAATCAAAGTCGATGATGTCATATTTCATTCTAAAAATCGAACGGAAGACCTCCTCGTTGCTCGCAACGAGATCGTGTCTAGTTATTCTTTTTTTTCTTTTTCTGACTTTTTTTAAGCGCAATTTCTCAAAAACTATACAACCGATATGCACAAAATTTTCAGGACTGATAAAGCATGATCGGTGCTACATATTATTAAATTTTTAAATGATGACGTCACTTCCGGTTTCAGATATTGACGATTTTGTAAATTTTTAAGGGTCATTTTGTCCACGCATCTCCTCCAAAACTAATCAAGAGAGAAGCTTGAAATTTTCAGGGATTGTAGATGAATGTATGTAGATGTAACCCCATGCTTCCAATTATGAAAATGGCTCAAGGCCTCGAAGCTCGCCTGAACCTGAAAATTAGCACCAATTTCTTTCACGAAATTTTCGCACATTTTCTGTAATATCTTTTGATGTATAAATATTTTGTTAAAACATGTAATGCAAAAGATGGTTATTTTTGCAAGACCTTTAATTTGATATCAAGAAAAAGGGGCTGGCCCCTCAAATAAGGGGCCACGAGCGCTCTAAACTCTTTTTACAATAACTCTTTACTGAACAATATTTTGTTATTAATTATAGAAGCAAAAATGTTCACTGTACAGCTGTTAATCTATTCAGTACCATACCTAGGTCATATGTTACGTAATTAGGGGTTTCAAGGGGCCGAAGTTGAAAATTTTTATCATTATTATCAGAAAAAGGTGAAATATTTTGAATAGCACTGTACAACAAAAGTTGTTTAAAATAATGTTCTCAACAATACGAAAACTAAAATTTTGTTGTTGGTAGCCCCAGTAAGGAGTTTAAGGGTTGGCCCCTAAAACACATTTATACAGATATCTTGAGAAAGGCTAACAATTCCTGAACACTTGGTGAACAAAATATGTTTATATTTGCAAGACCTTTAATTTGATATCAAGAATAAGGGGTTGGCCCCTCATATTAGGGGCCAAGGGGACTCTAAAGTATTTTTATAATAACTCTTTACTGAAAAATATTTTGTTATTATTTATAGAAGCAAAAATGCTCATTGTACAGCTGTTTATCTATAAATTATCATACCTAAGTCATATATTACGTAATTAGGGGTTTCAAGGGGCCAGAATTCAAAATTTTGATCATTAATATCTGAAAAAGGAGAAATATTTTGAAAAGCAATGTATAACAGAAGTTGTTAAAAATAATGTTCTTAACAATATGATACCAAACATTTTGTTGTTAAGATATTTCGAGAAAGGTTTACAATTCGTGAACACTTGTAGAACAAAATTTGTTTATATTAGCGGTACCTTTTATTTGATAACAAGAAAAAGGGGCTGACCCCTCAAATTAGGGGCCAGAAGGGCTACTAAGTGTTTTTATAATAACTCTTTTCTGACCAATAATTTGATAATAATCATAAAACAACAAAGGAGCTTTTATTAAGCTTAATTTAAAACTGAAATCCGTTTTTAGATCGGACGATGCATCATAGAGATATCGGGGTTTAAAAATTGATTTTTCCGGAAATTTTGTTTCCGCGTCTTTGGTTTAAAAAATAGCGTAATGTTCAAAGTAAAATTATCTCGTACCAAAAATAATTGTTAAGTCGTACTTGAACACATTCCGAATTTTTTTGTGAAGTCGTTCTTGAAATCAGAAAGGTTTTTGTTCATTCGTACTTAAAATCATTCGGATTTTGTTAAGTCGAACCAGGAATAATTCGATTTTTTCATCTTTTTATTTTAGTTACTGTGTTATTGGTTTAAGAGCTCTGCTTCTTACAGGACCCCCAGCTTTACTTCCGGCATTAACGGAAGGCCCACTCGTTGCTTTGCAACGAGCTTTGCTCTAGTTGCAAATTCTTTTTCTTACTGCCAACCTCTAAAATATGAGACATATTTTTGCTGTCACTGTAACCAACCAAAGACGAACCTCTTAAGTCATTTGAATGCGTGTTAATTATTATATGAACTGACTCTAATTCTCGCCAAGTAGAACTCCAAATGCATTCCTTCTGACTCTTATAACCACACAGTAAATCTGTCCTTCTGTAGGACTCTTTCCCCACCCTGCTATGTGGAGCTCTTGTCTGAACGCTCAACTACTGGGTTAATATAACCCAAATAACCTACAGCTGATGCGTCACTGAATAACTCGAAATTTCTCATTGTTGATAAATCAATATTTTTAAACAATGCACCGCTACAGTTCAATGACCTAATGCTTTCTGACCAAAACAAAACTTCCTGAATTGCATTTTCTGACATCAATTCTCTGCTATTCCAACTAGCCTTCGTCTCTACACAAAAATATTAAGATTAAGTCATAATCCGGACTAAATTTCCAAAAACAGCTTTCATACTTATAATCTGACCCGTCAGACATACAATAAGCCTAACGCTAAACATACTTGAAAGCTTTGATCTGATCAATATACCATTTACTAAAGAAATTGTCGTACTTTTCTGAAAATTCCATTTTAAACCCAATCAATTTACGTTTTGAGACGGAAACCACTGACATTTCTCATGAGTTAGCAAAAATCAAAACTTTTGTACCTCATCACTGATATAACAACTGACTCTAAAAGCGACCGACTGTGAAGAACTGCCACACAAACCGTCATCTAAATACATGACAATTTTTACATTATTTGGATCTCATGTACTTAACAATATGTCTAGTAACTTTTGAACAAATGTAACCAGCTGTAGATACACCAAAGGGCAGAACATTGAATACAAAGTACTTTGCCGATCCTTGATATCCCAGCTAGAGCCCAAATACTGCCCGTGTTCTGCAAATCTAGAATTATGATGGTATGCTGACTTAATTAAGATCAAATGTGAAAACAAAATCACCGATATCAAACATTTCTCTCGCTATATCAGCAGCATCCTCATATCTATGCCTATATTTGTGTACATTAAAATTCACAGGTCTACAGTCTGAGACTAACCTTGGCTTACCTGATCTGGTATAGGCAACAGTAAGCGGATTGGGTACGCTTGGTAATCGCCTCCGAAATGCAATTTTTTTGCCAACAAGTCTCGATTTCTAACAAAACAAATTCTAAATTTTCTAATGAATATCTGGTGTTGTTTAATTCGACAAATTAAGGAATTTTTTTAAAAGGATTTTATATCCATGAGAGGCTAACTGTATTCGGAGCGTCCGCGCGCTCGCGCAACATATTTTGTTTGTAAATTAGATTATCGATGATACGGTTTTATTTTCATCGGGCACGATGTTTCACTCTGCCAGAATAAGTAGTGAACAACGATGGTAATTGATGCACAAAGTAATGAATAATCCTGGTAACGATGAGTTTGATTTAAATGAGGCACTTGGTGTCTTTTTCAATAGAAATCCATTAGAAACATTTAGTATATGAGATTGTAGAGATGATAAATAAATGAGAGAAAAATCTAAAACTGTTTGTTTGATGTGTTCGTTCTTACACAATTTTACGTTTTTTGTCATCAAACTTCATGTTATTTTCATATATTAATGCTAAATACCAGTAGAAATCAGCTTTATTTTTTCTCGAGAGCATTGAGTAGAAGGAAGCACAAGCAGCTGTATGATGTTAAAAATATTTCTTGCGATAATGAGATAATTCGCTGTACTTTTATAATTATTATTGTAGTAAAGAAAATTATCATATTTTATTAGTTCAAGGCTGAGAGGGAAACATAATGTTATTTGGTTATCATCTGCGCATATGCATAGAATAGTACCTTGTATTATTATTTAAATTGGCAAGAAGTTCTCATTTGATAAATAACAATATATCGGGAATGGGTGCGGGAGATAATTTGAAGTTATAGAAAATGTCTGTACAAGCAATGGGCCTTCTTGTCATTAACCTTACGATATTATTGCTCAGACGACGATTAGCCGTGTGTAAACATATATTTGATATCAACAAGTCCAATTTCTAGACGATTATATATTCTAAGTTGGTATTAATAGATACGGACAGTATGTGTTTGTAAAACACCGATACCCTTTTTGGTATCAGAGACATAAAACATTTGTGTTTATGTTATTTACATGTATGTCTCTGTTGGCATTTAATGCCAAGATTAGTCTTACAAAAGTAGACTGGACTCCAGGATCAATGTCATATTAAAGATTAAAAAAAAATGTTAGGTGATGTTCAAAGAAAATCAAAGCAGAAGCTCTAACCGCTCAAAGTTATAGCAAAATAGACAATATACATTGTCAAATCATGAATTAAAAATGAAATGCAAAGAACTTTGGTTTGTGTCACTAAAGAATAAATCTGCGATTTATAAAAGCTCTACCGCCTACCGTTATAAAAGTGAAACAAAACTATTTGTCAAGTAAATTACTGTCGATCGGGGTCGATATTTCTTGACTTGAATGTCAGCGATAATGCTTTAAAATAAAGAAAAAACAACGCATTTGAGTGTTTTACTGCGGGAAGATTTTACTTGAAATAAGAGAGATGAGATGGGCGCGTCTACGCGCTGAATACAATTAACCCCATGAGAAATGATATCTTTACTGTAATTATTAACACCTGTTTCAATGAACCTTGATAAACAGCTGTCTAAATGCCCTATGGGCTTACCTTGTTGTAATGCACTCATCCGTGACCGACGTCGATGGGAGTAAATTCGAATAGTTTTGTTCTGAAACTGAATTATTCGAATTTCTTAATGTATAACTAGTACATGTAACAATACTTATCTCTGCTGAATCATTGAGCTTTATTTTGCGCCTTGTTTATTCTTTTTTTTTATCGTCGGAATCGTCAGCGATAGGGTTAGCTTGGTATTCTGCCATTACCTTCCACCCTAAAGGTTTCTGCCTCTCATTCAAGTTCAATACCTTCACCAATCTTTGTCCGAGCGGTGGTTATGTTTTCAACTGTAAGGTTGGCGCTTTCCAACTTGGCGTCTGCTTTCCTTAGCCAAGTGATGACTTGCGCGTGTCCCCGGTACTGCATTCGATTCTCTGACGTTTAAACTTGTAACCTCCAAAAAAGATATCTTCTATTTTCGCTTACTCCGATGACAGAGTTCCTTCTGTGCAGTTTCCATAGACGTTTGAAAATTCTTAAAATTGCTGTCTATCAGAATCTTTATGCTGCTTAAAATTTGATTTTGAGACGACTCCTCTGCTTTTATAACTTCAGAACTAATTATTTGCTGAACCTCGAAGCTTAGAACTTAAACCGGCATCCCCGTATTCGTCTATGATTGATGCGTCCTTGTCAGAAGACTAGAATTGATTTCTCGTGCTAATCGAACACCAATCATACGCAAGTTCATTCACGGAACCTTAAATACCGCGTAATTCTCTGTTCTCGACCCTATAGCCAAACCCTATTTAAGTGTTTCGCTGCAAAGGTTTTGCCTTTACGGGCGTACAAGTTACATCGCCGAAGTACTGGGTCGCGTTAAACTATCATATTGTCACACTCATATTTTCACTGTGTACATGTTTTACATATTTTCATTCAGTTTCATATAGAGCGTTTATTTCAATAATTCAAATGATCAGAAAGAGGATTTTATAACTCTAAATTTTCTAAAAAGATAACTATGTGAAATTGTATAATATAAGTTTTTGTTTTTCATTCTGTCTACATGTAAAATCAATGGTTTGAAAAGTGTGAAATTCCAAACTATTTTTTTTAATGGCCAAGACCCATGTACTCAGCTAATTCTTTTTATTGTAACATTGGCATTGTTTATTTAGGATAAGTCATTTTGTGTCTTCTTGCACTCATTTTTCTTTGATGTCACTAATTTCTTTGATATCCGATATGTGTGAAGCAATTTACTGTCTAAACACCAGGTGTCATACATAGACTTTTATTTACTCAAGTTGAGCCCCTTTAGCAAAAATGTAGTTCCTACTTAGTGTTAATTATCAATACGCGTTAATCGTCTTTTTACTTATATTTCTCTAAACATACGCAATTTTAAATTCCATTGGTCAGTTTTTCAAGAACTAATTTTTTACGACAGGCGAGAGTTGGGCTATGCGCGTCACTTACTCGATTACGCTCTTCAAATAAATACCTATTTTCAACGCCCACTCTCTGCCTCTTTTTCAAAGTAAGTAAAATTATGTACGAGGGTTGTCCCAAAATAGCGTAGACAAGTGGCGTTGTTCAGTTAATCGAAGACAAAGGAAGATGAAATTTAGGCCACAAAGATATTTGCATTCAAATAATGTTTAAAAATCAAATATTCTTTGAGATTATATTAGTGAAATGAAAGCATGTTAGATTAGAAATTCGACATGCGGCGCAATGTCAAAAACAAAAAGTTAAAATCAACATAATGAAATGAAAATTGCGAGGAAAAGTACTTTTTGAATGAAAAAATTCAAATTAAACATACATTGATATTTGATAATAATTCTATTAGTTACTCAGAAAATGTTTTGGCTATAACAAAACGTTTAAATGTTATATAGCGCGTTTTGTGACAAGTTGAAAAGTTTACTCGTAATAAAATGACGATGTCAGCGTTTAAGGCGGCGCAGCAGTAACTGATACAATTTTGTAAAAACCATAAAATAAATCCTAAGCGGCTATGGAAGTAAATGAAATTAACAAAATCGATTAGAAATGCGTTTTGTGAATAAGAAGTTAAACAACATTGAATATATTTGTACGTTTTTATATTGTGTAAACTATTTTATTTTATTATCAGTATTTAAATCTAAGTGTTATTATCAGACAACGCAATAGTTTTAGGAATTAATACATTTTTTATAAATTATTATATATTTTTTTTCATTATATTATGTACATTAATTTGTATGCGTTTACAGGTAGCGATACTGTTCTTAAGCTTTTTATGCTCGCACGCATTTGAAAATTCTTTTTTTTTATTTCAAGATTTATTTGTATAACTTAATTTTGTAAAGGGAATTAACTCTGTTACCTTAAGAGCAACTCGGCACATCTCGGCGCTCGATGTACTTTACGGAATTAGCCGAGGTTTGCCGAGTGCGCTCAAAACAATTTTAGGAAATAGGATTTTTGTTATTCGTTTGATAATCGTTCATGAAGCAAAGATTACGTGCAAAAATCCTTTTCCTAATACTGTGTAAGTGTTTTATTTTGTTTTAACATAAGTTAACTATTATTTCCTTTATGTTTCTGTATAAATATTGAGATCATACAATTTAAGATCGTGCGATCATAGATTTATTAAGACTGACTTAAAGTTACTATTGTAAACAATATACTTTTACTTTCATTTTCACCGACTTCTTACGGAATAATCTGATGTATTTTTCAAGTCGAAAGTCTAAAACGTTTATGATCTTATTAGTTACAGTATCAATTTATTTGATAATAGTATTGTTCATTATGTAGTTAACCACGGTCTCCTCATTTTATTGATCGGCTTTTTATTTCATATTGATAAACGAGACCGGGTTGTTTTCATTATACATATTTTAAGACTTACTCGATTGCGCTCTTTCAATAAACACCTTTACTTACTGCCCACTCTCTGCCTCCTTTTCAAGTTTCACGGATCCAACCTCTTTAGGATTGTCTGACGAAGTAGATATTTGTCTCAGAAAGGATAGGACAAAGAGATATATATATATATATATATATATATATATATATATATATATATATATATATATATATATATATATATATATATATATATACATATACCCAAACAGTGCGAGACACAGTCAAGACAAAATATATACCCAAACCGTGCGAGACACAGTCAAGACACACAAAACGGTTTAGACAAGTGGCAGATATATATACAGACCCTGAAACGTGCTACTACACCAGTTGCACGGTTCGGTTCGTTACGCTTTATGAACGGTACGGTTCGCTTTGTGAACGGTACGGTTCGTTTTGTGAACGGTACGGTTCGCTTTGTGAACGGTACGGTTCGCTTTGTGAACGGAACGGTTCGCTTCTTGCACGGTTCGCTTTGCTAAAAATAGCTGCACGCTTTGTGAACGGTTTGCGCGCTTTATTAATGAGGTAGGCGTGGCCTGAACGCTTTGATTTTTCTCCATATAATTTTGTTTAGTTTTTGCCCGATCTACTTCAGCAAGGTGGTAATTATGACAAGAATTTTTCTTTTTTTATATGATATATTACAAAAGAATTTCAATCGATCTATTTAAAATCAGAACGTCCATCCGTTCCCCCGTTTTTGATATGTTGCGTGAATCGTGTACTCAGTGACAACCGGGAAGCGGGGGTAATTTTAATTTTGATCAGTCTGTTATTATTAGTATTTAATTTAGATTAATGTAATCATTCAGATAGATTAAAAGAACTGTTTGACTTTAATCCGATATATTTTTGTTAATTCAGCGAGCTGTCGATAATTTTACAAAGCATCTTGAGTTTTTATTTCTATACATGTAGTTGAGTTGAAGTCATTAAATACTTCTAATCCATTTAAAATTGCTATAACAAATTGCCCCGGCTTTATTCCGATATTTTTTTAGTTTAGTTTCCTTTATCGTTGTCTTGATTCTCGGCTAGTTTTTATTATTCATAATTCGTATGATCATTCTTTATTGCGTACTACTGCAGGACTATTGCCGATCGCCGATTGCCTTAGTGAATAGACGATGTAAAATTAATGGATAGATAAGAAATCTTGAAATCAACTGTTATATAGTTTTTTGACACGAATTTTTATTCATTTAAATATTAATTCTATGATTTTCTGCACTTGTTTGTATACATAGATCATACCTACATCTAACCCGTCATCGCCTCTCTTATCTGAACTAAGATCGCGTGAATAGTCAAAATTTGTTTTTCCGTTAAACTATACATGTTCATGTAACATAATTCATACGATATGTACACAACTGGATATACACAACAAGTCAATAACTTTTATTTATATAATGGCGATATTTATCATTCTGTTGAACAAGTGTCCGCTCTTCACTGTATGCATGCGATTTAGCTGACGTTTTACAAATGCTGACTAACCTGTTTATATTTTATTTACCTTTTTGCACACATACTTGTTGTAAACAGGGCCCGAAAAAATACCCGGTAATCAACAAATGAATGTTAAAAGTTATAAATATATAAGAATTTATCTAGTAACAAAAATAATACGACAGCGAGGGAAAACGACTCTGGTCGCCAGTACATGAATTATAATCATGAAATCGGAGAGAAATTATTGTTGAATAATTTAAAATAGGAACACTCTTTTCAATAGGGATATAAGAAAACAAAACAAAAACGTTTCATTCGATAATTTTCTTCTAGCCATATAGGAGGAGCCAATTATGAAGCACGCGGCGCGTGGCTTGATCTGTACTGTTAAACAGATTGACAGGCGAAGCACGTGAAGTCCTGAGATAAAATCCCGCTCAAATGACCAACTATAGAAACCTAAAGCGAAATTTTAAATAATAAAGTTCAGTGATAAAATTTTAATTTAGGTATTATAATCAACTCACAAGTTTCTCTCTCTCTCTCTCTCTCTCTCTCTGAGAGGGTGTATATGATTGTGTGCAAACCATTTGGAATTATTAGATTTTTATTTGTATGAATTGAATTCATTTATTTTAGACTCATTGTTTTCACAACGATTTCAACACAATGACTAAAAGTTTGCACAGCGGACGATGTACATATAGATTGATCTCGACGGTTAAAATTTCAACGCTATTTCACATCACACATATAAGATTGAAAATAAATTTTAAAAGAGCTGTGTTTGTGCTTACATGTACTTGTTATCTCATTCAACTATTTATGATTTAATTAATCATTTTTTGGGGTACATTAATGTACCCGGTAAATGATATTTTTATCGCAATATGTGAAAATCCCCCATGTATAGAGTCGCTGAATTATTCCACGGATCCACGCGCCGATAGTCTTTCGTGTAGTTGTTTGTGTCCATTTCTACAGACGGTTCTTTTGTTTTTTAGAGATTAAGAAAAGCCATGAAACTAACAAAGTAGAAGTAAGATACATTCAGACTATACACACGACAGATTGTGATGAGTAACCTAACAGGTGCCCGTGGAAAGGTGTGAATACCGGCATCTCGTGTACACCTATTTAAGCGTCCAAATATACAGAGTTAGTTGTAAAGTACAATAACTGCTAAAAACCAAAGAAAGACAATAACACCTGTTGTGTATAGAACCAAAGATCAGCTTCTGTACACGTGTTTCGCACGAGTGATTTTTGTTCATGTGAAATCACGACGCCATTACCAGCTATGCGGGAAATAAAGTTGAAAGTTATTTTATGGAATGCGTGTACTTTTTTTCCGTTCAATGCTTGCATTTAATGCATTAAGATTTTGTACATGTATTTATTTACAATTCATCATACATGTATGAGTGATTTTTGTTTATTTATTGGTACATAAATAGCTCAAGAACAAATCACTCGAGTCACCGGTAATATGTGGTTGTCATTTACATTTTCTGGGTCTGCGTAACTTAAGTCGACATTTTTTTTTAATTTAAAAAGGATATAAAATTATATATAGATATATTTCAACCTTGTTTAGCCATTGTGTATATATATATTTCTAAACAAACGCTACTTTTCTAACGTTTCGGGTAACGAAATCTCTCGATCGATCGAATCACTTAAAGCTATGTAAAGTCCAGTATGTACCCAATTTTTCAAACATTTCATAAAAATAATCAAAATAGTATAACCACGGATTGTGTGAACGTTAATAGTTTACAATGTTTAAGAAATCGGCGATGCAAGTTTTGTCGAAAAACAAAGAAATGGTTACGGTCTAAGAAAGGAAATATTTTTGTGTCTGTTTAATAAGAATAACAGTTTTAAATCTTACTATGTGTTATCTAATCCCGTATAAAAAATCTAGCAAAATATTGAACTTATCTGGTCAGCGATAATCTCCGTCCGTATTCATCGAAAGACATTAGGTCAATAAGCCATATATGGAAGTTGCACGCTTATTGCACGGTACGGTACGCTTTTTTGTCCGTCTGGAGGCGGGTCTTGCACAAATTATCTTGCACGCTTTTTTCACGGTACGGTTCGTTTTGTGAACGGTACGGTACGCTTTGTGAACGGTACGTTTCGTTTTGTGAACGGTACGGTTCGTTTCTTGCACGGAACGGTACGGTTCGTTTTAGAGGTGTAGTAGCACGTTTCAGGGTCTATATATATATATATACACACACACACACACCCCCAAACCGTGCGAGACACAGTCAAGACACACAAAACGGTTTAGACAAGTGGCAGAGATCCATTCGATCCCAACCTCTTACAGCCAAGCTAGTGCTCTACAGAGAAACTCCCCAAATAAAATCTACAAGGAACTACACGGACTTCTTCATTTCCTTGTTGACATACCTTCGACTACCAAAGTAAAGTCATTATGCCTATAACAACAAAACTGCAGTCAGGAAACAGCTCCCTAATTTGCAGGTTAGGCTATAAACCCAACGTACCTCAAAATTATATTAACGATTCGACGCCCACCTCCAAGAAAAGAAGCCAAACGTTAGCAGACACAGATACAACTTCTACAGTCAGGGACAGGATATCTTCAAATCTACTACCACCTCAGTTTCCACCCCTCCATCACCCACTGAGATGGACACAGAGCAAGGTGATTCTGATGATATTGGCCGACAAGCTGAAACCTTCAATGTAGATCCTTCCAGTACTGAACTCTACACCCCCCCCCCCCATCACCAGCCCGCTCTACATTGTATGCGACAGCAACCCACACCATTTCTCCAGCTGGGGCTCTTACAACAACTATGTCCACATCTCTACAACCTGTGATGATTACTCTACCAACTCCGGGAAGTCTCCAGGCAACCATCCCTTCATCATCACAGCAGATACCACTTCAACACCACTCACTACAAGAACACCAGACAGCACTCACAGGGCAACATACCTACATCCCACCAGCACCTGCTACATACCAGCCACTTGTACATGTCCAAAGCCAGATTTCAACCCCAACACCACCACCACCACGTGCAAACATCAGCCTTGAAAAATATGATGGGAAAACCTCTGCCATCCAATTTGGACCCAATTCATGACATTCATTTCCTTTATGAATGTGCCGTGCCCCTGGATGCTGCCCATACTTATTTCTCCTTTTATTTAAAAGACACAGCCAAGGACTGGTACTTCCAACTGGCACCTGCGGTACAAAATTCTTTAAGTGAACTCAAATCTGCCATCCTAGCCCGCTTTAAACCCCAGGTACCATTCAGCCTGGGGTTGGTCGACGTCACCCAAAAGAATACAGAATCTGTCGACCAGTATATTTCCAGAACCCGGAAGCTGTCAACAGACTCCATAATGCCAGATGACTGCCTGACAACCATGATCATGAAATGGTTGGAGACTGCCATCCGAAACATTGTCATGCCACAGTTCCCTCAAACCATCGATGACCTCCGGACAAAATCGGCTATTGCTGAAATAACAGTTCTGATGAACAAAGCCTCTCAACTGAAACATCAGACAATAGTGTTGTAAACGCCATGTCCGCTGTGTGTGACGTCACCAACCAGTTACAGCAAACCATAGCTGCCATGAGGACAATTCCTCCAAACAATATGCCTTACCCCGCACCAGGTTATTCCCGCTATGACTTCAGACAGGCCAACCGATACCGAGGTCCCCCACCACAGCAGTCCCATCCTACATAGTGGCAGCAGAGACCCAAACAGTCTTTCCCCTAGCTGCAGATCTGTAGCTCTCTGGTTGAAAAAATTCGGATAGACAAACCAGAGAGCTACAGTTCCAAGCGTTGTAAAAACCTCCGATTTACGCCGCCGTTTTTGTGTCGCTCGCTTCGGGAATTATATCCGACTTTAAAAGCATTCAACCGCCTAAAAAATTGGATTTATTAATTAAACATATAGTTTAACCTAACTCTGCTAACTTTGTTTTCCTTTCAATGGTTCACAACGGCCATCCTTCGCCTTGGAATGTCATCGTTTTAAAAAACTCGCCTTATGACAACCATGTTTACCTAGTAGCGAGATCTCGGGTGCGTCGATTGGTGGTGTAAAATTTTCTCACCCTGTAGATATCATACAAGATCTACACTACCCTTTCATTCTTGGGCTCGATTTCTTAAACAAAAACAAACATAAATCGAGGATTGACTTTGACTCTCAAGTGCTACTACTTCCTGACGAGAACAATGATGTCCACAATATTCACCTGCTATCTGCATCCGAGAGAAAAGCCCGAGCATCCTCGACAGTTCTTATTCCAAAACAAAGTGAAATGAACATTCCAATCAACATTTCTCATATAAAAACCTGCACCAATGTACTTCTGGAACCAAACCCATTTTTGATTAAAAATATGCAACTCATCGCAGCTCGATGTTTAGTTCAAGTGGACAAAGGCATAGCAAACCTTCGTGTAATGAACCCTACTTATTCAAATGTCCAGATTTACGCTCGTTCAATTCTTGCGTCTGTGATACGGATTGATGAAAAAGATGTACTTTCCTTTGAGTCGTCCCAAATTACCTCCACTCCTAGTACAAACACTAAGGAACCAGAACTGTACTTTGATTTGTCAACTTCAGATCTTACCCCTAAACAAAAATCAGTGCTTTTGGACTTCCTACATAAACACAAAGACTCTTTCGCAACTACCCTCAGTGACCTTTGCCGAACAGACGGCTACAAACATAGAATTGATACCGTGCCAGAATCTGACTGAGATTGACCGGCAAGTGCAGGAACTTTTACAAAACGACATCATATTCCGAGTGGCACTCCCCTGTCCTCCTTGTGACAAAGCCAACTGGAGAATATCATTTTGTTGTGGACTATCGGAAACCTAATAAGTCCACCATGCCTATGTCATTTCCCTTACCACAACTTGAGGATGTGTTTGACTCACTAGAAGCTGCTTCACCAAAATACTTTTCCTTCCTTGACCTGAAAAGTGGATTCTGGCAAGTCGAAATGGATTTATCTACAAAACACAAGGCTACCTTCATCACTCAAAGTGGAGTCTATGAATGGAAGAGGATGCCCTTTGGTCTAATGAATGCCACCATCTCCTTTCAAACCCTTATGACTAGCGTTCTTTGTGGCATCCATTGGAAATTTGTACTTTGCTACATAGATGACATCCTTATTTTCTCCCCAACATTTGAAGTTCACTTGAAACATCTACAAGAAGTTTTTGCCAGATTAAAACATGCCAATCTTAAACTTCAACCAAGCAAGTGCCATTTTGCTTTACAATAATTGAAATTTCTGGGCCACATCATTACACGTGAAGGAGTGGAAGTTGACCCTGCAAAGAATGTTCTATTAGATAGTATCCAACTCCTACAACTCAAAAACAGGTCAGAAGTTTTCTGGGTATGGCAAATTATTATAGAAAATTTATTGAAGGTTTCTCCAAGATTGCAGCTCCACTGAATGCACTTTTTGCATCCTGTGATGCCTCTGACACTGCAGTTGGATATACGTTAGGACAAAAGACCAAAGATAACAAGGAAGTTGTCATTGCATATGGTGGCAGATCTCTGACAAAAGAAGAAAAGAAATACACAACCACTGAAAAAGAGTTGCTTGCTGTTGTTCGAGGAATTCAAGCCTATCGTCAATACCTGGCCTGCAACAAGTTTACTATCTACACAGACCACAAAGCTCTAATCTGGCTGAAAACAGCAAAACATACTGGCAGACTTGAAGTTGGGCCCTGAAGCTTCAGGAGTACAACTTTGACATCATCCACAAGCCTGGAAAGAAAAATTGTGTCGCCGATGCCCTTAGCCGAATTCCCAGTTCATCTGCAGCAACAGGACCAACTTTCTCTACTGTCTCCATCCAAAATCCATCAGTGCCCTTGCCACTTGAACCCATTCCAATCGTACAGAAAAATGACGTACAAGAAGGCGTCCAAGTTATGTTCTCCTATGATGAACCAGAAACCCTTATTATGGCCATAGAGGATGATGATATACATTAAACATTACAGGATAAGGATACTTTATTCCATTATATCAACATAGATAATAAATATGAAACAATTAAAGCACTAAATCTCACAACTTCAAAAATTCACGTCGGTCAGGAGTTTATGGTGTGCAATACTTTGCAGGCACGTAGCATCGTTTATGAAAGGGGAGGGGGGATGGGCAAACTCATTAAAATAAACTTGACAAGCAAAAACAAAAATCCAGGTTATTTTTTAATATGCATTTTTAGGGAAATCCTGAAAATTCTAATCCGTGGGGGCGGGAATAGGGCATACCTTTAATTTCAATTCCACTGTTAATTTTCTTATTTTCAGTCCATTCTTTTACGACCCATAAAAGTGGGGGGCCAACTCCATGTTAATTCAATTTTTGGTATGTAGATTTAAGAAAAATCTTTGCTGCGCTATAAAGTTGGAGGGGGCCAGGCCCCCCTGCTGCTATGTGCCTGGTTTGTATCCAAATCGAAGGGTTTTTATACCACGGTGTGTGTCTTTCCACGAGTCCACTACATTTAATTCCGTGTACGAATTAACAATTTTGATAAACGAGTAAATATATTACTTTGTTCTTAAAGCTGAACACCGCTCGTAAATAGGCACCTTCACACAGGTACCTGGTATATAAACCCTACGAGTTCGTTTCACCCGATTGCACTCCTAAAACTCGCGGCCGACGTGTCGGATTCCTTTCGTGGTCTTTGGATTCTATGCATTTATTTTCCGCTTGTAAATAATGCAGGAATAGAGGAAACTATTAGTAATTGCTTTAATTTATGATATTTCCAACCCCGAATCTCAAGGGGAGGGCCTGATATTGTGCTGTATTTGGTGGCATTCCGATCTTTGTAAATCCAGTAGTTGGCATCTAAGATGGAAATTTCTTTGCACAACCCGGAGGCTGATTTCGTATGCTCGAACTTTCTAAGGAGACTTAACAAGACTTTTCTGTACCTTGCTTTGAATGCCCGTATTGGCCTGGAGGTTGCGTTGGCTTAGATTGTTACCATTTTTATGTGAATATTTCTATGGTAAGAAGAATCAAAATTGTGAAATTCATAATTCTACCACGGACCACTGGGCGCCACAGGCGGGCCAAATATGCAAATAAGCCAAATTATACTTAAAACTCCTCCTCTCTGCCCCTACACATGTGGAGAAAATAGCTAAATGCATGGATATGGTGTCCTTGAAGGACTGATTCTCCGAACGCCTACTGCCCAATTATCATTATTCAATTATACTGGGCAATTATGGGGCCTTCTAAAGGGGCACAGGTAGACTTTACCTGTGTTTCCTTGAATGAAAAGTAATATAACTGTCATTTTTGTTAAATTTAGAATGTCTTTATAATTAAAATTGTGGCATAAATAAAAAGAAAACATTGAATCAATTTTAATATATTTATTTAATTTTTTAGAACTACATATAATATAAAACAATAAAATAAGGTTTAAAAATTGCATAACATTTTATATACAATTTTCTTTTTATTTTGACACATAGCACTGTTTTATAACAAACTCATAAATACATGGTTGTCTTAAACATAAATAACAATTCAAAATGACAAAGTTTTAAAAAGTATAATTCATACCAGTATATATACAATATTTACACAGATACTAATATGGGCACGGAGTCTGTCTTAATGTACTTTTACTGTCACTATGTCAATGTCCGAAATGAAGAAGTTCCAATGTTGAATCTGCGTAGGTCATAAGGTCGATGATCACGTCTTGGCATCGCTCCTTCAGGGTCTGCAGTCTCTTCTTGATGTTCGCGTACTTCTTTGTAGGTTGACGAATGGTTCCTCCTGCTTGTTTCTGGATCTGTAGAATTTCTTTGCCGTTCTGGATGTCCTTGAAGATGTTGATGACAGTGTAGATGTTTGGGTGCGCGTGTAGGGCCATCCTCTTCAACTTCCCGTGCCATTTTAAGTTGTTATTGGTCCGTGCTCCATTGGTTACGAAGTGATTCCAAATAAGTCTGTCACCATTCACCCACTGTTCTGTCACATAGTCTGTAAAGGTCTCTGTCACTTCCGTCAGGTCGGCTTCATCGCGGTCTTCCAGGGCTTGGAACCACACGTCTTTGACGCTGTCTAGAGGAACTAGTGGTAGGACGGCTGCTCTTCTTATCATTTTCTTCACATTGTCACTTTCTCTGTAGGGGATCGGTTAACCTGTGATCTGTGCCTTGCGCCAAAAAGCCTGTGTGAAATGGAACAAACATCCTTTGGTGGTGATCCCGGGGAAAACGTCTCTGATGGAGTTACGTACTGCAGTTTCGAAGTCAGCAAGGGCACTGGTGGGAGAGAACTGCAGGCCGAAGTCGTTCATCTTGTTGGATAGGAGAGTGAAGAGTCTTGTGTGGGTGGCTTGGTTCTTTCCTCGAAGAAGGGCATACACAACGGGCGTCATCTGGTCGTCAGTCATTATGTGGATGGTGAAGATCTGGTAGAACAGGCTAGGGCAGGTGTAGAAGGTTCCATCGCAAAAGCAGGTCTCGGAGGCAGCAAGGTCTTGAAGGTTGTCTGTTGTCGCAAACGCAAGTATTCTGTTGTTATGGAAGATGTCATCTTCTAGTAGAAGGAATGGTTGTCCCGTCTCTGTCCATTTCCCCTCTAGTCTGATGTCTGCTGTAGTCTTTGAAAGTGGTGGTGTCTGTTTCCTGCGGGCTCTGTAGAGTGATGACCTGGCGGTGTTGAAAGCCGGCAGCCTTTCGTTGAGCTCTCTGCTGGTGTTGTCCCATTCGTTGTCTCGGAGTTGAGTTCTTCGCTGAAAATGGAGGGGATGGGCCTAACTTCATCTGTACATCTTTTGGAGATGGCTGTCATAATTTGTATGGCGACAACTTCAGTGTGGTCCGCTGCATGGGTGTGTTGCTGTCGTCCAAAACTTGTGGGGATGTCTTTCTCTGTTGAGATACTGGCGGAATATCCAGATGTAGCCATCTACCAAATTTCTGAAATTCATGGCCCTTACATCAGGGGTTTAGGCCCTAGGATGGGGCCAATTAACTATATATAGTAAAAATGTATTAAGTCTTAGAAAATCTTATTCTGTACTTCTGCTCTTAATACCTGATTTGAATAGATTTATAACTGATCCTCAAAAATGATGTCTTACAATTTTATATTAACAAAGGAAATAAACCTTTTCAAAATGAACCTCTTCTTTAAAAAAAAACCTGAATCGTTAACAATTTAACAGGTAAACTATTATAAGAAAAACATTTAGTAGTTTGCGACCTTTAGAAATTACAACAATTTTCGTTTTACTTATATTCAGCGAGTTTCCATTGATTTGATTTGAACATATCTTAATTGTACATAAATACAATTGGAATTGGGCACAAGTTTCAAAACTCAGACCGCCCTCTCTCAATAAGGAGATATAATACAATAGAATGATGTAAACACAACATAAGTAAAGGTCAGTGGATCAAATCTAATTAGCAGTTTACATATATGCAGTTGTCATAAATAATTAAGAATTGTTTACGAATATTTTTAAGATCGGTTAAATCTTTAATAAAATTAAAAACCTTATGTAAATAAACGTTTGTTTTTATTGTCACCTATTGCACTATCACCCCAAAGAAAAACGAGTATTGAAAATATTGCGGTTTAGAGTATGAAAAATTTCATTCTTTAATACATGTGAAAAAATAATGGTAAGTGTGTTTGAGCTTATCGCACGAACAGAGTAGACTGTAAATTAAATTACATCGAAATAAATAATTGTTCAGTGCACAATTGTGGCGAAGTCTAGCATGAATAATATTCAAATATCTATCATCATATGTTAAATTAAAATAGGTTTACTTCTACACGTAAGAACATTTTTATTTTTATCGGAAACCTGTAATTTTTTATTTCAAACTAGATGATACCCCGCGCAAGCGCGGGAATTAACACTTTACACATTATAATATTATAAACCATATTTTGTTTCATTTTTGTATATACTTTGTCCACATTTTTCCTAATCTTAATTCTTTCAAATTGAAATAAAAAACAAACTATAATGTTGGATATTTAGACGAGCGGGCAGTAATGAAAAATCTAAACTGAATGGATAATATACACATGTACATGTACGTGGCCTTTGAAAGCAAATTCCAATTATTAATAATATTGGGAACAAATGCAGATTTACATCATTTTAAACTACATTTTGGTATAGAGTTATTATGTGCATACTATCTGGTCCATACACGCTTGTCTGGAAAAATATCCACAAAATATAGTAATAGCACCTATAATATAACATTTTCTCTTGCCTCGCCGCGGACATTTTTGACACTTATTTCATTCATGTTTATAAAACAAACATTGTTAATACATGTTTAAACAATTCACTTGATTCCCATTCGTATCTGATCTACAAATTATGTATTATATATTAATTTGGTTTCTCTCGCCTCAAGCTTATAATTATTGTTTACATTTAAAACCCGACATTCGGAAGCCATGTTTAAAATCCCCGGGTGTAAATCATGTGATCGGCCAAAATGACCGCCAAATGTATGTCAACTGTACAGTTTCGGATCAAAATACGATGACTGCTGACCGCGTTAGACAGGTGACCACTCTTTAGAGGGCAATTATATAGGATTTTTCATCGGGAGGAAATAAAATGACCGCATACGAAAGGTGACTGCTTAATAGGGGTGGCCGCTTCGGCATTTTTGACTCTACATCTGTTTAAAAAGAAATCGTGAATTGTTGCAGAAGTTTGTTGGATTCCTGGATAATCTATGGCTAAGTTGGATGTTGATTTCTCTGAAGAGTGCACGACAACACTTCATCTCGAAACAACGTTAAGCATACTATCAGAATGCTTATTGCAGAAAAGTTTTTCTCCATTGAAAAAAATGTCCTTTGGATAGTGTAGGGATCATCACACATAGACTGAGAGCATTTGACTATTGAATGTGTCCTGGTGATGCTGGCAGAAATATATCTAGGGAGGGTGGTGGTATGTATTATGCAGTAGATCAAAGCAGGTGGTGATATGTGTAGTCAAGTGGCACTAAAAATGCCATTGCATTTTGTCATTGTCTTCTTTGTAAATTGAACAGTATGTAATTACATTAAAAATATATAATAGTCGTCACAGCAGTTTATGTTGTGTTTAAAAAATCATTATGGTTTGAATTTTTAATCCTTGGTTTACATACAAAAATAGAAGACAATCCTTAAACATTCAACATTTTCCTAACAGTTATCCCACTATGCCTAGTAAGTTTTCCGCCATTTTGTTTGTTGTGTAATAGGACGGGCCGGTGTACCAGGGAATACTGTCGCTAGTAAAAATGGTCGCTCTAAAAATAGAATTAGAAAACGGTAGACATGCAATTCGACCCATGTATAATACGATACCAATACGTTTGAATGTACTACTGTACTAGATATAGCCATATCAGATTGTTAAAAATAAATATTTTTATGAATGAGTTAAGAATCTTTAAAAAGGACACGCAAAAAAACCCCAATAGAATTGTAAAACGTTGGCTTAATTTAACATCGAGATCGGTATACACTCGGATGTTGTGAGCGTAGAAAGTGTAAGTAAGTTTGATTTGTGTAACTTACTTGATTATTCTTAATTGATTTTGCCTTTATGATATATCAAATGTTTATGAAAATATTCGTGAAACAAATTTAAAAGCATAAACATACATTACAACTCAATTCATAAGAGAAACCGTTCGAATTTTCTACTTTCAGTTTGTGTTTTACATGATAACGTTAGATTAATCTCGATTACAGTTTTCACATACAAAAAAATTATAAACATTTCAATGGGTATGTGTGAGTTTTATTTCTGGTTTTAGTGTTGTATTTACAGTTGTTAATAATAATTTCGTTTCATGCTAAAGATTCTAAAAAAAAACGCTCATTGGTTCGCAGTTCATAATTTGTCGTGGATTACATTTTGTTAGATTTTTAAAATTGTTTTTCTTAACTTAGTACAGAATAATTATAACGTGTTTAAGGGGCATGGTCACGATTTGATCAAATTCTATTTTTCTTATTTTATTATTCACAATGCTTTAAAAATGCATTTCTAATGATCAAATGAAATTTGAGAGTCAGTTGTAGAGTTAAAAGCAAGATAAGGTCTCATAAGTATTTGTTATGTAAACAAGTCCTTTTTTTCTTTACATAGGTTCAATTTACCTGTAAAAAAATCTTTTTCAATCTGATTTGTCCATCTTCTTATTCATTTTAAGCATAAATAAGCAGTCCCAAACATTCAAGACATTTATTTTTGGTCTAAAACTGGAATTTTTACTTCAACATTCAAAATGTAAACAAAAGCTTTGTTTACATTGAAAAGAATTGTACCAAGCTCTGTAACTCGCTTATTACTCAATAAATGATGCTCAAATTTTGGTTGCCTATTAAAAATGCCTTACTGAAGCATTGTAAAAATTAAAACTACATATACACAGTTCTTAAGGATGTTAGCCACAAAGAAATAATGAATTTATAGAATAGTTATAATAATTCAATTTTTCTCTGTGTTTCCAGCTCTAGCTCTAGCCTATAAAACAAAGCCGTTGTCCTTTTTCTTAAATTTCACAAACCTGTGGAGACATTTCATTTGCCAGATCTTGACCTCACAGATATAAAAAAAAAATAGATTTATTTATTTATTTAGATTTATTGGTGGCATATTAAATTTTAAGTTAAAAAGCCGTTTCCAAACATTTTATCTTTCTTTTTAACTGATTATTTAAAGTATTCCAAAATGCACATTTCAAATTGTTTTATTTTATTGCCAACTGAATTTGTAGAGCGTATATTTTCATTGCATCTATATTCAATCGAATTCCGTCATCAAGCCCTATGTTTTTTGGGGTTTCATTAGACCTCTTAATCTCCAGAATCTTATTTTATCAGGATCAGAATAAAATCTTTAAAGATTGGTGTTAATGACACAATCCATTAAATTGTATTTTGATGGAAGCATATTCTCACAGATAATTTTTCTAAATAGATTACCAATGACAATTTTTTTAACCGACTTGATACTTGATATTTTTTTAACAATTTCTCGTATTCCTGACACAACCTCAGCTATTGCACTTGTCATGTTAATATCATTATTTCCTACTTGTAAGAATACTTTTGTGAGACAGAATTTAGCGGCTTCTTCAAAACATGGACTTTGCATTAATGATTTTGTAGTTGCTCCTTTTTGACTGAAACGTTTGAGGATAAAATTGCATGGTAGATTTAGCTTAATTAAGCCTAGTGATAGATTATTCTCAAATTCAGAAATATGATTACTTCCCAGTATTGCAACTCGTTCTGACTTTTCTTGAGATATGGGTGATTGTTTAGTTGTCAAATCATTGGATACAGACAGAGGAACAGTTACTGTTAAAGAAGTGCGTTCAGACAAAGAAACAGTGACTGTGGAAGAAGTAAGAGCAGAAGAAGGGGCAGTGACTGTAGAAGAAGAGCATTCAGATGAAGGGAGAGTGACTGCTGAAGAAGTGAGAGTAGACAAAGGGACAGTGACAGTTGAAGAAGAGCGTTCAGATGAAGGGACGATGACTGTTGAAGAAGTGCGTGCAGACGAAGGGATGGTGACAGTTGAAAAAGAGCGTTTAGATGAAGTGACAGTGACTGCTGAAGAAGTGCGTTTAGATGAAGACACAGTGACTGCTGAAGAAGTACGTTCTGATAAAGGGACAGTGATTGCTGAAGAAGTGCGTTCATATGAAAAGACAGTGACTGCTGAAGAAGTGTGTTCAGATGAATGGACGGTGACTGCCGAAGAAGTGCGTTCAGATGAAGGGGTGGTGACAACAGATGACGAGACAGTGACTGCTGAAGAAGTGCTTTCAGACGAAAGGATGGTGACTGCTGAAGAAGTGCTTTCAGATGAAGGGATGGTGACAGTTGAAGAAGAACGTTCAGATGAAGAGACAGTGACTGCTGGAGAAGTGCGTTCAGATGAAGGGACGGTGACAGTTGAAGTGAGAGCAGAGAATTGAATAGGTAATTTACAGACGAAAGATTGAGCGGTGACAAGCTGGCTAGGGATCACTGTTGATGCTGTAGCAACTGGTGAATATGATGGCTGTGGTGTAGTCACCAAATCTGACCAGAAACCCATCTTTGTTATCATTCTGATGCAAAATTCTTGTAAACTTACTCTGAAAATTCTGAAATATGAAAAAAGTTGGGGTTAACATATTAACCTGAAAGAAAACAGGAGTATTGGCGATGAAGATGGTTGGCTGTTTGGGTAATTCATCAATAGCAAGGGATGATCTAAATCTAGCACATTCCTGCGTAAAAAATTTAATTGATTAGTGTGTATGATATGCCCTTGAATCATAACATGGTTGACATCATCTGTAGACCACGAACAAATGTTAGTTGAAGAAGCATATAGGATAGAAGTGTAGGACATTGAACTACACTGTGATCCAGCAGCTAGATCATTAGTAAATGGATGTTCTCCTTGGTGCATGTCTCCCATGATGACATGGTGGCCAGCGTCATTAGCAATTTCATTCAAGATGTGCTTGGTCGAACCCTGCAAACAAGATGAAACAGTTAATTGACTTGATCTGCTGTAGTTTTCATGGATTCGTTCAGTTGCGAAGTACCTCAACGTTACCATAACTTGCACATGTGCTGAAATACTATAATTTCTGTTTGTCGGAGGCTCAATGAAATCACAAATTAAATTTATAATAAAGTCAATACCTTCTTGATTAAACCTAAATCTTGCTTGTAAATCCGCGGCCGACATGGATCCTAATGGATCAACTCTTGGCTTAAATGTTCTCTTCCTTCTTTCAGCCATTTTGGATTTACTTAAGTATATGCTTAAAAACTTATGACAAGTAAATACCATGCTTAACTTCAAGAATATACTAAGCATATACTTAAGAGTTGAGAAGTTTTATGCAACATACTAAGCAATATGCTAAGTCAAATTTCAATCTGCTAAGTACAAATTCTGTACTTTAGAATATGCTTAAGCACTTAAGAATTTTTATGCATACGACCCCCAGTGCATTGATTTTGGTGATGGTGTATGGACCTAACCATTTCTCCTCCTCCTTGTGCCCTTTTTTTTGTTTTCCGTTGCAGGTTCTGCAGAAGAATTTTGTCATGAATCTTGAAGGCGTGTCGAATTATATTATGACGTTTGTCATAATTGGTCTTCTGCTTTTCTTGGGCTTGTTTGATGTTATCCTCTGCTTCCTTGAAAATTTTGTTTCGACATTCATTAGAATAGTGAATGCGATTTTCTGTTATTTCTGAAATGCTAATATCAGTGCAAGGTTCCAGCTGACTTTGAAGCCCCATTCTTGGTGTCCTTAATTCTTTTAAGAAGATTGGTGCATAGCCTGTACAACTTTGAGTGGTCATGTTGATTGCAGAAACTACATTGTCAATATATTTGGGCCATTCACCTTTTTAAGTACACAAGATTCAAGTACTTTTAATTTTTAAAAAGGGCATTACTTTACCCCCAACATTTTCGTGTATGGATTCATCGTACACTAAAGTCTAAGCACAATTAACTATGATAGACTTATTTACCTTCATTAATTGTTTAATTTCAGAAAAAAGTATAAACAACAAACAAATTACATCGTAAGTACGTTAGCTAAAAGAAACAGCCAAATTGTCTCCTGAGAGACTTTGAGTCTGACTGCTTCATGATTATTTCGGCAGTCCGTGATTTTTCTTAGGTCGCAGTAGGTTTCCACCAATCGATAAACAGGGCGTGTCAATTTCACTCTTGCCAGTTTCTTGTCAGTTTCAGCCGCTGTAGATTACGACCAATCGATAAACGGGGCGTGTAGATTTCTGGCTGGCTGTTTCTATACAGCTATGAATTAACAATAGGTTTCCATAAGAAATAGAGGAAATAATACAAGGCAGATGTAATTATATCAAAATGACATGGACAAGGCTGGCTGGAATTCTAGATGAACAGATGAATCATCTTTATAAATATCTGTATCATATAACTGGAGAGGTCCGATGAAAAGTGAAGTTTACTAGTTTGTTCCTGAAAAAAATAATTTTTCAAAAATCAGATCAAATTTCTCGCATGATTTTTTTAAAGAATAATAATTATTATAAAAATATTTGAATACTTATGTGAATATAATAATATATCTTTAATTGGGGTGTGGTAGCCAGCCCACGTAGTTTTCTGAAAGCGGGTTCTCTGTAATTTTCTTGAAGAAAGGATTGTCCAAAGATCATGCAATTTAGGTAGTGGTCCCGTCGCCATGTCGGTATGCTGAAGACAATCCATTCTCTGTTGCCTTCCGACAAATTGCCAATCTCAAGTGGAACGCACATCCATGGATTTCAAAGTCTGACTATGTCCCTCGTATCTTGCCAGATATATGTACCAATCTCATAGTGAACAACTACGCTGTCAGCTTTGGGTTGTCTTGGCATATGGTACCTGAAAAACAAACCAATATTAATTATTTTATGTCATTGCTAACAATCTAGTATTTTATAAATATTCATAATATTAGAAGTTTAAGAAGCCTAACCATAATCCGTCTTCCGTTCTTTGGACGAGAGGATGAATGTCAGATGGACCCGTTTCATGGCGTCGGTGGATTTTATGAATGCATGGAATGTCAACAGCTATTAGAAAGGGGCCCATACAATTTTAAATGTCCCATCCATATACCATCGTTTCTCTCTTGCCCGGGTTTCCAGTCCATGCAGTGTAACAAATATGAAATGCGGCTTTTGTTTCTTCCTGGTAGAAGTTAACGGGAAATAAACGCACGGTCCATCTAAAATTTCTGAAATATTACATTTAATTTTTAGTATAATAACATTAAAGGGACTTCGAGACGATTTGACTTAAAATTTTCAAATTTTAATTTTCAATTTGCTATGTCAAAATTTGAAACTCAAACATCAAGTTATAAGCAAGATACAGAGTGTATAATTCTTTGTTTTGTAAAGAAAGCTCGAATATTGCCATTTTTTACATATGTCTTGTATTGGTGTAAGTTGCAATCAAATGTATCTTTTTTATGTTGATACTAGTATTTATGAAGATATTGAGTTAGTTTACGTTGTTTTTTTTGCATGTCATTTTGTCTGAAAAAATGATTATACTCTACATTACATTTTTTTTAACAACTATAAAACTCGAGCTTTGTTTACATAACATCCAATTCTTACGTCTGTATCTCGCTTGTAACTTGACTAACATTCAATATTTTGGTCAATCATTTAAAATGCACCAGTAAACCATTTTATACATAAAAATTAAAATAAAAATTTTGATCTCTAATCGTGCCCAAGTCCCTTCAAGTGTGAAATGTTTAATAAATATTTATAATAATTATATACCCGGAAATCTTCAAGGTTGACGGGATGTACTGTGGAATCATTAAAATTCGTGGGGGCCAATTTTCGTGGATTGCTTAAATTTTACAGGTTTGTGGGGACGTAATTTCGTGTATTTTCGTATACATGCAAGAGGAATATGACTTTATAGCTCTAATTTATTAATTCGTGGGGGCTGTTAATTCGTGGATGAGAGGTACCCACAAATTCCACGAAAATTGAGCCACCACGAAATCTAATGATTCCACAGTATTGGTGGTATTTTTTTCGCGCTCTGTTTGCCCATCGAATGAGTATTTCCGCGTCAGGTCTGCTGTGGTCTGGGATCCTCTGATATCGACTGTGGCCTCTCCTTCTTCCGATGGTGAGTTGATCTCATAAATTGGTAATAATTAATCCGTCTTCCGTTTTTCGTACTTCAGAATGAACGCCAGTGGGGCCTGTTTCATGGCGTCGGTGGATTTTATGAATGCATGGATTGTCAGCAGATATTGGAAAGGGGCCCGTACAATTCTTAGTGTCCCATCCATATAACATCGGTTCGCTTTTGCCCGGGTTTCCAGTCCGTTCGGTGTAGCAAATATATATGCAATGCAGCGGTCGTCGACTTTTGCTTCTCCATGGTAAAGGTTATTGGTAATAAACGCATGGTGTATCTTAATTTGTGATTCATTACATTTTAGTACAATTAAAATTTTAAAAGTGTAAAATATTTAATGATAATTCTATACCGTTACCTATTGGATGTTTTGGTCTCATTTTCCTCGAACTTTGTTTGCTCATCGGATGAGTTTTTCCACGTCAGGTCTGCTGTGGTCTGGCTTCCTCTGATATCGACTCTGGCCTATAGCACGTTTTGTACAATGGTGCCAGATGTCAAAGCTTCATTTCACTTGCACATACGGCAGCTTCCACGTGTCTGGAAATCGAAATCGAACTCCTACGATTCGATCCTTTTGAACACCCGTTATATATTCCAGATCTTGCTCCGATTGATTTTGCAATTTTTTCTTTCATCAAATCACAGCTAAAAGGAGTTAGATTTGAGGATTCTGATGAACTTTAATATGCTCCTCGAACCATTGTATCTAAATTAGACAGAAAATGGTATTCAGATGTGTTCATGGCTGTTTGCAGTGCAAAGGTGACTACGTTGAAAAGTAACAGAAACCAACGCGTTACGTACGACGTAATAAAAACGTCGTAAAACTTAACGTCAGACTGGGCTGTGTACAATCAATGTTGTGATATTTACATTATAAGAATATACATTGCTCTGATTTTTATACACATGCATTATCATAGTCTATATTAAAATATTTTAGTACTTCCCTAAATATAGCGTCGTGATTTAGAATGAAATTACATGTGTCCACGAACTTTTTGGACAACCCTCGTATATAGCGATATTTAGAACAGATTGCATTTACGTGTCACATTGAATATATCGCATATAATGTTGGATTGAATAACAGGGGAAGCAGTCATGTAGGGCCCTCCACAGAGCAGCTTCGAAATCCACAACAAACGACTGTAGTTAGATCTGGTCTGGAAGCAGGTGGGCAACTGTCTTCAACTGTCAAATTTACAAAGATCAGTATTAATTTCATTGTTAGGAATATATTGAAACAGTCCAATGTCTTATAAAGGAATCAATTTTATCAATTACATAAATGCTTACCTTATAATAATCAGTCTGTCTCTTGCTTGACATGATCGACACAGTGCATGAGGGGCATTTGTTTCATATGGGTCCCACCTCTGATGAATAAATTGATGGTGAAGAATAGAAGCCAGGGACAGTTCACGACTCTAAATGTGGCATCCAGGAACCAAGTCTTTGTGTTCGCTAGCAGCTCTAACTGATGAACTGTGAACGCTAGAAGTTGACGACGTCCAGAAGCATCCACATCAATGCAGTTGAAATCTGGCATGTTAAGTCTCTTTCAGCTTACCATGAAATCCAAATCTTGGGGGTCTTGTGGTCTTAAGTTTCTTCTCACACGATTTACAATTCGTGTCATGTTAGCCGGCTTTGGTAGACTGGCTAGTGGTGCCTGCATGTCGGTAGCTGCTTATACTGCCTGTACAATTCTTGTAGCTGATTGTGTAAAGATTTTTTGTGCCGCATTCTTTTTCACCTGTATGTAGCATAATATTAATAACATGGTCATTTTTTCTAATACAGTTTATATAGTACATTCTTTACATATCATTAAAACATGGTTACTCTTCTTTTCAAATTGTAAGCTTCTTTAGCACCCTAAGATGTGCAAATTAGCTCACAGGTTTCCTATCCACCGTTTCATTGATAAATAAATTATAAAACAAATTACAATATCCTCCGTATCTTTAATTCGCATACAAATTATCTCGTATACTGGATCCGTATAATGTATGACCAAGTTCCGTAATCTCGTTTCAAAATAGTTTATTCAGATAACAAAGCATCTCATCTGAACACGCCTCAGTGTTATGAAGAACTGGTATGGGCTCAGAGGATAAAGATTTAGAGCCAGTTACCATGAATCCAGTTGAGGCCGAGGTATAACATTCCTGATCTGCCGTGTCATGATCAGCAGGAAAATCTGCTTTGCCACGAACTTCGGAAAAATTCTGTTAATCTGAAACTTCCATAGCTTGGACGTCTGAATCCGCTGCATTAGCACGAACTACCTCAAGATTTTGGGTCGTCTGTAAACGTAGATAAGGTAGTAGCTTCAACAGCACGCGGCGGTTTTGTTTTTCTGCTTCCATTGTTACCAAGCAGGGAAGGAAAGTTACCCACCCATCGCTTTGGACACAAAATGGTTGCACCCTTCGCCCAGTGAGTCGTCTTTATCCATTTACTAACCTCCAGATCTTTGGCGAGTCTATACTGTTCCTTACGTACCTCGCATATAGCGGTATGTGAGGTTCCATTACTAAGGAGTCCAAGGTCATACACGAATGTTCTTCGGTCAATAAGACTTCTCAATGATGTTTTTCTCCTTACAAAATCCCAGTAATGTGTACCCTTCCCCTGGCGAATAATAGATCATCTGTACATTATGCTCATCTGTACATTATGCACGATTTAGATAATTGAAGTACTAAGAAAGTAATAAAATAATTCTAACAATCACACTATATTATCAAGTATAAAGTATGATGAAAAAGTAGTAATTAAGTCATAGACTATGAAAATGACAAAATAGACCCATTGATATCCTATAAAATGACTTTAAGTTTTATCATAAACTTAGGCCTGGTCTAACAAATAGTATACTTCTTCAACTGAAATAAAAGATAAAGCATATTTAAAAGCATACCGAACTTTCAGCTTGCAAATGACAAAGCACATAACATATACTGAAGATCGGAACCAAAGATTATGATTAAAAACATACCATAATTAATTCAATGAAATAATTATATTAAAAGACTACGTCATGTATTTACAAATTATACCTTACTGATCCTTCAGGTATCACTGGCACTTATTGTTTGCACTTAGGGCACAGATAGAATGCTATTCTGCGAATTCTTTAGTTATTTTGACGCAAGAACCATGACACCAATTGCGAAATTCATCACACTGGATCATGAATGAACCCGTGTCTGGTCCGCGACGGATACAAAACTGAACGTTATCAGCTGATGTTACTAGTTTAGTGCTGTTGATTATGTGAAAAAGTCTGGTGCGATTCCGAAGAACACTAGTAAACATCCGCACACCGTCACCTGAATGAGGAATTTTAGCGTATCTCAAAGATGGACAGAACCACCAGAAGGATTTACTGTCACCTGTCAATTCCCCAGAAGCACTCCATTGATGATGTCTAGTAGTGTTGTTGTTACCTATTTAACGCGAAAAATTTCATGTGAAGGTGGAATGCTACACCAAAATGTTATTTTATGGATCATTAGAGTATCATTTCTGAAGCAAGATTGCGTTGTTCAAAGAAAGATATATGCCCTTAAATTTTTTTTTTATTTTTTTGTATTTTTTACGAAAAAGTACAAAATCTTTTTTAGTTGCAAGTAACCTAATGTAGAGTTTAAATTTTGATGTGAATAAATGAGTAATATAAATATCTAATAAACCATAATAATACAATACCTTTATAATTATAATTTCAAGTTATGTTACCATTGGCCTCAATCTCCGGGAAGGTTGCTTCCTTAATCGGCTTCATCATCTACAAAATAATGGATATCAATGATTTGTACACGCTATGATTTTAGTAAAAAAAAAATTGATCAGCACATTAAGGAGCCTAAACTAATATTGAAAAAAGTAAAAAAAAAAAAAAGTCAAATATTTATGGTTTCAAATTTGAGCATTATGCCATGTATCATATTGAGAGCTCCTTTTTATAAGAAGGTAAATATAACCTAGAAATGGCCACTACTATCCAGCCCTCTTAACTAAGAGGAAAAAATTCCGTACAGAGTACCATACTAGATAACTGAACAAATGGGTTATTTTAAGTCGTGAATCGATTAAAAATAACTTGGTTGTGACCAGCCTTTATAATTTTAATTCATGTTACCATTGGCCTCAATCTCCGGGAAGGTTGTTTCCTTTACTCCAGTTTCGTCGGCTCATCATCAGATTCTACAAAAATAAAATGGATATCAATAATTTGTACTTGCCATGATTTTAGTAAACAAATGTGCAATATCGATGAGTTGTATGAAAAATCTCAAAATTATAATCAACCAATTCCTCTGACGGAGCTCATTATAAGAACAAATGCATGAAACTGCAATGTACACTACTTCTTAGAAGATCATTATAAGGAAAACTAAAACTGCTTTATATTATGGTACGGTTTGTGTATCTCATTTAAATTACAAGCTGACCATGACGTAATATATCACACTTTAAAGCAAACAATGGATCTCTGTTAGGAATTACCTGATGTAAGACAAATAACTGTCTTTCGTTAGGACCCCCATGGGGATTTTTGCAACCTTACGGACTTTTCGCATAATCCTCCCTGATTTGGTTATTTCTGCCCCAGGAGTGTTCTTTAAAATGGCAATTATATCAGACACAGCAATGTTAAATTCTATGGCTGTCCTGGACTTGTCCAGCAGGACTGAGTCTTCCAGACATCTGATGATGTCTTCTTTCTCCTAGAAAATTGAAATATAATGTAGGAGAAGGTGGATATGTTTGAATAAATATGGCAGAAATAACCCCCTCGATACCCACGTTATACTATTTCAGAACAGAGATTTATATAGAATCAAGGATCTGTTACCCTCGAAACCATTATCATCCTGTTTCAGAACATACCTGTATATAGAAACAAGAGTCTGTTACCCTCGTAACCCTGTTTCAGAACATAGCGGTATATAGAAACAATAAAGAGTATGTTACCCTCGTAATCCTGTTTCAGAACATAGCTGTATATAGAAACAGTCTGTTACCCTCGTAACCCTTGTAACCTTGTTTCAGAACATAGCTGTATATAGAAACAAGTCTCTTATCCTCGTAACCATTGTAACCCTGTTTCAGAACATAGCTGTATATAGAAACAAGGGTCTGTTACCCTCTTAACCCTGTTTCAGAACATTGCTGTATATAGAAACAAGGGTCTGTCATGTTGTAAATTTGGAATTTACTAGGTGGGTGTAAATACAAAATTTACAACATGACAACTTGGTGATATTGTTTTAGATATTGACTGGCTAGACACAAAATCAGTGATGTTGTATGTTACAATGATCATTGCTTGTTGTGCAATTTTTGCTTGCATCTTTTTATTTTGCAAAATCAGAAAGCTAGCAACTGCCCTTGTTTTACAACGAGTGGTCTAAAGCTATTTGGAGAAGGGTGGAGTTGTCATGTTGTAAATTTTGTATTTACACTCGCCCAGTAAATTCAAAACTTTTAAAGCTACTAGCATACAATTTTCACTGTTCATTTTTATATCAAGTCATGTATTTTAAACATTTTATTAGTATACGTACTATATATCAATATTATAATCATTTTTAGCAAGTAGTTTACCTTTTCTTTTATAGAATTTGAGCTCGGTATAAAATGATGTTTATTTTCTTTAGTACATTCTTACATGTAGGATATCTCTTGCATAATAAATGTGGTTAAATTAACTTAGTAATCTAATAGAAAAACACCTTGTTTGGCATGTCCCCTTTTTGGTCACTTCTCCAGTTAACAAAAGAAGACGCTAATTGAGTAATCCCACATGTCCTTTTCATAACCTTTGATCATCAAATTTTGCCTCGTATCTGTTTATTTGTGGGATTATCAACGTGATAGCTTGTTAAACGTTATAGCGGAAGGTCATTTAGTTTTCTTTTTCGAAACCTCTGATTATGCAATTTTTACTTACTCTTTCGGACAAAGACATCGAATTAAGATAAAGTCACATGTTAATGATTCCTGAATTTCATTGGTCATTTAATCAATAGATTAGAATTAGTTATTGGTTAATTAGAATTAGCGTTTGGGACCGCATCTTTCATTCTATTGCGGGTTTCCCAAATATATGTATCGACAACTCTAACTCCGACTTGCGTTCTTCTATTATTCAGTGCACAAAGACACCCTGTCCCTTGCACATTAATCGCTAATTCCCCACTTAGCGAATTCAAAGCTCGAACAAAAGTTATTCCCCAAAGAACAAAAACTCACATCACAACTAATTTCATTTACGTACTAGGTGTGATTATAGATTTGAAATTGTGGTACAATTGATTCAAAATGATACATGGTATCTCCTAAAGTTGACATTAATCTTGACTCATTGAAAAATTCTTGAAGTGGAGCCAAATTGGCTGGATATGAAATAGATACATTTTTTTAATATGCTTTTGACAATCTACCAGTTTTGGTGTAAAAAAACAAGGTTTTCTGACAGTAATGAATATTTACAAGGTAGATCATAAATGCAAAATTTACAACTTCTTGTATTCTTGGCAATCAATTTTAAGACTTTTGACAGTATACACTAAAATGGATGTGTATGTTAGTTCAGCAATATCAGACATCAGAATACTAGGAACAAGTTTGGTGTTTGTAATTTGAGAAAAGTGCCATCATGCAGTTTGGGACTGTTACAGGTATTAAAGGGATATTCGAGGAACAAATGATATAAGGTAGATTTCTGGTGTAATCAGACAGTTGTGCAGTTAAAAACGTTGCATATTTATGATGATAACTAGTGACAGCCAAATAGTCTGGGGTGTCCAGAAGTTGAGATGCATGAGTTGAAGTGCTTTTAATAGGGACAGGCAAGGAAATGACTTTATAAAGTTTTAATGGGTACCTGTGTGAGGAAATTGGAAATTTAATGGTGATAAAAAGAGATGACCCTTGTCTAACATACAAAAAATCAGAAGATTTGTAATATTTCGCTGGAAGTATCTTAATTAAGAAGAACTGGGTATAATATTTTGATAACTTTCTTTCAATTTGCTGAAGAGTTTGAGCCAAAACTGTTTCTTGAATCAAAAATGGTGTAAGTTTTCCTTGAACTAAGCTTTCAATTGCATTTAGCAGAATTGTCAAAGAATTTATGATTGAACTACTTTTAAGAACTTGATCTGCAATAATAGTAGAAATGTTAGAACAAGAGTCCTGAAATTCAGAAAAATTGGTATTAAAAAGGTTTGTTAGTCTTGTAATTTGTTGATAGTTTGAATACCTCTCATCAAATTAGCTGTACGCTGATCCATCACCTTCAAAAATGAAGAAATATAGGCTGCATACTAGTGAAGTGTATTCATCATGTTATTTGAGACTTTGGTGAGTGAGTTGATGTGACTGGCTAGAATATTAACATCATTCATAGTAGCAGTTCCAAATAAACCACTAAACAAAGAACCAACAAATGGTAAAAGTGCTCTTGTAGAGCGACTTGGTTTCAATTCCCTAAAAGAAGTTTGGGGAATGAGGGTGTGAATTGAGAAATAAAGTACGAGTTTTCGTGAATGTTGCAGAATAACCTCCGAGGTCGAGAAATGTTGTTTTGAAATATAAAAGCCGAGGCGTTAGCCGAGGCTTTTATATTTCAAACAACATTTCGAGACCGAGGAGGTTATCCTGCAACATTCACGATAACAAGAACTTTATTTCTATTCTACTAACAGCTCAGTATTTCTACAGATCATTTCTCCTATAGAGAGACGATTTAGGTCATTTTGACAGCTGTTCCGTGTAACCCCAATGGTTTTGTTATTAATGTTTACATGTGTATCGATCAAAAGAATCACATGCAGACGACAGAATTTTTCTTTGGATTTTTAATACTCTTATACTTATTTATAAAATATCTTTGAATCATGTTCCTAATATTTTATGGGCAATTTCATACGATAATTACTACTACACGTTATATATTTTATGTAAAAACACGCAGTGAAAATGTGCTAGGGAGGTCCTAGGAACAGCCGTATTGATCTCTTAAAAATAAACATTTGCGGCAATACACATCGTTTTGACTGGAACTAACACGTGAAATTGACATGGTTTTAAAACTTTTTACGGTTTGAAGTTGTACTTTCATGATCAGTGCGAGACAAATAGGTATTTCTGATCTGATAATTTACTGATGACGTTCGTGGTATATTGGAGAATAATGTCCGCGGCATCTCTTTGATCTCGGCAATAACTGTAGTAGAATTGACTTTACAGTGTGATTCACATGAATATGCATTCATATTCATATGCAAGGAATGAACATAATGCATAGTATGAATAATTAAATGACAAAAAGAACTTCCCGTGCATGTAGGAATGTCTTTAACCGATGCTAAAACTGATAGCCTTATTTGAAAAGTATGGGTCCAACTTTCCTTTGATAGAACAAGTTTGCCATCTTCCTTGGAGATAGTGACGTAGTTAATCCTCTGAACAAATTTTGAGTCAGTCGAAATTGATGCTGATGTCAAGGAGATGCATATCAAGACGACAACCATCATGAAGAACAACGAGTTTGACCTATCTGCTAATGAACCTACTAAAATGCCAAAGAAAAAAAATGATGGAATGATCGATGGCCATATGAAAACATGGGATCCTACATGTAATCACGCACTAGTAGATATCAGTCAAGCTGTTAGGATTTGGCTTTTAACATTCCAATTCAGATAAAAAACACTTATATAAAACATAATAATAATACACCAAAATAAAAGTGTAGGACCAAAGCAAACAGAACTACAAGTTGATAACCTAATGTTACCCGTTCCTAAATCTGATTAGTTGATAATGCATTAAAGTGACAAACATGCAACATGATTTGGAAAAAGTGAAATGAACAGGTAAGTCATATAGCAGTTGAATAAATGACCAGAATCTAACAATAAGAAAGTTCTAAGAAGTGTACTTCCTTTTTGTTCCCTTGAGAGTATACTGTCTGTTAATGTCTCTTAGCATATCATCAGAAAACACAGAATCTGGTTCCCATGTTCTCTCTCCAGTTTCCCATTCAATTCTAAACTCTCTTTGCCCATTTCTGAACCGTCCTTTTATTATACGTTTGAAAACATAAGTCTGATCTGAAACTGGTTTGCGTCTTTGTGTATGTAGCATGGATGGATTTAGAGCCGGGGGCAAAGCGATTTGTTGAGATTGATCATTAGCCTGGGAGTCTAAGGGGGTTGCAGGTTGGTTTGGCCGATTGTTAAAACTATGGTCTGCTCGATGCACATCAGGATCATAGTACAGACGGATGTTAACAGCATTGATTAGAATTTTTAGAGGACGCATATTAGAAACCCTGGTGAGCTTGTAAGTGTAATTTGGTCCCTTTTCTAAAATAACACCTTTTGAAACTTTATGAATTTTCAGAAGAACTTTATCGCCAATTTTAAAATCTGGAATTTTGATTTTTTGATTATATCTTTGTTTCTTTGCTGAAAGTGTTTTTCGTTCTCTCTAGACACTTCTTGACTGACTGAGATTTTCCAAAATGTGTTTTAAATATTGTTTGGCATCATGAGCTAATGATTCTTTTGGAATGACTGATGTGTCAAATATATCTTCACCAAACATACGGTAAAAGGGTGCAAACTCTGTAGACTGATTGCAAGGAGATTTTCTGAAAGCCATCATAACACTAGGCAAATATTTGGGCCATTTTTCTGGGTGAGATTTACAAAATGCTCTTAAGGACTGTGCAATGACACTGTTTTGTCTTTTACAAGCAGAGTTAGTTTGAGGATGATAACTAGATGTTTTGTGCCTTGTTATGTCAAAGATTTCACATAGAGCAGAAACTAATTTTGACAGAAAATGTTGAACTCTATCAGAAACAAGAATACTAGGGTTACCATATCTACAAAAGATTTCTGCATACAGAATACCTGCAATTTCCTTTGAGTCCATTGTCTTTAAAGGGAATATTCTGTTCAACGGGTGTGACCATCAACACACAAAAGAACATACTGAAAACCCATATTTGTTTTTGTGATAGGGCCAAGAATATCAACATGTCATCGCTCAAACTTAGTAACGAGGGGCATATTAGTCATTGAGGGTTTTGCAGTATGATTTGTTGCTTTGGCACGTTGGCAACGGTCACAAGGTCTTACATATTCTGCAATATCCCTTTGCATTTTTGGCCAATAATAATATTCTGAATGAGGGACGACTTCACCTTATCCATGCCTAAGTGTCCTCCGCCAGCAAGACTGTCATGATAAGACATAAGAGCATCTAACCTGATAGGGTAGGCAACGCTACCTGTTTTATAAATGACATTTTCTTTTGAACCTTTTTGCATCTACGTTGGTACCAATGGTAAAGTACTCCATCTACCAGACTAAAGTGTTTTGATTAGAAACAATGACATCATGAAGTTTCTTTTCTTCAGGAAGGGTTTGGTCGTTAAGGTACCTCATGATATCAGAAAAATCTGGACACTCACCTTGTAATTTTGAGAGAGTCTCTGGGTCATATACTGTTGTCTGAGGGAACTTACCTCTTATACAGGTTCTTGTTTGTAATACAATGTAACCATTGTCATTTCAGGATTTTCTTTCATGTCTTCATTAGAATCTAATTTGACTTCACATACCTGTGTAGTGTCATTTTCCTCATACTGTCTGCGACTAAGAGCTGATACAATGTTTGACTTACCTGGTCTGTGAATGATTTAAAAATTGTACTCCTGCAAGCAAAGTAACCATTTCTCAAGTCTACCATTATGTTTTGCTGTCTTTAGCCAACAAGCGATTTGTGGTCTGTCACAACTGTAAATTTGGTATTTACAAGATAAGTATGATAGTGTTCTATATCTTTCAATACTGCGTAGCACTCCTTGTCTGTTTTCTTTCCATTTTCTTTCCTCATTCGTTAGTGACTTACCTCCATATGCAATCACATGTTCTTAATTGCAGTTATCTGACTGTGATAGAGTACAACCAACTGCATAATCTGAAGCATCACAGGTCAATATGAAAGGTTTCTCTGTATTGGGGTAAGCAAGGACGGGAGTAGAAGTTAAAGCTTGCTTGATTGAACTTTGACAAAGTTCAGACCACTCAAATTTTGCATCCTTTTTAAGGAGTGAGGACAAAGGTGAAGCCAATTTTGAATAGTTTGGTATAAATTTCCTATATTAATTTGCCATCCCAAGAAAACATCTAATGTCCTGTTTAGTTTTTGGAATTGGGTAGTCTTTAACAGCCTGTATTCTCTCTTTGTCAACCACTACACCATCAGCACTTAACATAAAGCCAACATACTTTATTTCATTATTACCAAGGTCACACTTGTCAGGATTGAGCTTGAGGTTTGCATCACGAAGTCTGCTGAAAACCTACTATGTTGTCTCTCCTAATTCTGAAAGATCTTTAGCAAAAATGTCCCTATTGCTTTTTAGAAAATTGGCCAATCGGGTTTTCTGTTTTGAAGTGAGTTTGGAATTTGTCATGTAAAATGAAATGTCATCCTTAGTATTCTGATTTTTAGACGTTTGAATATTTGAAACCAGAATTGAAATTGTTCATTGATTTTTAATCAATTTCTGAAACAACAGCCAAAACTTTGTTTTGAGGAATTGAAATATCTTTGCCTGTGGGATTGAGAACTTTCAAATACCCCCTTAAGTTTTTGATATGAACTAGGGATTTTGCAGCACTTAATTGTAATGAGGAGATTTTTGGATGGTTCTAAAAGCATTATATCATTTGTTTTTCTCCTGCTAACTTCAAGCACACTTTCTGAATTTGATGGAACTTTGAAGTATTTTGAAGCCCTAGAATACGCAGCATTTGTTTCCATTCAGCAGACAATAGGTTTAGCATTGTCACTGTTAATAGACAAGGTTTTAGTAGTAGCAAAATCAACTACAACTTTGTTAGTTTCCATTAAGTCCACACCAAGAACGAAGAATAATGAAGATCTTTAATAACATGCACAGGGAATTCATAGACATGACCTGAGAATGATATTGGTAGAACTAATTTTCTAAGAAAAGAACTAAAGAAAGAAAGAACTAAAGACTTTTAAGTTTTTGCCCTGTTAAACCTTTTATAAATAAAAAATCAGGTGATTCTAATTTGGAATTTGAAAAATCTGTTTTGTTAATAATTGACTGGCTGACACGTGAAATGCTTGCCCCCGTATCGATCAAAGCAAATGTTTTTGTTTTGTTTACTGAAATTTGAACAGTATTATTTTCAATTCTCTGTGTAAAATTTACAGAGGCACAATCGCTTTTATCTTGATCTTTAGTATTTTTTCTCTGAGATTTACTAGTAGCACTATAATTCTGAAAGTTTTTGCATCTACCAATGTGCCCACTCTTGGAAAAACCTCAAGCAGGCTCGAGTTCCTATTGCTCTAAACCTAAGGCTTTACGTAATAAGTAATTCTTACATACACATTGACGGTGACCCTCTTTGCCGCAAGAGTAACATTTTTTGTTTCTAGCTCTACCATGAGATTTTAAAATACAGGACTCGCCACATCCAAGGCACACTCTCTTTTTATCTCTCCTGCTATCATGTTGATTCACAGGCTGTTGCTGCTTTTGTTGGGGTGGGCGGTGGGGGACTCGGTTGGAGGGGTTCGGTTCCATTGTTGCAACAGGCGTCATCAGCTGTTGCATGGAAGCCATTGAACTATTGACAGATGCTTGGATGGTGGCCGTGACGTCCTCTCCCATCGGGTTGGACATGCTGATATCACGTTCCACCAGCCTTGCTTCCAGACGTAGGTCCGCCATTGTCTTTGGCTTTCGCATGTAGACATTGCCCCGAAGTGCTTGTCGTAGTCCCTTGACAGCCTTTTTAGTTAATTCCGCCTCAGTAATTGTAAGGTTGGATGCTGTCTGCTGAAATCTAAAAATATGTAAATCTAGGTCTTCATCAATACCTTGTTTGATGTCATCAAGGTCAGGATCTTCTTCCGTTTTTCCTATATCTAGCAAAGAAAGCTTGTTTAAAATTTGTTAGGGAAGCTCTTGTGGTCAACTGGAGCTGGTAAAACCAGTGCTTGACTGGTTCTGTAAAATAAAAAGGTAGAATATTAAGTGTCTGGTCATTTGTCATCTAGTACAGTTCAATGTATGTAATAAAGTTCATCCACCATGCACTGCACTACTGAAGATACTCCATTGTATGGCGCCAAATGGACAGAGACTTTAAGCGGCATGGCGGTTACTGCTGCAGTTGCTTGTGGTCTGGTCTTTGTCCTGTGGACATATGCGCCCCTGTTGCTACTGGTTGAGGGCCCTGTTGAAGTTGTTGCCGTTAAAGAACTGGAACCTCCAGCCGTTTGTGAAGATGACATACCATTCTGTTCCGACATGGCCCTTGTCTGAATTCCTGTATGGTTATCAGGTCTCATTGAGGTTGAGGTTCCGGTGTACTGGATCTTCCAGTCGTTTGTGAAGATAACATACCATTCTGTTCCGACATGGCCCTCGTCTGAACTCCTGCATGGTTATCAGGTCTCATTGAGGTTGAGGTTCCGATGTCTTGTAGACTCTCCACCAGGAGGTAAATGAAGTTAGTTGTGATGTGAGTTTTCGTTCTTTGGGGAATAGCTTTTGTTCGAGCTTTGAATTCGCTAAGTGGGGAATTAGCGATTGATGTGCAAGGGACAGGGTGTCTTTGTGCACTGAATAATAGAAGAACACAAGTCGGAATTAGAGTTGTCGATACATATGTTTGGGAACCCGCAATAGAATGAAAGATGCGGTCCCAAACGCTAATTCTAATTCCGACTGCTTTATCAAATGATCAATCAAATTCTGGAATCGTTAACATGTGACCTTATCTTAATTCGATATCTTTGTCCGAAAGATTAAGTAAAAATTGCATAATCAGAGGTTTCGAAAAGGAATACTAAATGGCCCTTGGCAATAACGTTTAACAAGCTCTCACCTTGATATTCCCACAAATAACAGATGAAGATCAAAGGTTATGAAATGGACATATTCTGCCTTGGCTTGCAGATAGTTTAACCAAACACAATAAAGGTGCATCGTTTATTGTATCATAGTGGTTAAAAAACTGAAACAAGATACAAAATATGAATTACTCATATATTCTACAAATCATTAACAATGTACATTAAGGCAACAAACACTTATTATGAAATTTGGTTATCAAAAAGTGTAAAGATAAAAAATTCAAATTAAATGTGATATCCAAATTATAAAGTTTTGACACAAATGGGGTTTCCATAAAAAATTGTTACAAACGTAATTTTCTTTTAATATGATAATTATGACAGTAACGGTGTTCCATACTTTTTAGAGAGGATGGCTCATTTTCTTCATATTGCAAATATAAATATATCAAACAAAACAGGTACATATGCATTGAATATTCGCACAAGAAATACATCAAAATGCAGGTTAACTTACAGTGTGTGGCAGCATAGATACTTGAAATGACAAACGGGAGAATGTGCTTGTGTGGGTCACACAAGGAATCAACAGAAAATGGATAAACAGGTAAAATAGCTCTAAATTACAAATGAAGGATAACTCTAGATAATGAAAGGAAGGACAACTATATGATTAAGAGAGATAACTTTTTGAAAACATTGAACTTTAGAAAAACAAGATATACAATAATTTTGACAAACATTACAGGACATGTGGGATTGCCCAATAAGTGTCATCTTTTGTTAACGGGAGAAAAGAGAAACTCTATATTCCGACAAATAAAAAAACTAAATTTACACAGTACCGAAAAAAGGGGCATGCCAAAGATTGAAGGTGTTCTTCTATTAGATTACCTAGTTAATTTAACCACATTTATTATGCAAGAGATCCTACATGTAAGAATGTACTAAAGAAAATAAATAAAAAACGTTTTATACCGAGCTCAAATTCTATAAAAGAAAAGGTATATCACTTGCTATAAATGATTATAATATTGATATATCAGTGGCGTAGCTTAGGGTGGATGAATATGGAATCACTGTGCCACAACCACAGCAGTAGGCAGAGGCTCTCAATGATCCAGGGTAGAAGCTGACGCATTTTCGCAATAATTTCGCATAATATCGATAGGTTTTTTAATTTCTCCTATATACATTTTTCTTTAATTGTAAATATATTTTTGATGCAAAATTCAAGCTTTTTATGCGATATTTTTCTTTAAAAATTATGCAGCGTATATGTAATTTAGTAATAATTGTTAATTTCTTTAGACTTAAGCCAATAAATGGTTTTTTTTTCATTTCACGAAACAAAGAAATAAAAAAAAAAAATTTGTACAAGACAAAATGTATTGTATAACTTTAATTATCTTTATCGAAGAGGAAGCCCAGTATTCGTGTTTTCTTTAATGCAAAAAAGTCAATGACTTTTATGTCTATAGACCACTGTTTGTAAGCATACATGTAGTACCGAGAGACTTGAAAGTCTCATAGAAAGCATGGTTGACCTGATACGAGTTTTCACACGTCTCATTACACTAAAACTGCGTTTTGAAATTATTCAAATTTGTTACCAATTTTATTTATATTAAATTCATTTGTGTTCAATTTATAATATTTTCAGTACGTGCTTCAATGAAAGCTACGCCATTATATATAGATTAGAACTAATACTAATAAAATGTTTAAAATACATGACTTGATATAAAAATGTACAGTGAAAATTGTATGCAAGTAGCTTTAAAAGTTTTGAATTTACTGGTGTGTGTAAATACAAAATTTACAACATGACAGGTCTGTTACCCTCGTAACAATTGTAACCCTGTTTCAGAACATATCTTTGTATAGAAACAAGGGTCTATTAACGTCGTAACCCTTGTAACCCTGTTTCAGACCAGAAATTAGTATAGAGACTGGGTTAGTTAGTATATACAGAATTTCAAGCATGGTTGAAGTTTAAATTAGAAATGGTAATTAAATATATTATGTTTGTCTGGTTTCGTTTGTAACTGGGTTACAGAATTGCTGCACTGGGAAACTTTAAATACTGTATTTTTGCCATATATGATAATCAATTATAGAGCAATAATAACACGAGAAAAATAGCTTAGAACATTAAGATGTTTTGCTTCGAGGAGGGTGCGAATCATCTCAGCGCGAAACAGAATAGGTGCGAACCATCCCGGATTCTGATAAAACAGTATCAAGAAGAAAATAAGAATTTAAATTTGAAATTGTATTTTACGACTAAACCCAGTGGGCATTTGTGCTATCTGCATTTATGCAAAAAATACCAGCTGTTAAACTCCATTTTAATTGCTAAATATAACATACAGAGTCGACAAATTGATTATGGGTACTGTTCACATTACAGAAAACCCGGTTTACTTTCACACTCTTGTTTTTTATTATTAGTAATTATTAGTAATCAGTGGCGTCTCTGTTTCGCCAGGACGTATATACAAGGTCTGAATGCCTAATTGTTTCATTATTTCTATGAACATATAGTATGAATATACTATGTACATACAAAAAAAGAAAAGAAGTTAAATAAAGATATTTAATATATTATAGCTTAACCCAACCCCCTCCCCGGTCCCTTTTTTCCAGCATTCTAATTTACCGGATACCTCTGGTTAACACGTGTTGGCTTTTCTTTTTACATAGGTATCGTATTTTCCTGTTTGTGTTTTCAATGTGAACTGTGACTTACTGTCTCTCTCGTTTCATACGACTTTTACCTTCAAATCGTCAAGCAGTCAAATGTAAACCACACTGATTAGTTGAAGTTTTTTGTTGTTGAAAATGTCGGAGGTTGCGTCCGTTGTCCATGAAGGAGAGAAAAACACAAAGGTTTGTTATTCCAGAGACATGTCTCTTACAACACTGCGGTTACGTAAATAGACATTCTATGAAATGTTTTCTGTATAGTGTAGTAATGTTATTTATGATAAATATGTTGGGGCGAGCGCAGCATAAGTCAATAACATGATCACATATTCACTATCAGATTCATTTTAAACAGGCAAAGGAGAGCCCTTCACGCTAACTGCAGTATATTCTCTTTTGAGAAGTGGACAGGATGTAGGCTATGCCTGTCCACTTCTCAAAAGAGAATAACTGCAGTACTGCTCTTTTGCAGGGCAAAATTACACCAGTGACATAACTTCAATTATTTCATTTACGTCATTTAATTATTTACTTACTAAAACTTCAGAAAGTGTAAAAATTTGCCCTGCAAAAGAGCAGTACTCCAGTTATCATGAAAGAGTCAGTTGGATCAGCTTTTCTATTAATTCATTATGGTTAGGCTAGCCATCGTGGCATCATGTTAGTAGAGCAGACATCACCCAACAATTTTCTTCGAAGTAACAATGTTCCCACCAAATTGTTGTTATGGATCTGTCAACAGAAAAGGGAGCAATAGTTTGAATTTTCTCTTCACCCATGTGTTGTTGTTAGAGCTTGCAGTGCTTGCCGGCATCTCTACCGGCAAGCTGCACTCACTATATCATATGCATGTCTTGGTCAGTTGGTACCAAGACTGTGTAAGAGGATGAACTACATATTGCTTGTATTAGTAATATTTATTACTGCCAAGCAGCATTAAGTGAATATCATTAATCAAAATACTAATTGAAAAGTTTTGATGATTTTTTTTCAGAGAAAAAGAGTGGTCATCTTTGGAATTGATGCCAACACGATTCCCTATATGAGAGTTTCTTTACGAAATTCTTTAATAGCATTGTTTTCGTCATCAATGGGATATTTTCTTTTTACAAGTAAGACAGATATATAAGTCAAATTACAAATGTTTTTACTAACTATACATTTAAAATACCAGTAATAACAGTATGTCCTAAGGCTAACTTTTAAAAGTTGTTTGCTCTTTCATAACTATTAAATGAAAAAGTATACAAGTTCAAATTTTTGTTAACAATTTAAGGTAAGGTTTGCGGCTTGCATTTTTAAGAAGTTGTACCAAAGTTACAAACCATTTTGTTCACTTTACTAAAGTCTTTTTTCTCGTGAAATTCAAATCATTTTGCCCGTCCAGTTTCATAACTACAAGAGGTCAAAGTTCATGATTTCCAATTTTCATGTTGATGAAATGTAAACAATTTCGTACAAATATGTATATTTTATATGTCACTATTATGGGGGTTATTTATGCTTAGAATGTTCACAAATAATGTCACTATTTACATCATGATTCACTTTTATTAATTTCTGATGAACTATCTAAAAACAGAATAAAATGCAACAAAAGTCTTAAATTTGGACTACTATTATGTAAATGAAAACTTCTTATTTGAAACCTTTCCAAGTCCACCAATTTCAGGAAAAACGTATCTTAAAATATGTTTAATCTGATGGCTCTAAAACACTATTCAAAACCATATGATGCGGACTTTGTTTTTGTGGAAATTGATATAACGCTTGAGTCCTGTTTTTTTTTTCCATTGAAACTGCAAAACCCCGCAAAATAAAAAAAACAACTGAAAACAATTATGACATCATATAAATTTTGACGTCATAGCTAAAATAAAGGGTAGATGGTGTTACATCACGATGAAAATGTGTGAGTTATCTCCCTGTAACCACAAACCTAACCTCAAGTGGTTATTTGCTGTGTTTTTGAATTTTTGTGTTTGAACTTAGCAGAATTTTTTTTCTTCACAGGTAACTTGCGAAAAGGAGTATTAGTTGGAAGCATTTCATTTGTGGGCACTTACTTTGGAACGTCGTAAGTCTATCATTAGAATAGATGTTTGAATAAAATTATAATAAAGTTTCAAACCAACATAAGTACTTAATATGTATTAGAGCAGCCTTACAAAAAAGTTCCGTCTTTTGCATTTAGTTTTTTCTAAGTCACATTGTAAAATGCTGATTTTTCACATAAAAGATATACCATATAAAGGGGTAATTATCAATGGTACTTCTGTGCCAAAATGAGAATTAATGTAATAGTGTTTATTTTCACATAATTCTACAATTGCTTCTGCTAGAAAATGCATACAAAACATGTATCCACATTACTCACTATAATTTGTACAGTTATCAGTTAATTTTTTTTTCATTTGCAGATTATATTTGGGTTACAGAGATTACGACCGTTACAGGAAATATGTTCAAAAAATAAAAAATAATGAAGTGTTATATACAGAAGGATCAATTCAGCTGGATGATTCAGACTAACTTTGACATGTAATTCTATTTTAAAACCTTGTTTTTTGATGATGACTATGGATAAAGTGATTTGAAAGTTTGGATGCAGACAACTATAAGGTGTGATGGATTTACTATCATACCAAGTGCACTGGATTATAATTTATATACAGTGAGTTAAGACAGTTTATGTACCGGTATGCATGTATATTCATTGTACATGTACATTGTGTGTGAAGAAAAATAAACTTCTTGTATTAAGAAAACTTAGCTATTTTTTTTCCCCCATTACACCTGAGTAAAGTTAATTTTAAATACATGTAATGTTTTAAATTCATTTAAAAAACTTTTTTATTGTATAAAACCCTAATGTATTTCTGAAATAGTTTCATCAATAAGATTATAATAATTTTCAGTAACATATGGTACCAAAGAAATTTATATATTTATTGGTAAGTCTTCTATAGCATACTGAAATGGTATGAACCAGTTTTATTCACTGGATATCTACCTGTAATCAAAAGCAATTTGTCTGAACTTCATATAAAATTTATTAAATGTAAAACATCTACACATACAGCTCAGCCATATTAAAATGCATTTTATTTGAATCGGTTATCGAAAAACTCAGCAAGAGGACAAATATATTGCATAATAAATACAAAATGAGTTGTTGACAAAAATAAATGTCTCCATCACATTAGATTATGGTGGTGTGCACTATTCAAAAAACTAATTACAATAACAAAGCTTAAGCCCTCTGTATCAGGCTAAGTAAAAAAAACTATTGTGCATAAGTTGAAGGATTCTGTCAAAATATTTCTCATTAAGATTTCCCAGAAAGTATACAAATAGATGCTTGATGGTGTGAACCATAAGAGAGACTTTGACTAGATATTGGTGGTCTGTCAAAATGTACCTGGTAAATAAGGTAACATAAATTGTTGGCACAAATTCATTGATGTTTTTTAACTCAATATTAAATGGAATGAAAAAAAGCCATCTAGTATATGGTAGTTGAGTATGTAACAATTCAAACCCTTTTTCTTTGGTATAATATTAAAAGATGTCATAGATATGTGCTTGAAATGGTTGAATTATTCATACATCAAAATTTTGCAAACCATCACCAAATATTTCAGTATGTATAAAATAAAGAAATTATTTTTCAAAAACAAGACAATAACTTTTCAACTACATGTACAACCCTGTGAACCAAATTTCATATGCATGGAAAAAAATCTACTGAAATTATTTTACTCGTTTGTAAAAATGTTTTGTTACACATGATAGCTAGTTTTACATAGAGCACATTGCATATACAGTACATGTTGCAGGTATTTCATTCAAAATATATTCTTGTCGTCACAAACTATCCAAGGAGACCATGAGATTCTTCCTCATCAATAATGTTCAATAATATGTACAGACCAATATTAAGTACTTGTTAGGGTGAAAATGCACACAATTCTTTATCAAAATAATTTATTATGAGAATCAAAGTTTTAACTTCATTGAAAATAAATTAAATCCAATATGATTTCAAAATATTTCATTTTTCTGAACCTGCCAGAAATCTTTGTTAATTTTACAAAATGCTAACTTCTACAATAAAAATACATTGTTAGAAACTAGCTATACTAAGACTACTCTATAACACAAAATATAAATGTAAAAATATTGAAAAATTTAATCTATTTCATTGAAAATTGTATATGAATATAATTAAATGCAATATTAGTAATATTCAATGACTAAATTATTTCATATTATAGTTTTAAACAGACGAATAGTACAGTCTATGAACTGAGAGAATGTTTGTTACACATCTATTTACATCTAAGGTTTTGAGTAAAAAAGTTTTTGAATTATGATTAATAACTGATGATAGCTTTTACAGTTTAACATCCATTTTAATTTTTGTAAATTATGATTTTCATTGCAGACTGCATATACTTCGAGTAAAGTTAAAAACATCATGGCACAAAGATCAACACTTTTCTAAACCAATTCAATAGCTACCTATTAAGTAATTGTACACGTATATAAATTGCGTATGCATAAAATCCATGTTATATATTTGCAATCTAAAGTATTGCACAGTTTGGATATTGTATAACAAGCTTTTACAACCTTTTAAATTCATTTGCTCGACTGTTTCGATTCTGAACAATAATTTAGTCATATATATACATGTACATTTGTAAATATCACATATTTGAAATGCATTTTTCTGCAAATCAGCTAAAGCATTTGTATAATAAAAACATAAAAACTGAAATTTTCAGAAAAAATAATACATGTATTTTTATCATAGATCTCTGGAATCCACACACTATAAAAACATATTCATAAGATATTAGCACTTACCAATTGTTTTTTTTATTATGAAAAATAATATTTAAGACAATAAAACTTTTTAAAATTTTGCATGGAATGTTGGGAAATTTCAGTACTTCATGAACTAGATATCCCAAGACCTCAGCCACTTGAGTCCTGCCCACTTGCTGTCTTCCTCATGTGACACAGGACCATCCATGCCATAGGTCAAAGGTGAAAACAGGTAAAAGCTGCAACAGAAAAAACAACAAGACTGGACACAAACTTACATACAGTCATGTATTTGCATACTGTAAATCAGCTTCTAGATCTACAATCAACACTGTATTTTACAAACCATATCAAGAGGTTGTATCAACCATTTTCTTTTTCAAAAAAGGCTTTATTCCATTTGGTACATACCACATACATTAATATCGTTCATTAATGTTGTAATGCATTACATGGTAGTGTTCCCGATAAACCTCAGAAATATTTAATGAAAGATTGGATTGGTCCAATATTTTCTTATCTTTAAAGTTTTCAACAGTTATGCAAGAAAGTAATTAAATTCTTGGGAGAGGGCGGTCTAAGTTATAGAACTTGTGCCCAATCCCAATTGTATTTTGTGCAATAAAAATATGTTCAAATCAATTAAATTTTACATTATTCACACTCCTTGAATGACCATCATAAAAGAGTACATGTAATTATGTGGTGCGTATATCCTACCTGAGTATAAGACCAGATGTTATGCTGCCCACTACAGTATGAAACACCATGCTGCCCATGCTGTCAGGGACTAGAGTGATCAGCAGGATCATAGTGTGGTCCAGAATCACACCTACAAATACAGAGACCAGGTCATTGTGTGTAGCACTCAATAAATATTAACTGCCAATATTTTGTTTACATGGAATTACAAAACTCCAAAACAATAATTGTACAACATAATTTAATAGCACACTTTGTGGTATCAATTAAATAGTTTGGGGAGCAACATGTTTTTGTGGTGGTTTTTTTGTTTTGTTTTGATTTTTTCAAAACTTCAATGCATTTAAATAAAGGTATCAGATACATGTACTGGGTACATTCCATTAATCATATACTGTCAAGCATATTCTGATCCATTATACAGAATCTACAGCAATAATTTAAAAGTGTACATGTAGAACAAAATGTTTTACCTGTCAACATAGCACTGAACAGAAAGGCGGGGAAGTAATGATGAAAATACAGTACTCTTGTCATTGGCCAGAAGGGGAGATAATGCAGGGCCCAGCCCAGGAGCAGCCACCAACAGGCTGAAAAGATGGTCTCCTTGTGCTCTGTAAATAAAAATAACATAGTAGAATTATTCCATAGTTACTATTTTCAGAAAGCTACATTTTAACACTTGGAATCGCATGTAATAATTGATGTTCGCAGACCTTTCCATTGTTTCTTCTTGTATTTTAACTTCTACTGTATACAGGGTTATTTATGCCCCTGTGTAATTTTCACCCTTTTTACACTTGCAAACAGTTTTGCCCCCTCTTGAATTCACCCAGACACAGCTATGTTTCAAGAGAGAAAATTTTCAACATTGGAAATCACCCCGTCTTAAATTCGCATGCTGACAAAGAGGGCAAAAGCGGTAAAATCAAAAGGGGCAAATATTGCTCTAAAAACATTATATCTTTAATTATCAGACATTTAAAATAAAAATTTGTAGTCAATTGGGTTTGAAATACCCCTGTAGTGGCCTTAATTGTATCGAACACACATCAAATGCACTCACATAGAGTTCACCTTTTTCATTATTTCCCAACTATTCTCAACATATTAAGCAGTTACCTGTCCAAGCTTTGTTTTCCTTATGCCCTCTCTTGGCTTTGACTGCATGGGCCAAATAATACACAACAAACAAAACATGAGCCACCAGACAGCCCCAGAATATGATAGGATTCCCCAACAGGTAGATCCTATGGTTGTTCCCAGAGAATATCTGCCCCTGAAAAGATTTTATCAAACCTTAGTTTTGCTGAATTCAAAATACCGATGTCATATACTAAATGTGCATTTTATTCGTGTGCATCAGTACATGTTTCTTTGTAAAAATACAGGAGAGGTATTAATGTTGGTGTTTATACATTGTTCCGGTACAGTGTATATACACTTACTCTGAAGTCAATAGGCCACTGCCAAGGTCTCGATGTGATCTCCCCTTCTTTGGGCTTTAGGCCACTATTTCCCTGTAAACAAAAATTAAGTTTAATTATTTAATGAACAGCTTTGACACTTAGGAAACTTTACCGTTACTTATTAGATACAAAGTAATTATCACAGATCTTGAGTGGATATAGAAAATTTTTCCTGGGGAAGGGGGGGGGGGTCCAAGTCCTATTTTCTGTAACTTTACTAGAATTTATTTAGATCCAGACCACCCCCCCCCAAACCTAGATCTGCAAATGCAGATAACAATTTCAGTAACACTTAAGTGAAGAATCAAACATGAATTCAAGAGAATTGAAAATAAGAAGTGAAGAATAATGATGCCATTAGTCAAACATTTCAAATTGCTGAAGCAGATTTTAATTTTCTGAAAATTGTTGTTTCCTGGAAATATATGTGTCTAATACTCTTTTTGTAGACAACTAGTTTATATCACATACCTGAACATGTATATGACATTATACATGTATATTTGTAAGTGTATATTAACATGTTTCATTGCATTATCACCTGAGTCATAACTGCATGGCTCTCCATAAACCTCTCCGTAAATGATGGAGAATAAATTTCAAAGCTGGCATTGGGTACTGAAATGAAAGAGCACATTATTAACATGTACATGTAAATACTTGTATGCCTTTTTCATTTGAGGTAAAATTACACTTAATTTTTTTTTTTAAATAATTAGACCAAATTTAATCTTTGTCACACAGTCTATGGAGCAAGTACATGTATGATCCTTACATCTGTTGTCTGTTATTTCCTCCACACTCCACAAGGCCTTTGGTTCTCTCATGTTGGGATTACATGTGGCCTCCAACTGATCCCATCCCCTAAAATACACAAACATTAATATCAAGTAACCAAATGAAATGTTTTACAGAAAATCTTATTTTACAAAAATCAAAAGCTTTGAATCATCAAAGAAAAAGTTTCTATGGGATGCTTTTGAGGGGGTAATCTCAAACCTTAAAATTATAGGCAACTGTACAACTTAATTCAGTTAAAAATCAACAGAGCTTCACTGTAAGTAATCAACACCATTGCTATGTGAAGAATTGATACTTTTTCTGTGTGTAAATTCCTTTTAAACTTTTTACATATACTGTAAACCTCTTCCTACCATTTGGGAAGTTTCTTGTCGTGAGAGTGCAGAAGACATCTGACGTGGTAGTGAATAAAACGCAGTCGTGACTTAGCTGTCTGGATGACCGTCCCTGGGGGTGACCCCACCACCTCCACCACCCACACATCATTGGCATCTCCTGAACCATTCTGTAAGACAGACATACATGTACCAGTTTATGTCAACTCAATATTAAAGTACTCCAGTTAAAACCATTTTCTATTAAATTTGATCGATATTCATATTAACAGAACCTATATATAATTAATATAATGTACATATAAACCCAATCAGTATTTCAGTTCATTGATGGATAGTCAGGATACCCATAAGAAATGATATCAGTGAAACTCACTATTTCGTTTGAAATTCATAACTTTAAGGTAAATGAGTTAATTACTACTGGTATACATAGATTGAAAAAAAAATTGGTTCACAATAACTGGGATCATATTTTTTTTATCATATCGCATGACATGTTGAGATTCCATCAGTAACTGCTGTTTGGATATAGAGGAATAAGCACTCACCACTCCATATCCAGACACCTGGAATTGTCTCCTGCTGAGTGGCGCCGGCTCATGGTGGCTGTGCAGGTTTCTCCGGGTTCTAAAGAATCAATGGAACAGGTTAATAATCGAAATAATTTCTGAAATATTCTGTGAATCAATACATATTGTACTCTTTAAAAGGCTTCAAAATAAGAGTATCTGAAAGAGATCTTTTTCTTTGTAGTAAGTCATAAATGAGGCAAGTATATGTTTCTATTTTAATCCTTCAGTGTTTGTACACATGTGCCCATGTATCAATGAGATATGACTCTTAATCTCTGTGCTCCATAGACTTCATCATTGATCAGTTTTCAGGTCATACACCTACGGTATATGTTTCCATTTTGTATTAACAGTTGCATGTACCTTAAAGGAAGTGAACATGAAAAAAATAATTGTTGCTTAATAACTTTTAAAAGCCTTTTGAAACTTAAAAATGAAGTCTGTTACCTTTTTGTTTATTTCTATCAAGAGATTTTATCAATTTAACACTCTCAGTGAAAGGTTTATGGAGGTAATCCATTATTCCCCAGCATGCATCTGTTCTCTGACGTAGATAAGCCACATTGCTGCTGGTGACTGGGTCAATGTTGGAACTAGGCCAGTGTTTATGTACAGAGTTGATAAAAGTTACGAAGAAAAAATATGCCTTGATGTGAAGAAAAATTTTGTGTACTGTCATGAGAAGACAAGGATTTAGTACATTTCTATAAATGAAGCTCAGATAACTATTTATGATTTGTACAAAAATGAATAGATAAATTAATTTGTGAAATACAAGACCATCACATTCCAGATGTTTGTACGGAGATGTGACAGTCAGTGTTTACATAAATAAAATGCTGTTTTTAGATTTCAATTTAAATTAATATAAAATTGTAATTTCATTTTCTTTGTGGGGTTTCTTACCGTTACTTTTTATTTAAATGCCCTGGAAATTTTTCTGATTTGTTTTTTTGATACATAAGATCTTGATGATATGTACCCCGGTTCTGTTTATGCTGTCAGAAGAATAACAGGACTAAGACACTTTTTAAAAGTCAGGATGCTGTGCAATGCACCTTGTGTGCTCATTTATGTAGCACACATAATGTTCAAACTCATAAACAAGAAAGTGCAAGAAAAAATAGGTCACAATAAGACTGATCCACGGACATTCCATTCTAGTTACATGTCACATTAACTGCTGGTGGGAATGCATCATTCTGAGATCCAAAATCTTCCTCCATAAACAGTGTTTAAAATGACAACTCTTTACATTCCTTTCAAGTTTCAATTCACATTTTGATGATGGCATTTTATCTGTTACTAAACGTGTGTAAAAATGCAATGTGTCTCACTGACGGCAGCATCAGTGCTGCCCTCTCTTAGATGCTTAGAGATAACCCAGCAGGGAGGTAATGATTTTAACAATATGGCAGCGCTCATGGATTGCAAGAATTAGTTATTCTAAGTGGTATATCTTTTTACTGAGGAAAGCTCTGTCTAAACGGTTTTCAGATATCATTATACACATAAAACAGACAAATTTGAACCCTTGATAATTTTTTCATGTTCACTTCCTTTAAATAAGATGAGTTTCTTACTCTCTGTGCTTCATTTGACTTGATCATTGATCAATTTTGACTGCACATACAGGTCTAACAGGAGTGACCACTATAGATGTTTTTCTGTTTTAATCCTACACACAGTGTTACTACATGTAGTATGAATAATTAAGACAAGTCTCTTACTCTCTGTGCTCTAGTCGGACCAGATCTCCAGACACAACCAGCTGAACCGGATCATCTTGCTTTGGTTCCTGATCAGCCAGCTTGATTATCCATTCATTGTTGAAGTCTTTGTGTGCATAGGTGGTAATCTGTAATAAATTTTGCCATTTTTTGTGAAATACAAATTCATGGAGGTGATTAAACTTAAACTTATTAGTTAAGTTTAAACTTAAAATACCGGTATAACAATAGGTTGATAATGCTATTTAAGGTAAGTAACTGAGAGTGTATGAGATATCGATAATTGTTGTCTTTGGGAAGGTTGTAACAAGTAAGACTTGGTGAATGTGTACATGAGTATGCTTTTAGTTTCCAAGGGTTTTCATCTAGTAAGTTTATCTGTAGCTTTGTCAGAAAATGTGCAACGTGCACATAAGTATATTACTGGGATCTAAAAATTTGGTCAAAAAGGGTATTCAACCTATTACATTCATAGCTTTTGAGTAATATCTTTGTTTACCTGTTGCTGCCTGGGTGGGTGCTCCTCGGGGTACAGGTGCCAGTGAGAGTGGAGGTACCCCCCTCCTGTCCTTCTCTGCTTCAGTGTTATCACACTGCCAAAGGCTACGTCTAAACAAATATATTCACTTGTACAAGATGAAATCCCAGCTTAATATTTCATACTGGTAATTTTACTTTGTCAGATGATAATGAAATTAAACATGTCTATATGCATTAAAGCTCACTTGATTATCTATTGATATATATTTCAACTCGGTGACAGACCATGCAGTTTGTCAGATAACAAAGTGATCTTTTACTTTATATACACAGTATATTATGTATATGGTTTTTTTTAAATGAATATTTCCACACTTATAATACATGTTCATGTATAATGTATGGTTGCTGGCAATAAAGGAAAGTGAAAACAGTTCTGTGAAGTTTTTACATGTATCCCTTCTGGCACAATACATGAATACAAATGTAGTGCACAAATCATATTATATGTATTATCTAGTAACACTTTTCTGCAAAATGGAAAGCGATCGTGTACTTGTATGCTTATAATACTTACTTTCTGGCATACTGACATTGTACAGGCGATTCCCAATCAGCTGTGACTGAAAGGCAGAGCTGTAGAACCCGTCACCATTGCCACTAGAAAGAGTGATCATAAGATTAAAGATTTTTGATAAATATTTTTTTTAATAATAGCATCTGAAGAGATAGCTGTTGAAGTTTGTATTTAGAGATATTTTGGGACATTTTTGAGATACAACTGTTATAGCCAGTAATTTAAAGAGAGAGAGAGTTTGAAGGAAGAACTTAGAGAGCTGATTTTTTATACATAACATGTGTCCAAAATTAAAATAAAATCAAAAGATTATAATGTACTTACCTTGGTATGATACCTGTTGTATATACTGGTAAGGTTATAGTACACTACTTGGGTTTTTAATTATGTGATTAATGTAAACTACTCACCTGTGATTCAGAATCCTGAGATGGACACCAAATATTGCAATATATACGAGTATTGGAAGAATTATAAGACACAGTGCTCGAGCCACAAAATGTTTCACTACCTCCACCTGCAACAAAAAATAGTATCAGTCGTAAGATGTGTATTTAAATTGGACCCAATAATTTATGTTAAAGGAACTTTAATGTAGTTTTAACATAAATTTGTAGACATATATGACTGTATATCTTTAAAAATACAAAGAAGACACTCACCAAGGAAATGGTTTGATTTCCCAATATTTTCCACAAGTCGTTGACAGTTAATATTCCCACGTACAAGATGATGAATAGACCCACAAATTTCACCCTGCAAATAAAGAAGGAGTATATAATTTATCTTTACACTCTGCTTTTGTACAAATTTATACTATTGTTTTTTGTTTTTTTTTAGTTTGTACAAAATTTCAGTAATGATGACTGTCCAGTTAAAGAAAGCATAACTGTACTACAACGAAGTACATGTACTTGTTTGATAAAACAACTGTATTATTATAGAAATACTTACCCAATGGATGATGCAAGAAATAACCCTGTTAATGCCAACCAAATCCACCACTGACTAGAAAATGGTCTGTAAAAATAAAAAAAAATATGAAGAAATGTATAAAATCACTAGTTATTCAACATCTTAGTGAAAATACTTGTCCAGTTTCCTTAAAATGTTGGAGAAAAATTTCAGGATACAATCATAGCTACACATACATGTAAATAATGTGTGCTATTATAGAGTATCGGTACTGAATGCATGATTGACAAAGATGATAGCTTAAAGCTGACCTGTCACGGTACGAGAGAAACTTCAGCTGAGAATAAGTAGACATCATAATGAAGAACATCATAATGGGGTCCAGCAAAATATGTCGAGAAAGGGTTAATGTTCCTACATCTGAAAAAAGCAAAATTCAAAAATTTGAATTGAGGCAATATGGTTTAATAACACTTCAGTTGTAGAGTTCAAAATGATTGTCAAGTAGAGTATAGGCCCATACCTAACAGAATTAAAAGTGCTGCAAAAAGTGATGACATCAGAGACTTGGTGAGCAGCCAGACTGACATGTAAGCCAAAGGAACGACAGCAGCTCCCATCATAGCACAACACTGTAAATAAAACAGAAAGTAAATGTAAGTATTGGCAACATTGGTAGCACACTATACTACACTAATTGTCCTGGTCCAATCAAGGGATTTACCCAAAGCGCATTGTTTGCATCTTTGCTAGCCAAGTGTTTTAGGTCCACTCTGCTCCACACAAGAGGAGAGATGCAGATCAGAAACACTTGACTTGGGAAGATGATTGTTCGAGGCCATATCTATATATGGAAGTTTGAAAACTGAATCATCTATGTACCAATTTAACAAATCAGTTGAAATCACTCACAATAGAGGTAAATTAAAGATTTGACAAACAATAAGAATAATTCAAACAAAGCTGATCAGATAGGGACTTAAGAAAAAAAGAAAAACTTCATCAAGTTCAGTCATCATTTAAAGGATGATCTGGATGGAAACATCATTTGAATTACAAGTATTAAATACTTACCACTCTCATTCCAACATAACGAGTTTCACCATATTCATCACCAGGTTTCGCAAAGGCAAAGCCTCCATCATAACCAGTCAGAATTCCAAATAGCCCAATTAGCATCTACAAGAGATTGAATCCAATACATTGCATCAACTCTTCTCAATATTGACCTTCCCCATCCATCAATCCCTCCAAGAAAGAAACATTTCTTTATTTTCCTAATCTTTTCTTTTTCTTGTCTGATAGTAAAATGAAAATAAGCATACATATTACCTTGCCCAAAGGTGGATGGACATCAAAGAAAAATTCTCTTTTGATGTACCAACTGCCCATTTTTCCAAAATGTGTTTCATCCCAACTGAAAAGTAGTGAGTACATATAAATATTTTTAAGAATCACAAATAACAGAAAAGCAACTACACAAGTGACCATATACCGGTCGTAGTTTTACAACACTGCTGCCAGTAAGAATGTTTTTGTTCACCTTTATACTTAAAATAAAAATCATATTAATTTTGGTGTATTGCAGGGATGCAAAATCAGTGTCAAAATTAAAGCTTTGTGATGCTTCAGTAGGAAAATGCACCAATTTCAAGTCAAGTGACTAAGCTCCATAAAGGCATTAGTGTCTCAAAAACCAACAAACGAGGCCATTTCTTCAAAATGAAATAGGTTTTGGTACATGTAACTTAAATGCATTTATTTGAATAAATTTTGAGAGGATTCCTCTGATTTCCTGGCACATGGTTCACAAGGAAGCTAGTTTTTTACAAATCAATCTTACCAGACAAAAGTATATAACCTAAAATGCCAAAGTGATCTATCACAACACAATTACGTTTAAAAACGGGGGAACAATCAGTTTGAAACCTTTATCATTTACTGTACAACATTTTGGTACTCTGACAGGTACTACGTATGTACTCATGTTGTTGTTTTTCTTCTTAATTATGTCTGTTTAAACTTTGAATGGTCTATGTGGAATATAGTCAATATACTAGTCCTAGTTTATAACACCTCCAATTCAAAAGGGTATCAGGAGAAAACATACCCAAGAGAAAACGTATCCAGGAGAAAACGTACCCAATCTGTAGGGTACGTTTTCTCCAGGAGAAAACATACCCGGGTACGTTTTCTCCAAGAGAAAACGTACCCTATGAAAATCATAATTATACTACTTAACAGTTTTTAATACTTTTAAATACTATTTTGCATAATAAATATACAGAAATGTAAGAGTTTTATAGATATCTGAATTTAATACTTCATAATTTTAAAGGGGTTGGACATATTAAATAATTTTCAAATGCTACTTTAATGCATATTTCAATGCATAGATGTATAGAAATATATTCATTTTATGAATAATATCTTTATAATAATTGTAGCAACTTTTATTTAAGTACAAAAAATTATGACCTGTCTGAGTGTCATAAAGTGTTATCTGACTACTTCTTCTAATAATCCATTTATAAGTAGCCTTATCGATTTGAGTTTCTCCATGAGATATCCCCTGACGTGACTATGCATTTAAAAACAACAGCAACAAATGCTACAAATGTTCACTGTATATTTTATTTTGTTTCATTTAAGAATATACATGAAAACCATTATTTATTATTTTCACAGGGTACGTTTTCTCCAAGAGAAAACGTACCCTATAAATTGGGTACGTTTTCTCCCGGGTACGTTTTCTCCTGGGTACGTTTTCTCCAGCATTCTTCAAAAGTACATCTCTAAATATTTCTACACTACAATACAGATGATTATAAATGCTTACCAAACATGAGCAGGTTTGTCGATGTTATAAAGCCTTGATATCAATGATAATAAAGTGACTGATATCAACATTGAGTAATAAGTTCTTGTGCTAGCAGTTGTGGATTGGTCAGCCACTAGTTCTTTCACAATTTCGTTACTTTTGGCATTGCTTTTCAGATCCAAATCATCTTTTTCTTCAACATTCGTTCGTTTCTCTCGGGTTTTAACATCTTCTTTCAATTCTTTATATGAATCAATTGTCCCTTTTCCGTGAGATTTCTTTTTGGTAGCCATTTATTCCCTTAAATTACGAAAATCACTAACATGATTTTTAAAGAAAAGTACGCCTGGAAGAAATTCGTGTTATTTATACCGGAAGTGTAAATGGTTTGCTAAGTTGTTCAGAAAACAGGTATGACTGTACAGTAGGGTCTCATTGTTCTTAAAAGTCTATTCGTTTGTTATTCGCATATTTAATACTTTTTCACATTTAAATAATAAACGATACACTACTTGAATATTAGTATATTAACCATTTCTACCTTTTTAATGGTTTTTACTATTACGACAAGTTTCAGCGCGAGTTGTTTAATTTCTACCCGCCTAGTTTCACATTGTCAGAAAAATCATGTCAAAGGTAAGTTCCATCAAATTAATATTATAAATCGTTCTTATGATATGACAGTATTTAATTAAATTCTACAATCTTTTCAACACAGCATTTAGTGATTGTCACAATTGTGTTTCCTCTTGACTGAATGATTTTCAGAAAAAAATGATGTTATAGATTGAAACAGGAACATAATATTACCGGTTTTTCTGGTTAGTAATTGAAAGTAGTTTAATAAATCATTTTTTTTTCTTAGCCAGTTTTGTATTCCTACTTTAGAAGCTCTTGCTCATGGAGAGTGAGAATTGGTGAGATATTCTTTAATGTCAATAAACATGAAAAAATTAACTGAATTTTAGTTTCATTTTGATGGAGCCTATGTAAAAAACTGTAGATTCCGATAACTTTTTTTTTATTAAAAACGTGAGCATTGAAGTTTTGTTTAAATTTCAGATAATTTTTAATTGGGAATCAGTAGATGAATTGAAAAATATTCAGAACAAGTAATTGCAATTTTTTGTGTCGACATTTGTAATAAAGTCAAAGTAAATAAATAGTGGGGTTTTTATTTCTATTTCAACTTGACAATTTTTTTTCAGCTCTCAATATCAAAGGTATTGAATATGAGTATAAGGCAGTTAATTTGATAAAAGACGGAGGGATGCAGGTAAGAAATGCAAAATAAAGGTACAGGTAAATGAATATGAGCAGTGAAAAAATTTCTTATTAATGAGTTCTTCACTATGAAATTTCATACCACATAAGATTGCAAGAAAAAATTCAATTTTACTGTCATTAAGTTATATATATACTTTAACTAATTATCTGCAATTTCTGAATTGAATACCGGTACATGGAATATGGTTTCAATCATTTCTGGTGTATTCTCAAATGTTATCCTCTATTTCCACTTGTACATGCACATCTTTTTGACTGAGCACAGGAATCAGATCCCATATACATGTACCTGGTACATTATAAAAGTCATTTTTACAAGTATGTGCAATTCATAAATTCATGTTAATCCATGCTTGTACCAGTAATGTGCACATTTAACATTTACCAGTACAATGTATTAAGATTCTAAAGATGCAGAGGTATAATTGTATCTACCTGTTTTGGTTGTATTCATGTAAATCCAACTGTATTGTAAATGTCAGTAGATGAGATGCACTGTAAATTTTATTAATATAATATGTACTATAAAGAAGTTGTTGTGTATTACTGAGTTAATAATTGATAGGTTTCATAATTCACATAGAAAGCTAGTAGGTTTTATTTACAAGTCCATGAATTAATTTTTTATGCTAGAGAAAAGAGGAGTACATAGCAGTGAACCCAATGCAAATGGTACCTGCCTTTGTTGTTGATGGTGCCACTCTCACTCAGTCTGTAAGTTTGAGAGAGAGAGAGAGAGAGAAAGAGAGAGAGAGAGAATTAATTTTGAGAGAGAGAATAATTGAAGTTGGAGATAGATTGATGTTAATTTGAAAAATAAAATGCTTTCTTTGTTGGTTTATAATATATGAGCTATAAAGAAAGCAGGCATTTAGCGTTGCAGAAAAATTTACACCTTGCTGATGAATTTAAGTTTTTTTAATTTTTCTGCAATTCTAGCTTTCATCTCATCTTTAAGAATCACCCCTAAAAACATTTTATTCTCTAAATATACACATATATGCTTTAAAAGCTAAAGTTTAATGACTTTCATATTTATAGATACCAATCATGGAATATCTGGAAGAAAAGTACCCATCTCCTGCAATATTGCCAAAGGATTCTCTCCAAAGAGCTAAGGTGAATACATTTTTCACGGGGTCGTTACTCCTTGTACAAAATAAATAAAAGGATGCAGGGTTCAGTTTTCCAACGTACTTTACTTTATTATGATGAATGACAATGATACCGATGAGAAGGTGACCTGAAATGAAAACATTCATACAATTGACGCATACATTTTTATAATATTTAGACATTTTAACTTTAAGATAAAAACAATTAAAGAAAGTTTTTCTCACCAAATTTGCCTTCAGTAGAACTTAAACGTATTAAGATGAAACTAATGACAGTCTCAATTTATTTGAACAGAAAAGTCATAAAACTGTAGCTGTCTGATAGCAAATGAGTTATGTTCTGATATCATTGTGCAATACATTATGAAATAAGTGCTTTTGCTCACACTTGCACACTGACCATACACACCCATAAAAACCTGTTTTACCACTTCCAAAGATAGACATATTGTAGCTATTACCATATATGGTGAATCACAACCCAAAATAACACAATTACGTGACAGAACTCGAAATACCAGTCAAACAGAAGTAAACCATGAATATAAAGTTAACTAGAGCAAAGCTCGTTGCAAAGCAACGAGTGGGTCTTCCGTTAATGTCAGAAGAAAAGCAGGAAGTTCCTGGAAGAAGCAGAGCTCTTTAACCAACAACAAGAGTAACTTAAATTAAAAAGATGAAAAAATCGAATTATTCCTGGAACGACTTAACAAAATCCGAATGATTTTAAGTACGAATTAACAAAAACCTTTCTAATTTCAAGAACGACTTGAAAAAAAAAAATCCGAATGTGTTCAAGCACGACTTAACAATTATTTTTGGTACGAATTAATTTTACTTTGAACATTACGCTATTTTTTAAGCCGAGGACGTGGAAACAAAATTTCCGGAAAAATCAATTTTTAAACCCCGATATCTCTGTAATGCATCGTCCGATTTTCAAACGGATTTCAGATTTGAATTCACCATGGCCAGTTCTATAAGACTGTAGTATTGTCTTATTTTGTTCAAAAAAATGAAAATTTCCAAAAATTGGAACTGCTTCCGGTTTTGAGCAAAATTAATGAACAAAATTTTAAACCCCCCAGTACATTATAGAATTGATACATCTATCATCAGTAAAAATTTCAAAGCGATATCTTTAAAGTTTACGGAGATTTCTTCCGGACAAAATCACTTTTTTTAAATTTAAAAATGGCCGCCAAATTTAAACGGAAGTGACGTAAATGCTGAAACTTTAACATCTTTGAGGCACGGTAACTTTACAAAAGCTCTGAAAATTTCATTGAAATCGGATGAAAAGTTTTTGAGATATAAAGCCGAGAAGGAGTCAGAAAAAAAATAAAAAATAAAATAATAATAAAAAGAAACCGAAGAAAAACAAAAGGGTCTTCCGTTGGAAACGGAAGACCCTAATAATGAAATGTATAGATGAATGAATGAGTAAATAAATGATTTACTAAATATTAATTATATTCAATCGTATTCTTGTGACACATGTAAAAAAAACAAAAAAAACAAAACAAAAACCCCAGAATACCAGTGGTATATGCTGTAATTGGAATATATAAATTATGTTTTTTTGGTTCTATCTTCTAAGGTAAGGGAAATTTGTGAAATTATAGCATCTGGAATCCAGCCCATTCAGAACTTGGTTGTCCTCCAGAAGGTTCAAAAATTGTCCAATGAAGAGGAGAAAGCAGAATGGGCTAAGTTCTGGATAAACAAGGGGTTTATAGGTGAGAATTTCTTCTTCAGGAAAAGTCATTTATATCAAGACCATTGAACTTTCACAAAACTTATTTCTCATTTTTTATTAAGAGAGAATGTGTGGTAAATTTATATTCTTTTCTTACAGCTCTTGAAAAATTGCTTGAAAAATGTTCAGGTCAATATTGTGTGGGAGATACTGTTACCATGGCTGATATGTGTCTTGTGCCGCAAGTTGGGAATGCCAAAAGGTAAATATTAATATATTGTATAGGAATTGAATCCCTCCTTCTCAACTAAACATTCTCTCTCTCTCTCTCTCTCTCTCTCTCTCTCTCTCTCTCTCTCTCTCAGTGTAAACTTGTATATTCTTGTATTCTGCTTATAAAAGTGTTTGTGCAATATCAGAGAAACATACTCAATGGTTCACAAATATAAATAGTGTATATAAAACTTTCATATAAAATAGGCACAATTTTCTTCTTTCAATGTTTAAATATTCTGCTTTTCTTGTACATGTTTATGCTACAGTACAGAATATCATAGTAGCAGATTCAGTGGTTCCGTACATTCTATACACAGGTTCAAGGTCGATATGAGTCCATTCCCACTGATTTCTAAGATAAATGATGAGTTAGAAAAACTGGAAGCATTCCAGAAAGCAAGCCCATTTAAGCAACCAGATTGTCCTGAAGATTTGAAAGGTATGTAACAAACAGAAGAACTAGAATTCAATCTGATTGCACTCTAGAATTGGGTTATTAATGCAATTCTAATCTACTAAAGAAAGAGTGTTACGACTCAAAAATATAAAAAATTCAAATCTTGTTACATTTATCTCAAACTCAAAGGGACCAATATCTATTTTTGAGATATATTGCAATGATTCAAGATATAGATGTGAAATATGAAAAGAAAAATTTGATTGTGTAATTTGTGTTGGCTTTAAACTTGCTTCAACTTGATATTTGCCATATCAACTTTCAAGCTATTGAAGGTCAACTGTACATACTGGTGTCATATAATATTTTGAACCCCCTCTCCAGTGGGAATTGAAACAGGAGGGGGGGGGGGGGTCAATATATCGCAGCCATAATATTTTGAACCCCCTCTCCAAAAGTAGTTGAAAAGCAGAGGGGGGTTCAATATATCACGGCCATAATATATTGAACCTGGGGTGGGTTCAATATTTTAGGGGGGTGGGGGGGGGGGGGGTGTCAATTTATCGCAGCGATATTTTGAACCGATGCAGGTTCAATATATCATGGGGTTCAAAATATTATATGACACTGGTATTAATTATTTGCTAGCTTTGAGAATGAAATTTTGATTGCAGTATGGAAAAGAAATTATGATAATTTCTTTGTGAATATGAATTTATTATTGATTTTAATTTTGGTATGGTATTATTTCTATGTTTTATACAATGATATATTTAATATAATGATAAATAAATGTATTTTTGATTTTCTCTGTAGCTTGAAGCTTTTCAAGGATGAACAAAACATGTTCGGTTGCATAAAAATGTGTTCAGCAGCTAGACTCTGTAAAGTCTGAAAGGAGGCAAATGACAAATCTGAGAGGACAAGAAAAAAAGATCTTAGTGTACCAATGCAGCTATTTACAAAATCTGTTTTATTATAAAGACTTCGAGATATGTTTTTTTTTAATATCTGTATTATTTTGATTTGAAAATACAGTTTTTAATACACTAACAGTTTTTACTCTTCTTGTTTAATTCTTCCAATAGATGAATTTTCAGTGACAAAAAAGTTATTTCCCTTGTTGGGTCAATTTGGGGTCAATTGGTATTATAAAAGGGCATGCAAATCTATGCAATCAAAAATAAATGGACGTTCCTTTATTGATTACCATTCTATTCTCTTGTGCAATGTATCAATATTTTATCATGCAGAGGAGTTGCATAAATCAGACAGTTTAAAAAAAAAAAGCCTTTAAATTGTTTTATTAAAAAGTGAAAATCAAATGTATCCATATACAGTGAGAATTTTTTTTTTTGGGGGGGGGGGGGCAAAAAATTATCTCGAATCACGGATTATTATCTTGTGCGCTCGACATGATACATTACCGATCAGACCCAACCTAACAGGAAGTAAACCCCAACTAAACCCTGGGTTTACTTTATGGGTTTACTAGAGTGGACACAGAGAGTAAAGCAGTCAGAAGTATACCCCTGAAAGCAGACGCTAACTGTGTATTCGGAATATACAAAGTGTAGGAATTACGGGCAGGGGGATGGTAAGATAAAATACTAGTCTGCTTCACGCTTCAGTGCATGCAGTTGACTTCAAAAGGAATTTAGCCAAAAGTAAACCCGGGGTTTAGTTGGGGTTTTCTTTGGTGTTAGGTTGGGTCTGATCGGTACTGTATATCTCATGCACTTGACTTATAATCTTGTGCGTGACATATAATTTATTAACTATAAAAAAGTTTAATTAGATTTAAGATTATCTGAAAAAAATCTATATACAGTGTACCTAATTGTATATACATGTACCTATATGTATGTCCTAAATGTACCACCGTATCAGTTAACTTTATTTTGAAAAAAATATGCTACACGAAAATCAATTCATGAGAAGGTTTAAAGTGCACCTGTCATTAATTTAAGTGCGTTAAATATTGTTTTTGTAAATACATGTAGTTTAACTGATACTCATCCCAGATCCTTCTGCATGCATGTGATGATTTTTTTCGCATGGTTTAGATTATGTAATTTTAAGGATTTTGCTTTGAAATGAATTAAAATTGCATTAATCTTTTTAAGAATTATATTCGATTTTGTTGTATTGCTTTTTGAACTTTTTTTCAGTATGAATAACGTTACATAAAAATTTACATGAATTTACGGACTAAAGAACTTTAACAAAAAGCTCCTTGATTTTTTTTTTTGGCATGTCTTTATACATGATGAATTTTCTGTCATTTTCCTGATGCAAATCGGTTCATTCATATTTCCGGCTTTCTTTAATTCAATATATTGTTTATACGACACATTTCACGTACAGGTTAAATATTGAATTCCAAGTGCGAGTTACTAAAAACTAGTTGAAAACGAAAATGGCGATGGACGAACTGAAGACGAAAATTAAGAATGCGAATCTTAACAATTTAAAGGATCTCTTGTCTGCCAAAATGTCTGAGTTTGAGCTGACAATGGTATTTAAAATTTATTTATATTATTTACCGTAAAGCACATAGAAAGATTTTCAGCTAAGCATACAGGATTTGTTGACGTTTTCTGTCCTTCAAAACCAAAAACACGGTCGAAACTAATGGAACACACAGCGCAATGCAAATTTGATATATAGAGTAAAGAATCAATGAATATTTCGCAATTTTTATGATATGAAGCTTGATTTTTTGTCATTTTACTTCAGCATAAATATTTTGATTGAATTAGTATGATTTCCTCCCTTATCAACGCTAATAGGTGAAAAGATAAAAAAAAATTCAGATTCCTTTACCTGATTATTTAGTTGAATAATGTTGTGCATGTTTTATTTGTTATGATATAACGGTGAACTAAATAACAGAAAATGTGACTGGCTGGCAACCAGTATACACAGGGTCAAATGTCAATTAAAGTATGTCCCAAGTTATTGCTTCCATCAATTTTTGATAATTTTTAATAAAAATACACATACCTGTGAAAGAAATACCATTGAAATCGATGAAAGGGAATATATCCAAGATATCTTCATTTAACAATTATCCCTTTTCACTCATAAAATTTCACAGGAACGAAAACAATTTTCTTAAGGAGATTTGTAATGGGAAATTTTTACATCTTTTCTCCATTTGGAATACACTCGGAATACATCGCGCAATTTTTTAACATTATCATCCGGGCTTATTAATGGCCGATGCAATGCAAAATCTCCAATCTTTTAAGGTGTGTATTGAAACCTCAAGCGGTAGAGGGGCGTTTCAAAACAGATAATTTGGACATTTTTCATATTAGTGGATGAATGTAGTTTGAGCACAAAGGTATTTACTATTATTGAAATATCAAGCAAAAAGTGGTGGAAGCAAAAACTCGGGACAGAGTATAGAATCAAAATTATACATGTACTCTACTTGTAAACAAGATTTGAGTACTGTTATTGTTTGTCAAGTTTTAAAGAAACTTTCATACGAAAGCTTTTGAAACATTGACGATTGGTTTGTCCTACATTTTATTTTACATTTTCTTTGAAGTCCTCATACAAGTAGCTGTAGGTCTGTAGCTCCTGGTTTGAAAAAAATTTGGATTGACGACCTGGGAGCTACAGTGACTCCCACTGTAAAAAAAAAACTCCAATTAAATACAGCATACAAAAAATTGTGCTAGTTTTGGACTGATTAACCTTATTTATATGCAAAATATGTGAAAAAAATGCCTCCATTTAATTCTTCATGCAATTTACTACAGATATCTTAATTTATTTGCCTCAGACTTTCTCTGAAACATGCTACTGACCTTGGAAAATCAAGTATTTTAAATTTTCATCGAGATCGAGAGTCGCCATTTATATATGTAAGCTTACTGCACCACTCTCTTTACGGGGCTGATGATGGTGTTTGATAGACTATTAGAGGCAAGTAAAGAGATGATATCAGTAGTAAATTGCATGAAGAATTTAATTAATGGTTCTAATAGTTTTCCTAGAAATTTGCGTAAAAATAAGGTTAATCAGTCCAAAACTAGTGCATATTTTTGTGCACAATAAATATGCAATTTTTTGAATGGGTGCATGGCACTGTAGCTCCCAGGTCATTCATCTGAATTTTTTTCAGGAGCTACAGGCCTGCAGCTATCATTTAAGATGTTTTATCTAAGTTCTCCGATAATTGGATGTGTAATTTTTATTCATATACTGTAATACATGTATACAAGGACAAAGTGATGGAAAAGTTAGTATGATTATCCTGTATGTCTCATATTTCTGTAGTTATTAGTCATGTTAGTGTTACATAATGTATCATCTTGCATACATTAGTAGATCTATGTACATTTGAAAATAAACATTTTGAATATACATGTAATAACTAACAATTTTATGATGTGCATATTTATGACCCCTTAACAGAGCATCATGATTGGGATTGGTGTTGCCATAATCACATTTATCATCGTCATGTTCTTTGGAGTTTGGAAGCTTAGGTCAAAGGGTAAGTGAATTTACTTTGTGCATATTTAGAATACATTTAGCGGACAAGGATATTTAATGTACAAGGATGTTATATGTAAAGAAAACTGTATCAGTAGTACATACTGTTCCGTATTGTAACTTCCTATTGTTGTTTTTCCTCTGAATTAACAGTACATTTATTGTACTGTACAGTAGAATGTATGCACATGCCTGTTAAGTTATGTTTGAATCAGTGTGTTCCGGAGAAGAACCATCTCATTAAAACTGAACCTTGACAGTATATATATTTACATGTAACTGAGTTTGTTTTAGTTGCCTAATGAGTCCTAAAGGTTCTAAGACCGCGGAATATTAACTGGCAAGATTGGAAATATACAGCGTACGCCAATTTCACTTGTTGCAGTCAAAACATTTGAAATGAGCGGGAACAAATTGACACAGACGTCTGAAATGCTGAGGTGGATTGAAAATACATTTCCTATAACTACAGTTTCAATCCAATGTTTTCTCAGACGTCCGTGTCAATTTGTTCCCGCCAATTTCAAATGTTTTGACTGTAACAAGTGAAACTGACGTAAGATGTATATTTCCAATCTTGCCAGTTAATGTTCCGGGCTCTTAAACAAGACCTTGTGGACATTTGATTTGAATTAGGTGGTTAAATCATTATATGATACATATCTATTATAGTTGAAAATTTCATGTGTCTTAAACAATTGATTTGAAACATTAATTTTAGTACATGTACCAGCATTTGTTTACTTTGATATCAATATATAATTGCTAGTATTTCAAATTTGTTCAGATAGAAGGTGAAGTGATTGATTATGATATAAAACTTTGTATACAAGCATTCCTTTTTTCTCTCTTGACAAAAGTGTTGCCAAGTCAGACTGGTGGCCCAAGAAAACCTCGATTTAGGAAGAGGGACAAAGTAATGTTTTATGGAAGGAAAATGTTGAGAAAGGTAATTTATCAAAAGAAGCAGGATTAATAACAGATTACTGAAAATGGTATACCTGGTGCATAAATTATGTAGGCTATGCTTGCATGTACTCAAATATTCTGTAAAAATGTTTTAAACTAAATGTTAATTAGAACATTGGTATACAGTAAAACATGCTTATAACAATGTGCCAGGGATGGGCAAATTTGCTTCGTTATAATTGTATTCATTATAGCCGTCAAGTCACAGGAAATGAAAATCACTTTGCCATAAGAGTCAATTCATTATAAGCATCATTAAAGCATGTTTGCTCAAACCGTGTTTTACTGTAAACGGTACTATATGTGATATCATTCCACAACAGTAATTTTGTTTTTGTGCCTCCAAGATTGATTAATTTATGAAGACATTGTGGTTCAAGTTAACTTTTTATTTTATTTTGGGTTGACTTTTGACTGCCTGGAACATAAACTTTGGCAATTAATATATCTTTTAAATTTTACAAGCCTAAAGGAAGAAACTTCAAATAAATATGACTCTAAACTGTTAAGACAGTATCCTAATAATTGTTAGTATCCTTATCATTTTAGGTGCAAAGTTTTACAAGAAAATTAGGGCCACCCAATAGAGGAAAGCTAAAGAAAAGGCAAATAGTAATGAAGTTAGCCAAAAAGTAAGTGTGCTTTTGTCTCCTTAGTTCTATACAGTGGTGGATCATGAAAGTCACTATAGATGTCATTGAAAAGGTACTGATAATAGCCATGAATAAATTAAATGGCCACCATTTAATTGTTGAATGATCAGCATTGCAATTGTTCTGTGTGGTATTCCCCTAGCTATTCCGAATTACGACAGAAAACCTTGCGGTATGTATGCCACGTTCTGTGTAGATGTATATAGAAGCTTGTATTTAGGCATATCCTTCTATTTATTTAGAAAAATAAATGAGTAAGTTGTTGTGTGTATTTGAGTGTGTGTGTGTGTGTATGTATGTGTGTGTGCCATATTGCCCACATTGAAAGCTTATTAATTGATTTATTCACTAATCTTTAACAATTGACTTTGAAGTTCATTTAATTTACATAAGTGGTAAGTTTTTACTTTTATTAACACTCTCATTTGTTTCTGGTTTCAAGACCCATAGCAGGGTTAGAAAGGAAATACTGGTTGGTAAGAGATAAAATCACTGGGATCGAAATAGAATATACTTGAACAAGTTCATATCTTGTTTCCCCAAAGTGACCTTTATCTATATACTTGCACATTGTGGATGAATAAAAAAGAGGGTTTCTTTATGTTATATTCAATGGGTGCATAATTTGAGGAAAAAAAACTAAATGAAAGAAAATCCCGTGTTAGATGTGAAGCAGGGCTACTTTTGGGCATTGTACCAAGAATAATGATATACTGGTGATTCTGTATTGTGATTTATATATTAAAACGGAATCCTGAAATATACAACAAGATTATATGTAATTATTAAACCATACAATTTACACATTTAGAGATACATGTATATTTTACATGTACCTTAATGTTATAGATATATTTACGAATATCATTTACAAAATGTTCTTATAAAAATATCCCATTCTCTTCAAAAGAAGCAGTTAGCATTTAATATGTCAGCCAGTATAAATTTTGCAGAAAAAATTTGATCCCACCAGCAAAGGAAAGGTGGACACAATACTTTAAGACGATCCTCAGGCCTGAAATTAGGATATTACAGTAACTTCTCAACAATATTAAACAACTTCCACTTTGTGAAATATAGCCAAACTTAAGTTAGATATTGTGTAACTCTGTATAAATTTGTTGTATCATTTACAAACTTCTATCTTACTCTGTATTTCATAATGCATATATAAATACTTTTAAAAAGGGAAGGGTTTTGTGAGGGGTTTTTTGTAGGAGAGGGGGTGTTTATAAAAATTTTTTAGGAAGGGGAAATTTGATTGGCTCAGTTGTAAAATAGTGGTTATGCACAGTAATGGTAAACAATGTTGTTAGAATTGATAGTTCACCAACAGTGTGCAGGTTCATACAATAATATAATGGTATACATGTATAACATCATCGTTATATGTATACAAAATATTGTATGATACCAATATCTGTGGCTCCACGTTACATTACGTCTTGCTGTATAGTTTCACTTTTTGGTCACAAAATTTTTACAGATTTGCTTGCATTTTTCTCTATAGTTTTCCATTACCATATTTTTCGAAAATAAGACCGACCCTGTATATAGGGCGAAGGAGCCTGTTTTTAGCACATATTTAAAAAAAAAAGTTTATATAGGTCGACTTCGAAGAGTTGGTCGAAAAATTACTGCTAGTTTGAATGAATAAATGGTTTAAATCAATAACGTTACTGCAGTTTGCTAAGTTATAATGTGTTGAATTAAATTGTAAAACAACAGGATTGATTCCATACTAAACACCTTTAATACTTGTATAAAGTATAAAAACAGACAACACGAACTGTAAGAAAATAAATAATTGAATATTTGAAATTTAGTGGGCCGAGGGTTAGACAACCTAGGTTTATTTTTACCAACAGATTAATACTTAGAAATGGGGTCTGCTTATTTCAAAGTCTGATTTGATAAATTAAATATTAACATATTGAACCAGAAACAAATTGATTTGGCTGTTTAAAAAACTAATGCTTATGATATCCATTTATCTAAAGGGCACTGTTTATTTATTTTGTTTTATTTTTTCTTTCCAAATTAAGCTTCATGTATTGTTTTTCCTCTTGTTCATAGCTACATCTACATCATCTTATATTTAGAAAAAAGAAACCTGTCCAGTTAATTTGAATTCATAATGATTATGTTTGAATTCCTTGATTACCTCAATGTATATAAAATTAGACTTGTAAAACTGCTTTTCTACGATATTGAATCTGTTCAAGATCCAAGAACATCCTATTCGGAGTCATCTCGGAGCAATTACCTGGTATAATCCTTCAGTGATGAATAAAGTTAACATAAAAATGCTATCCAATCAGATTCAAGCTTGCTTGGACAAACAAGTCTTAATATAGTTTGAAAGCTTTATCTCTTACAACCATCTATTTTATGCCAAGTTAAGTTTTTCCTGTCAAAATTGTGTAGAATATCCATCCAATCTGCAACTCCTTTCTGAATCATGCAAACAATAACACAAACTTTGAATAGACACATGTACTTCATCATGCCTTTGCTACAACACAAGGTACCTTGGGGATTAAAAATCATTGGTGATAAAGAAACTATCAGCCAAGATTTTGACAGCAGTGATTTTTATTGACTTTTTGAAAGGTCGCTCTGAGATGTTCCCTTACATAGTGTTAGGTCTTGTATAGCGTATTTGTAGAGGAGGGGTTTTGCAAGTCTGATTATAATTAGAATATTAATTACCTTTGCATGTCAGCGCATATTGATACACCTGTATGAACAAATGTCAGATGTAAGAATGACAGTGTAAAGATGACCTTTGTCTGAGAATGCATATACTGTATTGTTTATGTGAAGTGTATGATTCTTGCACCTGATGATGGTTATCATCATCTACCTGGTTCTGTCACAGAAACTAGCCTTTATATTTATCGTTTTGTGTTATTTGGGTGATCGTTTTTAACTGTTCATAATTTTCCTGTTGTTTTTATCACATTGCATGCATGTATGATGTCATTACTGGGGACATCAGCCATTCTTTATCACATAGTCCTCTTTTTCTATGCTGCTCAAATCAAGAAATATTTAGCTTTGGATTTCTACATAATATCACTTCTTCTCAAGAATTCTAAATTTATACTTCAAATTGATTAGAAATCGTTCTTGCATTTCATAATCTTGGAGCACCTCTTTTTCACATGATTTACAGGTATTTTTCACTTTACATTCTCTATTATTATATATACTTTTAAATTTATGATTTTGATTCTTGATTTGTATGATTCCATGGCTCGCCTTGATGAATGGTTTTAGAAAGAATGTCTTTCTAGTCATATACAGTAATAATGATGTACCATGAGATTTGAAAAATACCTGAAAGTGGCTGAAACTAAGGAACACGATCCAGAATAACCATGGCTTCTATACTTTCAGAATAAGAACTGTTAATTATTGATTAATGTAGCAAATGTGGCATTTTGAAAGACCAACTTTTAAAGATAATATATGTGCCTGAGAATTCATTAATTTTATCACTGCTTTATAATTCATTTATCAGTGCAAAAGGATTAAGAACTAATATATGAATTCTCCATTATTAATAAGAAAAAATAAGGAAGATCAGAGGATAATTAGGTATAAATATATTTCTAATATACTGAAAATCAAGGAACTTACATATAAGTGGCACAATTATATTTTTGTTTGCTTAGTCTTCTGTGAACTTGGTGAAGATTTTTTTTAGATTAATTTCAGCTAGAAGACATAATTAGCTTTTTCACATTGAGCTGTTTTCACATGTTTCAGCCTATTATAGAAACTATAAAAATGAACCTGGTTGTATGCATGAATATTTACATTTGCAAATATGCTTCTTTATTATATGAACCTATATTAAATAACTAAAAAATTCAATTCAGTGTGAACTTATTGATGACATGACAGTGATTAATTGCCACATGCGCTTATCGTTAGATGGTTCGTTATTGTAAACAAAAAAACATTGTTATGTTAGTAATTAATTCTGAATGATCTGCCTTACTCAAATATAAATTTAGGCAATAAACAGGATTTGATCATGTGATCAACCAAGTTTACTTCATGGTGAACATTTAGCATGCTGTCTTTTTCTTAAATGATGATTTATTCAAGACATAAAATTATGGTTTCATAAACTTGTAAATTTTGGATAATCCCTACAAATTCCAAATTATCTTTGCATATTGCAGTTAATACTTCAGAACCAATATATTTGATAATTTTTTATGACCAATATTAAAACACTGTCATAGCCATTCACCAAGGTGGGTTTTGAAATCATCAATATTTTAAAACAAAATTTTTCATAAAATAACATTTAAAATGAACAATAAATTTCAAGATAGTTAAAAGTTTTGGTAACTACGAATATTTCCTTTGCCAAAGAACTTCACCAATTCAGCATCAGAAATAAAGGATTATGAAATGATAGACGATAGGCGTGCAGGTATATGTATAGAGGTTAAGATATACACAGAGTGTGTGTTGTAGGTTGCTCCAATTGAGGCGCGAGTCCTCCCAGCCTCTGCTGAGGGTGAAGGAGCCGCCTCAGTCCTTCCTGGAGCTAGACACGTGTGACATCGACGACAGCGAACAACGTCTTCCCTCAGAGGTGCTCTACATGCTCCGAAGCACTCGGTAAGAACTCACTAAATCAATGTTTATCACTTTAGAAAAATTGCCCTTAGAAGGGAATTCTGTGTAATACCGTTAATCAGTTAATTTTATTAAGTGTTGTTAGACTCCATCAAAAAGCTACATATTCTTTTATGAATCATCCATATATTGATTAGTGGGAATAAATTGATCTTAACTTCTGTATACAGGGTTATTTTTGCCCAGTGTAATTTTCGCTCTTCTACACTTGCAAACAGTTTTGCCCCGTATTGAATTTGCTGAGACAGAGTTGTATTTAAAGAGAGTTAATAGGAGACTTTAGAATTCGCCAAGTCTTAAGTTCGCCCACTCACAACGAAGACGAAAGGGGTGGAAATAAAACGGGGGCGAATATTTTCCTGTATACAGTATTTCTGCACTTCATTTATGTATTTAGTACCCGGTATATATACAACTGTTATTAATGAAAAAAAGTCTAACAGTCATAGATCTCAGATGTACATTGTACATAATCCAACGATGAACATAATCAGAAGTCTTATTTTTAATTTCAGAATTTTTGGACATTTTGAGAAACCACTTTTTTTGAGTCTGGTTAAACATATGGAGTCCAAGATTCTTAAATGTGGAGAATACTTGTTTAGAATAGGAGACCTAGATGACAGTATTTATGTGGTACAAGAGGGCCACATCAACGTCAAAATTTGTGAATCAGTAAGTATGTTATTCCAATGAAAGAATGCTAGCACTATAAAATCATCAAAGTACTGAAAGCCGGGCTCTTTTGGTGTGTCTTTATGCATATTGTGTGATAAAGACTGAAAATTAATCTCTCTCTCTCTCTCTCTCTCTCTTTCTCTCTCATAATTATGTTTTTAATGTCGGCAAAGCGTTGGAGAGCGACCAAATTTTGTAAGCAGCTACAAACAAAAATATATCTGTCTAGTAAAAAAAAAAGTTCAACAGTTACTGCCTTAAATTTTGCAACAAGCGTTATATATTCAATCCTCATTTCTTCAATGCGCAGCAAAGTAGTTCATAAAAATTCATGCACATTGTATGTATCAAAAATGCATAGTCTTGTTTTTAAAACAAGTTATTAATAAGAAAACTAAAAAAGATAGACAATTCTCTCGAAATTAGAATAAAAGAAACAAAATGCCAACACTTTTGACAAAACGTGGCTCTTTGTGTAACTATTTGGTATAGCGGAAGCTTTTACTTTGACGCTGTTAGGTTTTTTGTTTACTTGTGCTATTTATAGTAACATTGGCGATTTGCCTGCCTACAGCCAGGACTCTGCTTTCAGCAGAGCCCGGCTAAAAATCAAATCAATTGACCAATTAGGGGTCCTCAAGGTCGAGGCAACAGGATGATTGTACATTCATGTAAATAAACAATATGTACATGCAATAAACATCTTAGAGTTGGAAAAAGTTGTACGATTAAAAGGAGACAGACATAAACATCTATATTAATTATTATATACATTTGTCTAACAATGGAGTTATAATGGCTGAAAATCATCCACATGTATACTTTGCATTTAGCATTTATTTACCTGTATGATTCTGATACATATATTAAGTAAGAACCTTTCATGAATTTATTCACTCAACTTTAAAAAGTTTGTCTAAGTCTTTCTTTTGAGACTGCATGTGAACTGTCAAAAATGTATAATGTGAGATTTCATCCATTAGGATGGCACTAATTACCTGGTGAAGGAGGTTTGTCCCGGAGACAGTATTCATAGCTTACTGAGTGTATTGGATGTTCTGACGGTAATTTCTTGCTTATGCATTTTAAAATAACTTTTAAAATAGCAAAATGAAAAACAGTACAGGCAATATTAATATTTATGAAGCATATTAAGATACCCATGAATTGAGATTGTAAGCTTGAGAATTGTCTTGCAGGGGCATGCAGCACCATACAAAACAGTATCAGCACAGGCTGCCGAGGATTCCACAGTGCTTAAGTAAGCTCCTCACTCAGAATCTGTAGTTATACATTACATTGTTACAGTGAAATCATTGGGTGTGCCAAAATTTACATTATTGTACAGTTGAACTTTGATATCTTGAACACTCGTATCTCGAATACAATGGATATTTCGAAGTAATTTGTAAGTCCTAACCATTTGTTTTTTAGGCATTTACCCTTGATATCTCGAATACTTGGATATCTTAAAGTTTTTCAACAGTTCCATCTCGTTCGAGATAATGATGTTTAACTGTACTACCTTTGCTTAATGTTAGCAATAGCATGGCAAGGTTCTAGTTTACATGATTAAGAATTGGGGGCTCGGTGTCTTGCTTTTAATTCAACTCCTTGTTCAAATTTTGGTAAAGCACTACAGTATACCCAAGGCATATGCAATTCAGGCATTTTAGGAATTATAAATAAAATTAGAAATTAAATTGTGACCATGACCTTTTAAAGGTGAAAGTTAATGAATTGATAATTTCAAGGTCATTCATCAATAATAATTGGTTGCTTTCTAATTATTTTGCCTTAGTCTTGGGCATGGATTAAACATTTTCTCATTATTTTTTTTCTTCAGGTTACCAGCTATCGCTTTCCAGTCAATGTTTGATAGATTTCCAGAGTCGCTTGTTCGCATTGTACAGGTAATTAATATGTCAGCAAAAAAGTTGCTTTGAGGTATTACCCTATACATGATGTTTTTTGATCCTTATCAAAATATGGGAGTTTGAAAGGTCCAATTTTGTTTTCTGTGTAGATAACTCCACAATATTTGTGATAGGAATGTGGTTGTATAGGATGCAATATTCATAAGCCTTTCATGTTATTTATAACTGAGAGTTCCATGTAAGAAAAAAAAAGATCTATAATATTCAATTATTGTATTAAACATGTAATAGTCACTATTTCAATATTTCATGTTTAATGTCAAAACTTTATAATAAATTATTACATATCTGGTACATGTACATGAACTTTCAATATAATTATAACTGTATCTCATATGTCTATCCACTTGGTATTCTATGTTGCTATGGCATATTCCAGATAATTATGATCCGGCTCCAGAGAGTGACCTTCACAGCCTTACACAACTACCTGGGTCTCTCCAGTGAACTCATCAGCTCTGTAAGTACAGTCACACAGGTCTGACTCAATTAGATCAAGGACTTGACCTTATGTGTAGGTCCCTGGTTCTGCATTAAATTATATGTGTCACTTGATTAATTATAGTGATGTCTTTGACCAGGCTTAGGATACAGGGGTCATAAAACACTTATACAAGCTCAGGTTTGATCTCTGTCTAATTTTGCTCCTGTATATTTTTTAAATGAGATTGAGATAAGAAGGGGGCTCATCCAAGTTTTCTTGCCCCTGGGCTTGGTCAAAGGCATTGTTAAAACCGACAAGACTCAACATATTTTGATTACATGTATTATAAAATGATCATGAAAAATTGATTTGTACTATGTACTTCTTGCTTATTATCTCTGAGTGTGCTCTCGTTAATGTTTTTTGTTGCATTGCATAAAGAAGGAAGCTGTTGAAATTAATGAACAAGTACCGGTAGATTAATAGTTCTTGTGCGGATATATGTATAAATGATTCAAAATCATATGCAAGTTTTTCTACTTGGATTGTTTCAAGCTTTAGCTTAATGTGAGTGCTTTCTCTAAAGAAACAAGATGTAATGTTTGATGTCCCTTTTTCTAGCAACTTATCGAGGAACTTCATGCCATGAGAATGATCGGCCAAGCTAGCGCCAAACGACACAGCATCTGTGTTGTGTGTATCTGTGTTTAACTGATTTATTTCTCTTAGTATTAATTATTCCAATCCTTTGTGTATGCCAATTGCTATCAGTAATTTGTTACTTCAAAAAAGTTCATTTTTTCAAATGAAGTACAGAAATATTCTTTTCCTAAGATGCCTTTTTTTTTTTTTTACACTTTATCACCAAAACTGTTCAGATCTTTCGAGATGAAGAAAAATAGTCTTTTTCTTTTAGAACATTATTAGAAAAGATTTGCTGGTCAGGAATATATTATTATGCTGAATACAGTTGGCATACACAATTTCCTATTTAACCTCCATTAATCTTCACAAGGCTTTTGTGTGACTATTATGATCAGAATGCTGTGAACTGAAATGTAAGAAAAAGGAAAAGTTTACTCTGCCTCTTATGATTAATGAAAAAATAAATGAGACACATCTGCTCTTGTGAAATTTAATAATAATCAGAAAACATTGGCGGCAGAGGTTGTCCTGGGTAGATCCCATTTACAATACTTTGTAGGCTAGACCCTGCTCCATCTACCTCTACCATGTAATATTTGGTGGTCAGGTGTTTAAATACATGTAGGTGTGGAAATGATTGTTTTTGGAGTTTGTTTACTGTATACAGTGAAATATTTGCTCTCGTTTTATTTTCGCTATTTTCGCTCCTTTTGCTCTCGTTGTCAGCGGGCAAATTTAAGACTGGGTGAGCTCCAAAGTCTCAAATTATCTCTCTTTTAACACAACTGTGTCTGGGCGAATTCAAGACATTTGCAAGTGTATATGGGTGAAAATTGCATGGGGCGAAAATAACCCTGTATACAGAATCTACATGTACATATATATGCCATATACTACTAGTTTAAAGTTTTGTACTTCTAATTTATATGACAGACTTTGACTCTTTAAAAGTGGTACTTTTAGTATTACTTTTCTGCATGCAAGGTTGCAGAGCATATTTTCCAATTCAGTGTTTAATTTTATTTAATATATTTAGAAAGTTATTTGTAGTGCAGTACATCTATCAATATACATGAATGATCCTTTAATAATATTCATTTAAATAGATGTGTTTTAGTTGGGAAGGAAGTTTATTCAATCGAATTTTTTAAGTGTCACAAAGTTAACTTTAATATTTTTCTCAAGTAAATAAATTTTAGCATACTATGACATGTATAAATTGAATATAATACATGTAATGTCAATAAATTATGTGACAATAAACTACATAAAAATCATATAGTATACATAAATTATGTGATAATAAACTACATAACAATCATTTGAACGTACATATTTATAAACACACATTACAAGTGCAGTCAAACTTGGTAAATAATTTTGAACAATATCGGGAGTCAAGAGTGAAATGTGAAAGTAAGTTTGAAGTCCGAACTACTGTTCATGTATCTTGATATATCTCTTATCTTTTTCATATGGAATTTGAGATAAAAAGGTTGACTCGACAGATTAAAATGAAGAATTTCATAACACTGGATTAAAATTCTTGTTTTCACAAAGTTCCCTTAATTTGCAAATCATCTTATTTATATAGACCAGAATATCAGTCTGTTAGATTCACACAGTCACTATGAAGTAGAACACGGCTAGAATAACACAATAACTTTTTATTTCTGAATGAATAACCTTAATATGAAAAATTCATTCATTATTACAGACAGTTTGAAGATTTTTTCTTCTTCTTATTTTTCACGGATAATTTTGATCAATTGATTTATAACTTGCTGTGATGTGTGTTTTGTATCCTTTTTTTTTTTTAATTAAATCTTGGTTATTAATTTTGAAATTTAGATCAAGATGTTTCATTTCTTTCAAATTAATGTTGACATGAATTTGAATGTGTTGCCTAATCTCACAGATACCTACGTAGTACACTTTTGTTAATAATTTTTCTATTCATCATGTTTCCTGTACAGGTGACCCAGAAGGAGATGCGGACACTATCCGGGAGGTTCCAGTCCAGCCCCCACAAACAGCGCAGCAGTGTGAGGGACAGTAGCTGGCACCGGGACATCAGTGTGGACAGGGAGGAGCCCGGGCAGCGAGGAGCTCAGCTGGGGAGTGAGGGCAAGGATAAACTGGACGGTAAGATTGAGGGTGTCTTTCCATTTTGCCAAAATTCTGAAATTTGTATAGGTGACTGATTTTTGCTGGGTAGGAAATGGACTTTACACAGGTAATAAAATCCCAATGTTGGTGAACATGGTGAAATGGAAATAAGGAGTTCAGAATTTTGGTTAAGTGGAAGTTAACCAGATTGAAGATGTGTTGTGAAAAACAATCATTGCACAAGGCTCTGAGGTTCTTTGTTTTAAAGATTTTGCTTTCCATTTCTGGCAATGAAACAATCTGATTATCAAAATTGAATACATTTATATTTTCTTAACAAAGATGAAGTCTGGTAGGGACTTTTTCCAAAGAAAATTGAGCTGAAAACGTTATGTCTGGTAAATTATTGAATTTTTATGGTCTTGTCATTAAAGAGAGGTTTTAGATTTTAGAAATTGTGCAATGAATTTAAGGCAAAATAACCCTATGATAAGTCTCACAGAAAGAAATGATTATCATCCTTTCTGAGATATCGTCAAGTTAAAAAGAGATTTCCGTCAAATATTTTGACCACACGATGTATTTCAAATTGTCATTTGCTCTTTGTACAGGAGAAACGCATGATGACACAGACGGAGCGCTGACTGATTTTGCGGCTGCTGCACAGAGAGCCAGAATAAACAGTCTGGACCTAGAGACCAGTAAAGCTTCAGACGATCCAGTGAAGGTCATAGGTCATGTCCCAAGGTCACGGATGAAGAAGATGTCTGACACAGGAATGTACGTGTCACAGACGAGTGTGGACACGAGTGAAGAGGAGGCTCTGGAGTGTGCCAGAAAAGATCTTATCAAGCTGTTAAACTTACAGGTCTGTGTTAACGTATGCTGAGGATTTTCTCTATTTGAATTCTTAGGAGAACAGTGTTGTGTATGCAACTAATGACAGAATTAATTGCTGATCTAAGCAGTTTAAAGTATTTAGTATCATTTGTTGGTTTGGTAAACATTGAAAATGGATAATTCCTTATTTTATAGGATGAATCCCTTCTGGATGGGAGGTTGTCTTTGAGAAAATACAAGGCAGGAACCACAATTCTAAACCAAGGGGACCAGGTCAGGCAATGTTATAGATGTCAGCAGATTTTTCATTTATATCAAAATCATAAGTTTTGATTTAGAAAAAGAATTGTGAAGGGGTAAAATTTATGATAAACATGCATGGTTTGAGGCATTAGTTTTTCTTCATGGCTGTTATATTTTTTTTTAAGAAAGACATTGAAATTATTGTCACATTGATAAATTTTCTGGAAATGATAAAACGAGCAAATATTTCCATGTTACTGTACCAACAAGACTTGATTTCTATTTCTCTACAGACATGTTAAAGCTACATGCACCAATCAATGAAATGCGTATTTATAGACACAGTCACTCTAACATTGTTTAATTGGTTTTATTTTGTCGCTGAAAAGAAATTTGTTAATTGTCATTTATAAGATAATAATTATTGGAAACAGAGATAAGCCATCTGTTAAGTTCTGTTTTATGTCTCCCCTCCAGGATGCCAGTTTACTCTTTGTGGTGGCAGGAACTCTGAAACTTCTCCAGCAAGTGGTTGGCAAAGAACAAAAGGAGGTAATTATACTGCACCAATTTAGTCTTGACCCTCGACTGCTTCAGTATTCATTTTGTTTTATATGTCGTATCAATGTACTATTAAATGACTATACCAATAGAGCAAAATAGACTTGAGATATTTTTTATAATAGAAGCCAGCAGTTCTATTTTTCAGTCTCCAAAAAATAAATTATGCCTTTAATACATGTACAAAAAATAAGTAAACAACCAAAATAAGAAGACTTTACAATTGTTTTCAACATATCCTTAAAAAAAAAAGAAACGCAGGAATCTTTATTGATATTAATGTGATTTGATTGGTTGACAGGCTCTGCTGTTTAATGCGTACCCTGGGGAATTGGTAGGGGCCTTAGCCGTGCTGACCGGGGAGCCTTCCTTCTTCACCATCAGGTGTAAATACGAGTGTAGGCTAGTCTTGATCTCCAAGGAGGACTTCTACAGGTATTCCTTAGTCAGTAAGAAGCACAAACATAAGACATGATAAGTGTGTATTATTGTGTATCAATTCAACTTTTTATCCATTCAAAAAAATGAAATGAAAAACAGGTGAATAAAATTTGAGCACAATTTTAAAATCAAAAGAAAAACAAAGTATATTTGATGATATTCTATCTTGTGACTGAGGTAGTAATATTTGAAGTGTTAGTGCTGTAAAAAAAGATGTTGACTTTTGCAGCATTATGCAAGCCCAGCCTTCCGTTGTTCTGTCTTGCGCTCACACCTCTGTCGTCAGAATGACCCCGTTTGTTCGACAGATTGACTTTGCTTTGGACTGGATTCTTACTGAAGCCGGGAAAGCTCTATTTAGGTAACTCTAAAAGTGGAAATTAAAGGATTCTACAATTTCTTCTGTGCATGCTGCAAATGCATGCTAGGTCACAGTTTACAAATTTTTAAAAAGATGTAAAAGTTATATGTTCTTAGATTGTCTTTAAAATGTGGATTTAAATTAGATTAATTGGTCTGTTTGCTCAAAAATTAATTTGTAGCTTATGCTTTCATTTTGCTAATAGCTTTGAACGATGAAAATCTTATTTGTGTTTACAACTTTCTAATCTAAAAGGAAATCTCAATTGAAATCAAAACAGTCAATTAAACAGACTAGTCTGTTTTTTTCTCCATCAGTAGAAAAGGGCCCCCTCAAAGATAAAAAATGAGTCTAGTAACTCATTAATTCACAAAAACATTATTTTTGATTGGACCAGACAAGGAGACCAATCAGACCACATCTACATCGTCCTGACCGGTCGTCTTCGATCAGTCATCACCAAGGAGAATGGCAAGAAGGAGTTGGTGGGGGAGTATGGGCGGGGGGAGCTGGTGGGGATTGTGGAGGTGCTGACCGAGGCCAAGCGCACCACCACCGTCATGGCTGTCAGGTAAAAACAGCAACCTGTAACACCTCTAGTGCACTCTGTTTGCAGGGTAAATATTAATCTTCTTACAGGATTTATTGTTTTCAAAGCAAAATGTCTGTTGCAGGAGAAAAATTAATACATTTTTGGTATTTTTATCAAAAAGAGGTCGTTAGGTTATAGCTTATTTCACAGGATTATGTTATTTTACCTACATGTACATGTATTAAATGATTATGATATAAAGTTATGCTGGGGGGGGGGTTAACTTGACTAAAATGTACATCTGAGAGCAATAATTAATATCAAAATGGTTGATTCCTATTACAGAGACACAGAATGTGCAAAATTACCTGCAGAATTGTTGAACCTGATAAAGCGTAAATACCCACAGATTGTAACGCGACTGATCCACTTACTGGGAGAGAGACTCCTTGGACAACTACAGACTAAATCCACCACTTCATTCCCAATAGCAGGTCAGTTCTGGACATCTTTCTAAAAAATTAATCTCTCAGTTGTGCACTTTTTTCAGGTGAACACGTTTTTATGAATTCTTGTATAACCATCTGAAATCTATTGCATGTATATACAGTACAGGCAACGCGGATCCCGTGTTTCCCGCGCCCCGTCACGGTATAAACACATCGAGGTGATCGGCCAGGTGAGACAGGTATACCGCGTTCCCATCACGGTAAACTCATCATCTACCTGTCCCGCCACGGTAAAATTATCGATGGAAAAGTATCGTATACAAACGGGAGTTATCTCCCCGAGTGACAAATAAATTGCGTGTTTCTTTATATTAAATGACGATATTTAACCATATTTTGACAGAGATTATAATCGAAATACTTTGAGTCTTTTTTACTATTTTTTTTTAGTTCATAGCTATTAAATAAATTATTAAAGTATTTAATTTAATACTTGTGCAGCAATTGCAAATAAAATATTTTCGAATCCATTATCATATTTTAAGAAGGTCGTTAAATTAAAAATTATCATTGAAATGATTTAAATTGCCAATAAAATCATAAATGTGTACGCTGTGTGATTGTGTTTTCTTAACAATTAATTGGTCCGCCTACATTTGTATTGTTTGTTGTTGAAGTCCATGCGTGTCAACTAACGATTAGCAAGTGATTAAAAATTAGGGCTTCCTATAAAATTACCAGCCCGGTATTTTTAGCACGTTCTGTTCATTTCTTACAAGATCTTCTACGTGAAAAGAACATTTTTTGTGAATTCACGTTTTAGTGAATTTGTGTTGCGTTACTTTAAGTATGGCTACAAATATGTAAACCCGTTTCCCGTTTTCATAACTTTACCCCGCCACCATGAATGTCGAAGTTAACTTTATTTGACTTTAGTCCCAATTGTTTTACACAAAGGTGTGAAACCATCGCACTGACAGGAAATCGCTCTACGCTTGAACGCACAGAATACACAGGAATGAGACAGGTAGATAATCTGTGTAACGATTGACCAAGAAGAATTCTACATATTAAACAATTTTACTAATAGTTATATCAAATAATTGATTCATTTTACTGCGTTCTTTAATCGCTAAACGTGTTTAAGATGTTCCTTCCCGCAAAAAACCTCCTATATAAACTAAACGAGAGATAGAAAAAAAACACAACAAATTTAACTTTCCAAACCCAGTACTAGTATATCATGCATCACGAACATTATAAAAAAAACTTAACTGTTAGACATACTTCTTATTTTCTTTATTAAAAATAAAACTAATAGAAAGAAACTTTATCATGAGGGGAACACGTGGTAGAGCTAGCGGGCTGATTTGATTGACAGGTGCAGCACGTGGACTCAAATCTGAAATTGCATGATGGATTCAATCACAGTGTACCATATTCTTTTTATGGATACTTATTTTATGAATATTTAGTATTGGATATCAGTATATTTCACATAAGTGTACGTTAAATTACGCCTAAATGCCTCTCTCTCTCTCCCTCTCTCTCTCTCTCTCTCTCTCTTTCTCTCTCTCTCCAGTAAGGTGTTGTGCGATTAGACGAAGCCGTACGCGATATAGACTTTTTCTTTTGTCTTGAATAGGTGTGGAAAAACCTCAAGGGCATGTCGTTTTCTACCCTGAGTTTGTTAATCACTACATGTATACACAGAAAATGATCGTGACTTAAACTTTATATGTATACACAGGAAACGCATACTGACATAACACGTTATGATTCCACTGGGACGTATATACATCCCTGGATTCCATGTGCTTTAACGCAGCACCAACTTTATATATGAATGATAATTTTATTATTGAATGGAAAAATAGATTTATTAGTTGATTCCCGACATTTGTTCATTTCTCAATTTAAAACATACACATGTATTGACAGTTTTCGGTGCTATGCGTGTCAACTTATAAAATGAGAAGATGAAATTGCTCTGCATTCGTACGAGTTAATCTAATGAAAATATTTAGTTTTAAGATTGTTATAAAAACCGGATTATCAACTAATAGAAATAATAAATGAATAAAGCACGTCAAATACAAAGATATGTGTTCTTATTTACACATCACAAAATTTAACAGCGTAATACTCATGTTATGTTGTAATTCGAATGTAGTTTCCGATCTCATGAAATTCTATTTCATAAATATGATTTACTAACTTTATAATAATATGGACCACAATTTATTTACAATGCAGCTGTTATGCTTAAATCTGAAGTCGCATGTTTGACGTGGATTTACGCGACCCGCATTGCCTGTAATGTACAGTACAGGTAAAGTAACAACAACAAGCAGCAGCAGGAATAACGGTAAATCACACCGTCGCGGTGTCATCACGGTCGCAATCCATACCGCGATCAAAAACCGCGATGGTGTATCGCGGGAACGATAAAAATACCGTGACGGTAACGCGGGCCAATACGGGATCCGCGTTGCCTGTTCTGTACACACACACACACACACACACACACATACTCGTAAAGACATGAAACTCACTACACATGACTTTTCACCAGAAAGTCACTACACTATTTTCTAAGGGTCGTGAAGAAAAAATTTGAGCAAATTTATAAAAGACTGTCTACTCTTATTAGCCTAGGGGGCTGATAATTCGTAAATTCATTATATTAAAAATTTGGGTTTCCCCCTGAACTCCACTACATCAGACCACGTGACCCACCAGTTAGACACACATGATTCTCACTACATTGTCAGGTTTGAAATACACACATGAAACTGACTACTTACATTAATTTTACTTATTTGTCCCATCTTCTCATTATCAAATGATTTGATACACCATACATTCTTTGTACAGTTTCTAAAGAATTATAGCACACAAGTTTTGTGATTTATAGTGGATTTTAAATAACGTATGTGGCAACGCACTTTGAGAAAAGTACACACTTAAAAAATTAAAACGCGTTATACTTAGGACTAAGCAAACACAGTTTGAAAAAAAAAAATTCAAAGTGTGTTATGAAGGAACTTCAACATTTTTTATTATCGAAACACTTAACGCACTTTGAAAAAATATGTTAAAATAAAAAAACCTGGAATTGAATTTCTAATTTGCTGATAGTATGATGAATTGTTAACACTAGTAAATCTCATTAACCGTCTTTGAGAACGGGGGTGGGTGTGGGTTAACCAATCATACAGGTCAATTACCAGTGCATCATTTACTAGTAATTGATTTCAGGAAGAAGGTTGCCTACCCCTTATCTTTTTATCCAAAACGTATGATATTCAGCAACTTGAAGTAAACGTTTCTGATATAGCCCAATGTATCAGATAAGAAGTACATTAATTTTGCTGCATAGACAAAAAAGGAAAAGGCAATTGCTACGCGATGCAGTTTATATCATATTTGGATAATTTAAAACTCCTGATTTGTTCTTGTGTAAATTGTCAAACTACGTAAGCTTATGAGAAAAAAATTCTAATCGAGAACTGTTTATAAAGTAAGCTGAGAATGCATTGGGTTCTTTGTTTTTAAATATATCCCATTGAGCTAAACAATATCAAACCAAGGTTAAAACAATCAGTTATTGTATATCAATAAAAGTATCAATTATTTGGACCAAATTCTGAACAGTTTTTTTAAAATATCGACGATATCAACGCACTTTGAAAAAAAATTAAAAGCGCGTTTAACTGGTTCCAAAATTACTAGTAACACACTTTGATTTATTTTCAAAGTGCGAAATATTTCAAGGTGCATGTAACAAACCTATAAATCTTTGAATAAACCCAATTATTTGTTTTTCAATTATTTTTTTAATTTTTGAATAGCTAAAACCGAATGTTGTTATTAGAACAACTAATGGACCGTGGCAGTTTAGTTATTGAAAGAGAAATCTTATCACAGGCCACGTACTTCTACCTACATGTACATGTATATCACACGCATATACAAGCATCCATCATCTTTCATTTTCAGCCAAAGCTGTATGGTTATTTAAAGACAGATTGACGGCACAACTACTGAGTAGAACACTAGTTTTAATGGTGAAATTACAGATTATGATATAAAAATTCATGCAATTATTCACACCAAAATGCTCAATCACATGGATTATTTCTACATAATATTGCAAGGCATAAACAAAAACAAGATCATGCATTAGCTAAGCTTATTTCATGCTAGGATCTAGAGGGAGGTCAGGGAGGTCTGGACCCCCCCCCCCCCCTTGCAAAATTCAAATTTCTTTAAATTACGTTATAAAATTACCAAAAATATGCCTGGGACCCCCCCCCCCCCCCCCTCCGGACAAACTCAAATAACCGTCCGACCCCCCTGAAGTTTTTTTTGGATCCGCGCATGTATTTTTTTGACGTAGTGATGTTGATACATTAAATAAAAATGAATATCAATGATTATGAAAGTAATTAAGACATAACATTAGACTCTGACTTTTTATTGAGTATTACTAAAACATCTAAATATTAATATGAACAAGGCAATATGATCGTTTAGGAACATTAAAACAGCAAAATATGTACATTGTGTAACCCAACTTTCAATGCTACTGAATTTACACGTACATGTACACGTAAAAAGTGTATTGATTCTCTCATATCATCATTTTGGGAGAATACATGAAACCACACGATTAATAAAAAATGTACCAGAATTTCATTATCATTTCTAAACCAGTATTGATTAAAACAATATTCATGGCGTAGATTTTTTTTCCGTTGACACTATTGGTCCTCAATCGTCTATCTAGGAAGTTAACCTTTGTCTGAACACTGGTGCTGCAACACAAAAATGCTTGTCAAAATAATAATTCTGAGAATGTGTTTCATCTCTGTAAAGCAAGACTTTTAAGTGTACTTTTTTCAGATTTTATGCAATACTAAAAGGTATCACTACTCACTCTCTCTCTATATATCTATCTTTCTCTTTCTCTCTCTCTGTCCCTCTCTCTCATAACTATCAATGAAAAACACATGTAGAGGCATTAAGTTAAAAATTCACTTTAAACTTTAAATTCACACACTATCTCCCTCTCTCTCTATTTTAACTTTTCCCTATCTCTCAATTTTTTTTTATGCCTTAACTCAGTTCATAGGGGCATCGTATCCGCTCTACACTCTATGACATATATATAAATAATATAATATAATATAGATAATAATCTCTCTCTCTCTCTCTCTCTCTCTCTCTCTCTCTCTCTCTCTCTCTCTCTCTCTCTCTCGTGCATATTTCTTTTTAAGAAAGAACATTAAATTTATACATTTACCTTAATATGTATAATCTTAGACAATGGCTTTTCCATGTGAGACAAACACTTTTCTCAGGAAACCTCATGTAGCTTGGATATTTTTCCTGAAAGCATAAGACAACAATAAACATAAAAAAACATTTTGTTTACTTTTTTTTACTCTTCATAAAAAAAGGTTATGTTTTGTTATACAAGGAAGTTTTAAGAAATGTATAATTGACCTTTATAAAAGTGTTCAAATATTGTAGCTGTTATTATGTTCTACATTCTCTCTCTCTCTCTCTCTCTCTCTCTCTCTCTCTCTCTCTCTCTCTCTCTCTCTCTCTCTCTCTCTCTCTCTCATTTGAACACATTTCTTTTATAAGTCCTCTCACTCCCTCTCTACCTTTTGCAAAAATGTATTGGTCTCTAACTTTGTTTCTATCAATTTCACTGACTTTTCTCTCTCTCTCTCTCTCTCTCTCTCTCTCTCTCTCTCTCTCTCTCTCTCTCTCTCTCTCTAATTGCCATCACATTTAGTTATTTACACACATGTAGTGACATTCAGGTAAAGTATCTCAATAGAATAAAAATCCCTTGATTTCAACAAAATGTTTTAATAAGTCCTCTTACTTCCTCTCTCTCTTCCGCTTTAATTTCTTTATCTTTAACTTATTTTCTATCAACTTCTTTCTCTCTTTTCATTATTTACACACACGTAGTGACATTCAGGTAAAGTACCTCAATAAATAACAAAGAAATTGCCTCCTTTGAAGAAAAAGCTGTAATAAGTCCTCCCACTTCCTCTCTCCCTTTCGATCTAATTCCTTTATCTCTTATTTCTATCAATTTCTCTGACTTTTTCAAACAGACATCACATGTCGTTATTTACACACATGTAGTGACATTCAGGTAAAATATCTAAATTAAAAAACATGTTTAATTTAAACAAAATTTTATAATTCCTCTCTCTTCCTCTCTCCCTTTTGATCTAATTCCTTTAGTGTCTCTCTCTCTCTCTCTCTCTCTCTCTCTCTCTCTCTCTAATTGACATCACATTTAGTTATTTACACACATGTAGTGACATTCAGGTAAAGTATCTCAATAGAATAAAAATCCCTTGATTTCAACAAAATGTTTTAATAAGTCCTCTTACTTCCTCTCTCTCTTCCGCTTTAATTTCTTTATCTTTAACTTATTTTCTATCAACTTCTTTCTCTCTTTTCATTATTTACACACGTGACATTCAGGTAAAGTACCTCAATAAATAACAAAGAAATTGCCTCCTTTGAAGAAAAAGCTGTAATAAGTCCTCCCACTTCCTCTCTCCCTTTCGATCTAATTCCTTTATCTCTTATTTCTATCAATTTCTCTGACTTTTTCAAACAGACATCACATGTCGTTATTTACACACATGTAGTGACATTCAGGTAAAATATCTAAATTAAAAAACATGTTTTATTTAAACAAAATTTTATAATTCCTCTCTCTTCCTCTCTCCCTTTTGATCTAATTCC